>NC_057835.1:38575606-38878636 GCF_910594005.1 Cervus elaphus | reverse complement strand
GTATTCTAATGCATATATTTGGAATCTAGCAAAATTATATTGAAGAATATATTTACAGAGCAACAATGGAGAAACAGACTTATGGAGATGGAGAGAGGGGAGGAGAGGGTGAGACGTATGGAAAGAGTAACATGGAAACTTACCTTACCATATGTAAGATAGATAGCCAACGGGAATTTGCTGTGTGGCTCAGGAAACTCAAACAGGGGCTCTGTATCAACCTAGAGGGGTGGGATGGGGAGGGAAATGGGAGGGAGGTTCAGAGGAGAGGGGATATATGTATACCTATGGCTGATTCACATTGAGGTTTGACAGAAAACAAAATTCTGTAAAGCAATTATCCTTCAATAAAAAATAAATAAAATTTTAAAAAATACAGAAAGGGAGGCGACTAGAAGCAACTTTGTGGAATTGGCTTGGAATTTAGAGGTATCAGTATAATCTGGTGGTTATGGATAGAGACATAGAAATGTATGTTTATATGAATAATTTATTTCTAACTCTTTCTTGTGAGAATTTCTTGAAGCAATGATTCAAGAGAGATTGAGAGGTTAAGTGGTTCCAGTAGCAATGAGTGCACATAAAGCCCAGATCTTGGCAACTTAAAACCATTTGTCACTATAAAACATTATTAGAAAAATTGTTGATTAAGGGACTGAAGCAGAGAAGGAACAAGAGGAGCTTGGTATTTCTCACTCGACCTGAAATTAAGGAAGAGCTCAAAGAATGATGTCTATGCATGCTAAGTCGCTTCAGTCACGTCTGACTCTTTGTGACCCCATGAACTGTAGCCCGTGAGGCTCCTTTGTCCATGGGGATTCTCCAGGCAAGAATACTGGAGTGGGTTGCTATGCCCTCCTCCAGGGGATCTTCCCAACCCAGGGATCAAATGATGGGCACATGTCAAAAGTGCGGATGCCACCCTAACTGAGAAATCAAATATTTCAAAAGAACAGCATGTATACTATCTATGGTGAAACAGATCACCAGCCCAGGTGGGATGCATGAGACAAGTGCTCGGGCCTGGTGCACTGGGAAGACCCAGAGGAATCGGGTGGAGAGGGAGGTGGGAGGGGGGATCGGGATTGGGAATACATGTAAATCCATGGCTGATTCATATCAATGTATGACAAAACTCACTGGAAAAAAATAATAATAATAAAAAAATAAATAAATAAATAAAAATAAATTAAAAAAAAAAAAAAGTTAACCTTCCCTGTAATGTCACACATCATGAGCCTCTTGTTAAAATGCACTGAAAACAGTACAGCTCTCTTCTGAACTTTCCTGGCAAATATGTATATCTGAATCAGATGATGAGGAAACATCAGCTAAAGCTCATATAGAGGAGGTACTCTACAAAATTGTCAAGTCAAAGAAAGACTGGAACCATTGCAGATCAAAGAATATCACCTAAAGAGACACAGTGACTGTATACAATGTGTGAGCTTTTTATGTGTAGCTTTGTTTGCAGGTATTGAGGCGCTAAAGAATTCAGCAACTTCTGTAGTGTTTTCAAATGAGCAGAAAACATAATAGAGGGTTGATATCTCAGGGAGCTATCTGGGTGCAAGGCTTGTTATACTCTGTCTTATATACAAAGCAGATCTGCCTTATGTACAGAGCTTTATGTAAACCAAATTATATTTGTTTTAATCAGATTAATCTCCAGACTATTTGCCTGCCTTATTTTTCATTCATCTCTAGGTTCTGTTACCTAAAAGGATATAGTTTTCTTCCAATTTTATCTTATCTTCATCTTCCACATACATATCCTTCCCACTGTGATGTATAAAAAGAACACAATTTTAGATTTGAAGATATTTTGATTAATAGTATATATGTGAAATCTTAGTTTCTACCTATGTGTGTGTGTGAGCCTGCGTACTCAGTCATGTCCGACTCTTTGCAACTCCCTGAAGTACTATAGCCTGCCAGGCTCCTCTGTCCATGGGATTCTCCAGGCAAGAATACTGGAGTGGGTTGCCATTTCCTTCTCCGGGGGATCTTCCTGACCAGATGATTGAACCCACATCTCTTGTATCTCCTGCAATGGCAGGTGGGTTCTTTACCAGCTGAGCCACTTGGGAAGCCCAGGTAGGGTTAAAAATGTAAACTGACCTTTTTGAAACAGATTTTAAAGATGTGGATTTTAACAGTGTTTCTCACTAAACATAATGAAGAAATCCTCTGTATACGTCAATGTATGTCAGTGACACACAAAAATATGTTTAATATTTGAATCATTCCCCAAAAGGGTGGATATTCTAACTAGAATGCTAAAAGCTTTGGCAGGTGATGGAACATAAGTTTGAAGTAGAGCTTGGGACAGATGAATTGTTCTGCATTATAGCTGCCTGAGAATCATGAGGAGGGAAACACAATGCAAGGTCAGCTGGCAGTCACCGGATAGGGAGGTGAGCTGAGATGCAAGATGTATCACGAGCGTAAGAAGTAGGGGATTGGAAAGGGAGTGGTCCAAGAGGAATTTTAGGGCAACAGGCTCTTGAGTGTGATTCATAAATCTTATAAAATGCTTAGTGTACTTGGAGCGGTGGTAGAAACTAATGAAGAGGCATAGTTCCATGATTGACATGGTGTGGAAATCATAAGGCTTTGTGGATGAGGGCACTGTAGACAACTGAGGTCCGTAAGTGCACTTGGGCATCTTGTAATATGCAAAAGAACCCATCTGTGGATATGTTCTTTTATGGGTCTTGGTTTGCAGGGGCAGGGGGGGGGTCATGTTTTTCTGTAATATAATGACTGGTCAACAGTCATTTCCTGCCCTTTTTCTTTACTAAGCCATTTTTACAATAGGACAGTTTGATACATTTGGTAAATATCTGAGGCTAGTTCACAGGCAAACAAAGTCATAAGTAGATGGGTAACAGTCTGTTCACTGGTTTTCTCTAAATAGATACGATGAGTCACATCTTCCTCTGGGTTTACCATCTGCTGTGATTTAGAAAGAAGCCCTCATTTAAACAAGACTTTTTTTTTTCCTCTTTCTTTCATTATTCTTGCATGTGAGAAGGATTGGCCTGGGACTCACACTTTTATTTATTTCTTGTTGTACATGATAAACCCTTATTGTGCTATGTCAACCCTTGTCTTGCCACACTGTACAAATCACTTAAAGGGGGCATCTATAGCAGGAGTACCACTGAACTGTCTCTACAGATATAGCTGTAAGTGTGAGCTCATTTGCTCAGTCGTGTCTGACTCTCTGTGACCCCATGGGCAGTAGCCCGAGAGGCTCCTCTGTCCATGGGATTCTCCAGGCAAAAACGCTGGAGTGGGTTGCCATGCCCTCCTCCAGGGGATTTCCCGACCCAGGGATTGAGCCCAGGTCTCTTAGGTCTCATTCACTGGCAATTCCTCTCTCCTAGGGAGTGTCTGTGATGCTCCCTCACCATCACTATCTGGCAGAACTGATTTTACATGTTGATTGTCATAGCAGACATTTGAGATGAGCTACAGGTCACTTGGGATGATTTTGTAAAGAAATCTGTCATGACTGGGCAGTTGGGCAGAGAGGTTGGGACAATCTGAATACAGGAAAGTCCTATCCAGAGCTGCCATATAATTTTCTTCCATATAAGCTTACCCTCTATTTTCTATACACTATGATGAGAGAACCAGTTCTTACAATTTGATCATGAGTTTCATTCAAAAGTTTTCTAAAAGGACTTCCCTTGTGGTCCAGTGGCTGGGACTTCACACTTGCAATACAGGGGCCTAGGTTCAATCTGAGCACCGAAGAATTGAAGTTTTTGAACTGTGGTGTTAGAGAAGATTCCTGAGAGTCCCTTGGACTGCAAGGAGATCCAACCAGTCAATCCTGAAGGAAATCAGCCCTGAATATTCATTGGAAGGACTGATGCTGAAGCTGAAATTCCAATACTTTGGCCACCTGATGCATAGAACTGACTCATTGGAAAAGAACCTGATGCTAGGAAAGATTGAAGGCAGGAGGAGAAGGGGCCGACAGAGGATGAGATGGTTGGATGGCATCACTGACTCAATAGACATGAGTATGAGCAAACTCCAAGAGTTGGTGATAGGCAGGGAAACCTGGCGTGCTGCAGTCCATGGGGTCACAAGAAGTCAGACCCGACTGAGTGACTGAACTGACTGACTGGGTTCAATCCCCCGTCTGGGAACTGGATCCCACATGTCGCAACTAAGGGGTCATGTGCCACAACTAAAGATTCCCCATGATGCAGCAAAAATCAAGGATCCAGAGTGCCTTGACTAGGAACCGGTGCAGCCGAATAAGTAAATAAATATATATTTTTTTAATTTGATAAAACTTTTGAGCATCTACTGGGTACAGTCGTTGAATAAGATAAATTCCTTGCTTTTAAGCAGCTGAGTGAGCAAACCAACAATTGTAATTGCAAAGACAAAGATATATACAAAGAGCCTGAGTTCAGTGATGTGTTCTAACCTGGGAATTAAAAAAAGAAGTGTTTTAGAGGAAAGGGTGCCTGAGTTGTGCCTGAATAAGAAGGAAATAGTCAGGAAGTGGGTTGTGTGTCTGGGGGTAAGGGTGGCAGACCAACGTCCCAAGAGTGGGAGCATTATGAATAAATCCTCAGAGGTTTGAAAGGAAAGAAAGGAAATGCAGTAAGGTGTTCAGGGAGGAACAAGCATTGCAATCATGGTGGGACAAAGCATGAGGCCAGAAGGAGAGGAGTCGGGGCTGGATGGTTAGTGGAGTGGGTCATGGAAGCATTGCAAGACACAATGCAAGAGGCTTAGCGTTGATCCTTAGGCAACCGGGAGACATTGGAGGGTATATAATGGAGAAGCTGTCTTTTAAAAGACATGGTTATGTGGAGGAAGGGTTGCAAGTGAACAAAATAAGGAAACCATTGAGAAGGTTGCTGCTGTGGGAGAGAGATAATGAAAGATTGAACAGGGCGGTAATTACAAAGATGGAGAGAAGGGAGTTGGGTTTGAAAATTATTGGGAGCTAAAATTAGTAGAACATGGGGATTGATTACATCATGGAACAAAGTGAAGGAGCCCAGTACTTGCTGTGGTAACTCGTTGGCTGTAATACAGTCTATTTGAAGAGCCCCCTTAGTGGAATACAAATTCAGCTTTGAGTATTTTATCAGAGCTCCCCAAGTGGAGATATCCACTAGCCAGGGGTCCCTAAGCACCGGGCCATGGACCGATCCTGGTTCATGACCTGTTAGGAACCAAGTCCTAGAACAGGAGGTGAGCAGCAGGCCAGAGAGGGGAACTTCATCTGTATTTACAGCCACTCCCTAACGCGCTTGAATCATTCTGAAACCATACTCCCTCTCACCACTGGTCTGTGGAAAAACTGTCTTCCATGAAACCAGCCCCTGGTGCCAAAAAGGCTGGAGACTACTGCATTAGGCAATCAGATTTGTGCTGAGTGTCATAGCCAGGTCAAGGATGCTGCTACAGATTAAGAAATCAACAGCAGAGAAATGGGAATTAAAGCCCAGGGAGAATGTGTAGAACACAGAGGTCAATGGTCAGAAGCAGCAAATGGATGGAATGACCAAAGAGCAATAACAACAACAGAGAAAATTCATAAGTATAGACAAGTAGGAAGGCAGGGATTGGGGGTTGATGGTGGTAAGCTTTAGAAAGAACCAGAGGGAATCTCGGGAATATATCTAGAGAAAACTCTGATTTGAAAAGATACATGCACCCTGGTATTCACTGCAACACTATTTACAACAGCCAGGATATGGAAGTAACCTAAATATTCATATGCAGGCATGCCCAGTCACTTCAGTTGTATTTGACTCTTTGCAATCCCATGGACTGGAACCTGCCACAGGCTCCTCTGTCCATGGGATTCTCCAGGCAAGAATACTGGAGTGAGTTGCCATGCCCTCCTCCAGAGGATCTTCCCGACCCAGGGATCGAACCAGAGGCTCTTATGTCCCGTGAATTGGCAGGGAGGGTTCTTTAGCAGTAGTGCCATCTGGGAAGCCCAGATGAATGGATAAAGAAGATGTGGTATATTTATACAATGCAATATTACTCAACCATAAAAAAGAATAAAATAATGCTATATGCAGCAACATAGATGGACCTGAAGAGTATCATACTAAGTCAGTCAGGAGAAAGACAAATACAAAATGATATCACTTGTACGTGGAACCTAAAAGAAATGACACAAATGAATTATTTACAAAACAGAAATAGATTCACAGACATCTGAAAAAAATTAAGGTTACCAAAGAAGAATGGGGAGAATAAATTAGGAATTTGGGCTTAACATATACACATTACTATATACTGACTAGATAACCAACAAGGGCCTATAGTATAGCACAGGGAACTATACTGAAAAATTTTATAATAACCTACAAAGGAAAAGAATTTGAAAAAGAATATATATCTATATATAACTGAATCAGTGTGCTATATACCTGAAACTAACACAACATTGTAAATCAACTATACTTCAATTAAAAAAAATATTGCAAAAAAGCTTAATTCTGAGGAAGTCTTTTCTGACTAATTGAACTTAAGATAGTTGTTACTGCTGCTAAGTTGCTTCAGTTGTGTCCAACTTTTTGCAACCCCATGGACTGTAGCCTGCCAGCCTCTTCTGTTCATGGGATTCTCTGGGCAAGAATACTGGAGTGGACTGCCATGAGCAAGCTTTAAACCACAAAGTAACATTGGTCAGTTTGATGTCAGGAGAAAAGTTTTGATCCTTTGACCAACTCACTTGTGCCATCTAGAACTGTATTCTCTAGAAGGGTAGCTACTACCACAAAAATTCAGTTCAGTTCAGTCGCTCAGTCGTGTCCGACTCTTTGCAACCCCATGAATCACAGCACGCCAGGCCTTCCTCTCCATCATAAACTCCTGGAGTATACTCAAACACATGTCCATCGAGTCGGTGATGCCATTCAGCCATCTCATCCTCTGTCCTTCCCTTCTCCTCCTGCCCCCAAGCCCTTCCAGCATCAGGGTCTTTTCCAATGAGTTAACTCTTCGCATGAGGTGGCCATAGTATTGGAGTTTCAGTTTCAACAACAGTCCTTCCATTGAGCACCCAGTACTGATCTCCTTTAGGATGGACTAGTTGGATCTCCTTGCAGTCCAAGGAGCTCTCAAGAGTCTTCTCCAACACCACAGTTCAAAAGCATCAATTCTTCGGCACTCAGCTTTCTTCACAGTCCAACTCTCACATCCATATATGACCACTGGAAAAACCATAGCTTTGAATAGTTGGACTTTTGTTGGCAAAGTACTGTCTCTGCTTTTTAATATGCTATCTAGGTTGGTCATAATGTTCCTTCCAAGGAGTAAGCGTCTTTTAATTTCATGGCTGCTGTCACCATCTGCAGTGATTTTGGAGCCCCCAAAAATAAAGTCTGACACTGTTTCCCCATCTATTTGCCATGAAGTGATGGGACCAGATGCCATGATCTTAGTTTTCTGAATGTTGAGCTTTAAGCCAATTTTTTCACTCTCCTCTTTCACTCTCATCAAGAGGCTTTTTAGTTCCTCTTCACTTTCTGCCATAACGGTGGTGTCATCTGCATATCTGAGGTTATTGATATTTCTCCCAGCAATCTTGATTCCAGCTTGTGCTTCATCTAGCCCAGCGTTTCTCATGATGTACTCTGCATATAAGTTAAATAAACAGGGTGACAATATACATCCTTGATGTACTCCTTTTCCTATTTGGAACCAGTCTGTTGTTCCATGTCCAGTTCTAACTGTTGCTTCCTGACCTGCATATAGGTTTCTCAAGAGGCAGGTCAGATGGTCTGGTATGCCCATCTCTTCAAAAATTTTCCACAGTTTATTGTGATCCACACAGTCAAAGGCTTTGGCATAGTCAATAAAGCAGAAATATACGTTTTTCTGGAACTCTCTTGCTTTTTCGATGATCCAGTGAATGTTGGCAATTTGATCTCTGGTTCCTCTGCCTTTTCCACAAAAATTAATTCATAGTAAATCAAATTAAAAATTGAGTCCCTCAGCAGCACCACACACTTGTCAAGAGTGCTACCTACTAGTAGTACTAACAGTATCAACGCATTTAAAGTGCTCAATGGCCACGTTTTGGACAGAGTAGGTTCCCAGGTGGCTCAGTTGTAAAGAATCAGCCTGCCAATGAAGGAGACACAGGAGACGTGGGTTCAAGATCTGGGTCAGAAAGATCCCCTATAGGAGGAAATGGCAACCCACTCCAGTATTCTTGCCTGGAGAATCCCATTGACAAGAGCCTGGTGGGCTACAATCCATGGGGTTGCAAAGAATCAGACATGACTTAGGGACTGAGCATGCAAGGTATAATATTACCACCATGGTAGAAAGCTCCACTGGATGATACTTACCTAGAAATGACTCCTTGGTCTGTTACTGCCCAAGGAAGGAGCCAGGTGCTAATCAAAATGCCATTCACTAGTAGAAAAACTGTAGATGTCGTTACAGTGATGGTGTAGTCCTTTGTTCAATATACAAAGCAATATAGTATTAAGATTAGAAACCTTTGAAGATCAGAATTACATGGAACTAAATACAGTATTTAGCCATACTGAGTAAGTGGAGGTGAATTCTTTTCCCTCATGTGTTCTAATACAATAAAATCTGGATATGCTGCCATTATCTAGGGGATTAAGAAAAATGAACTAAGTCTAAGCACTTGAAATTTTGCATTTACTTTCTCAAAAATTGCCAAATGAAACAGTAGATGCCTATTGTGTATCAAGGCTCCTTTGCTTTTAGAAAAAAAAATATCTTTCACAATCTCTAAGTCAAACAATGATCTAAACTGTTTAAATTGTTCAAAATATAAAATGAGAGGTCAAGAGAGCTCCCAAATACTGTTCCACTGGGGCGGGGGGGGGGGGGAAGTAGTTCAAAAATTTTAAATATGTTCTTAAATTTGTGCTTTTTTATAAATTATCCCTCTTATTGGAGAACAGTAATGCTAGCTTCTACTGAGAAGCAAACATTAGTAACAACTAAAGTATTATAAGGAAATTAATATTTATTATGGTAATGAATTAGAAGATAAAGGTAAGAGTTCACTAAATAGCTTATTTGCTATTAAACTGATACTATTTTTAATAATCAAACCATTACCCAGGAGATGCTGGCCAAGTAGAAGATGCTGGCCAGTCTGGATGACCAAATCATGAGGCTGTGTGGTAAACAGTTACTGCCTGATTAACAAACAGGGGACTCTAGAAGTCTAATTGTGTCTTTGTGAGTGTGTGCGTTTGACATTAAATATTGTATCTTACTGCTCAGGAAGGACAGAAGGAAAACAAGAGGAAAAGGAAAAGCTTTGTTCTGAAGGCGTCCAGCAGGTGGCATCAGTGCCGCAGCTACAAGCATGCTTTCCATGACCCCAATTGAAAGAGATTGGTTTATGATCAAACTTCATTAACCATTTCTCTTTCTGACACGAAGCAAGAAGCACAATCTAAATATCGATATCTTCAGGATAAATCTACTTTCATCCTGGGAATGACTGATTTTAAACATAACTTACAGAAAGCTTACATAGAGCACGTGCTTCAAAGTCTTGAGCGAATGTGGGGGGCAAGGCTAGAATAAGCACAGTCCAAACAGGAGATAAGAGGATGGACCACTTTCCACTCTAGGAGAAGCCATCTGGGAAGAACAACTCTTTTCTTTTCAAACTCCCCTTTACTGTCAGTTCCATCTTCTGAGCCTGTCTGAAGAGAAATACATTTCCATTCTAAAATACAAAATCCACCCAACCTTTCTTGACCTTTGCTCCCAACAGCCACCATCCAATTTACTCCTCTCTTTAAAATCCCCAAACTTCTTGAAACCATGATCAACACTTTCTCATCTCTCTTTCACTCTTCAGTTCCCTTTAACCTGTTTCCCATCATTGTGTCTTCCAAATAATCCTCCATGGAGCCCAAAGGGAAATTTGCCCAACTTCAAATATCCCTGTGGTTAAACCTCACTTAGGATAGAGTCCAACTCCTAAGCAGAGAATTAGGGTTGCTTCCCTCCCTGACCTTCTCTCTCACTAGCAGTCCCCAACTGCCTCAGTTCACAGCACACACCATGCCTTTTCTCATTTCTGTGCTTTTGTTCCTTCTCTCTTCTCTCCCTGGAATGCCTTAACATTCTCCTTTCCCAGATTTGTCTGAATTTTCCTACACATTATTAACACCAAGCTCAAATTCTTGGAGGAAATTTCCCTAATTGGAGGAATTTCCCTAATTCCCCCAGTCCTACATGAATAACTGAACTTAGATCCAAATTTCTTATAATCCCTTCTGTATCTCTTTGGGAATATATTTATTAGTGAATATGTTACTTATCTGTGTCTGTATTATAGTGTTTTGTTTGTATGTCTGTCTTCCCTTTCAGACTGAGAATTGTTTTAAAGAGGAGGTTTGGGAGTTCAATGATTCACTGAAGACTCCAAACAAAAACAATATTACAGTAAAATACTTTGCCTTGTATACATTATTGAAAACTTTTTAAAAACATCTGCTACCTATGTAAATACAGACATTTATGGTTATTTCCAAAAAATTACTGTAATGGAAGAATCATGGAATTACTTAATCTAGGAGCCAATTATTTAGAAAGTAATAGAATATGGTTTTGGGGGAGAAAAAGCAGACAAACTTTGGAAAATCTAATGGTGAAAAGATGGAAAAAAACAAAGAGAACATGACAAATATGTAAATAAGGTCACTACTATGGTTACTGCTATTACAAAATATCATGCCCACTGGTATGCTAAAAAATTTGGAAATACAATAAAGTAAATATTTTCTGGAAAAGTACCTAATTGCTTCAGTATGAAGTATTTAATATTAATGGACTAATAAAGATCAAATTTAAACATTTATCAAATTGCCTACATAAAATACTCTCAATTTTTACAAGTGAATTATTTAAATATTTCCTAGAAAATTTATGGACCATTAAATTGTTTCAGAACATATGAAGTGGTAAAATTCACAATTCAGCCTAACAAAGCAAACATAATACTTATACCAAAACCCAATCCTTAGCCCTCAAACAAAACTGGGAAGATTCATTATCTGGAAAGTCATTAGTATTCAGTATCTCAAACTTGAAGAAAAAATTATACAAAATTTTTAACTTTATCATAATGATATTTAATTAAATTAGATGACTATTTGTAAGAAATTTTCTTTTAATAGAATAATGGTCCTTATAATAAAGAGCTTCAAGTGTGGACTTTGATAAATTTATCATTTTTTCAATTTTAATGAAAGACCCAATGGTTTCAACTTTGTATCTTGAAAAGAGAATGTGGTAAAATGTTTTGAAATCCAAGTTGTTTAAAATTATTTGGTGAACGACCCCGCATTACAGCTCACAGGATATTTATGCAGACAATTATTATGCCAGGTTGCGGTTCTTCCACAATAGGTCTAGATGATTTCAAACTTTGTGATTCTTGCCCTGGAAGCTATGTCTATATAATTTTGGAACTAAGCAATTTGTCTATAAAGTGTCCTTATAAAATTTGGTGAATATTTTCCATACCATAAAAAGAAATTATATGAAATACTAATGGAACAGTTTGTTTACAAATGATTTAAAGAATTAGAAATATGAATTTTCTCTTTGTCAGGAGTAATCCAATAGTAGTTATGTAGTTATGTTATCTTTGCAGCATGATGCTGTGAATAAAAATGAACTGCTAAAATATCTTAACAAAATGTGATGGACCACCCCTCAGCCTCTTATTGACCTTTGTTCTTAGGGTTTGAGGGTGGTAAATAAGCATTCCTAGAAGTGAGTCAGCCCCGTTGCCCCAAGTTAAAGCTGAGTAGGAAATAAAACAAACTAGTGGAGGTGAAAAACATCAGTTTACATATTGATAAAGCGAGATGGGAGATGCGAGACCAGGGGAGGCTGCCAAATAATTTCCTTGCTGAGACTTACTTTCCCTCCGTGGCTGTATTGCTCTCCTGCTGTGGGCAGAGCCAACCATGATAAACTGACCTCAGGAAGAGCTGGAACCGCCTCGCCTGAAAAAGAGACCTGTGCCTGCTGTCTTTTTTCTCTAAGCGCACCAATGAGATCAGCTATTCTCTTTCCAAGTGAGAAACACTAGAGGAAGGGTGCAAGTTCCCAATTTTGTAGAGAACAGTTGCTTCTACCAAGTATATGTTCAGTAAGTTCTTGGAGAAGACACCATTGGTCTTTAAATTATTTCATGTTTTAAGATTACATTTAATTCATAAGGTTAAACAACTATGGCTTAAGCAAGAAGGCAGCCAATGTTCCTTTTATTAAAAAGACATCAGACACCAGTAGCACAATTACTTTAGCAGCTACATAATCATCCAAGGTCCAGCCTTCTTTCTGCTATTTGCTCTGCCAATCCTCTTCTTCATGGCACAAGAAGGATTCTAGAGCTCTGGCCATTGTATAAAACCCACATTGAATATGGAAGGAAGAAAGAAAGAAGAGATGTGAAGAAGAGTATGTTCTGTCTTATTCAGGAAATTTTCTCAAAATGACACATGATCACATGACGCTTCTGTATTTGATATCTTTGCCAGAACAGTAACATGACTGTCCCTGTTGCTAGGGAGGCAGGAAAGTTATTTATCTGTGCCCAGTTAATACTGGGGCCTTATTACAAAGCACAAAGGGGTGGATGTGTTTGGGAAGCAACCAGCAGAATCTGTCATGTTGATCAAGCAACATGGAAAAGAATTAGTTCAGTTCAGTTCAGTCGCTCAGTCGTGTCTGACTCTATGCGACCCCATGGACTGCAGCACACCAGGTTTCCTTGTCCATCACCAACTCCCAGAGCTTACTCAAACTCATGTCCATTGAGTCGGTGATGCCATCCAACCATCTCATCCTCTGTCGTCCCCTTCTCCTCCAGCCTTCAATCATTCCCAGCATCAGAGTCTTTTCAAGTGAGTCAGTTCTTTGCATCAGGTGGCCAAAGTATTGGAGTTTCAGCTTCAGCATCAGTCCTTCCAATGAATATTCAGGACTGATTTCCTTTAGGATGGACTAGCTGGATCTCCTTGCTGTCCAAGGGACTCTCAAGAGTCTTCTCCAATACCACTGTAAAAAACATCAATTCTTCAGTTCTCAGCTTTCTTTATGTGAAAAAATAATGGCAGTTAATTTCCTCCACCAAAAAATTTTTAATCAAATTATCTAATTTATTTATTTATCTGCTTATATTTGGCTGTTCTAGATCTTGATTGCCTTGCACAGGCTTTCTCTAGTTGTGGCAAGTGGGAGCTACTCTTTGTTGCAGTGTGTGGACTTCTCATTGGAGTGACTTCTCTTGTTGTAAAGCACAGGCTCTAGGGCACATAGGCTTGGTAGTTGTGATACAGGGGCTTAGTGGCTCCATAGGCATGTGGGATCTTTCTAGACCAAGGGTCGAACTCATGTCCCCTGCATTGACAGGTGGATTCTTAACCACTGGACCAGAGGGGAAGCCCCTCAAACATTTTTAAATTAAGTTTTTACTCTTCCCTTATTTCAATAGCATATAGTTACCTGACAGTTTCAAGTTGTCAATCAAGCTCTTTGTAAAACCAAAATTCCATGAAAGAGGAGCCTGGCGGGCTGCAGTCCATGGGGTTGCAAAGCGTCGGACGTGACTGAGTGACTGAGCGCACACACACAATCATTTTATTCACATGATATTTGTGCCAGTTTCTCAAGTCCAAGAGGAAGAGAAAGTGAAACAACAGTTTATGCTTCAGTAATGGAAAAGCAATCAGACCCACATAAGTATGGCAGCTTCTTTCTTTATACTTAGAAACAAGTGTCCCTTTTTAGAACCACTATGTGTTTCAACTGTATATTCCAGGTCAAGATCAAACCCTTGAACCTGAGCCAGTCCAGGCTCCTATAGGGTTAAATTCAGGTTCTACCCAATCCTAGGAAACCAGTTCTAACTAACTACCCTATGGATTGAAAGAGAAGTATCCTAGAGGTTAATATGCTGAAATCCCCAAGTTCTTCCAATCTCCATAGTGACTTAGAGCTTCATATTCTTATTTAGATTGGACACACTCAAGCTCAGCAGACAGCCTGGGACTAAGCTGGTGTGCATTCAAAATCCAGTGAACTCCAGGAATCTCTGAGTCTCTAAAGAGGCAAGCAAGGAACACTTTTTCCAGATGTTGCCCGCTTCTGTTCAAAGTACACATTGCAATTCTCTGCTTGGGTGGCTGAACAATGTCATTCCTGACAAGAGGGTGCCATTTATTTTATTCATCTGCAAACACAACATTCTTGCTCCCACAGGAATCCCACCTGGGACACCAAATTTCAATATCCTTGACTACAATCTAGTTGTATCTGCCACCTACCACTATGAGCCACCTTTGGTTACTTGCCATTCCAGGTAACTAATTAAATAACAGCTTCCATTGGCAGCAGATGAACTCAGACTTTCCAGTAAGTATCAACTCCCATGAATTCTGGAAAAGGAAAGAGAACACAGGAAGCTTTCATTTCTCCATGTGGTATCTGACTGGTGTGCAGGTCAGTGGCCTTAGTGATCCCTAAGCACTCTAAGAGCTGATCACTCTTGTTTTTCCATGACTCAGTCTTTTGCTCAGTAAACCCAGCAATAAATATGACTGGGATTAAGAAATTTGGATAACAATCCCTGTTCTTCTACCAACTAGTGATGTACTTTATGCAAGTTTCTTAATTTACTTGTCTGTTTCATTTTCTAAAAAAATCTGAAAGTTGGAATAGATAGCTTCTGATCTCATTTTCAATTCAAAAATTCTGACTTGAGCTTTTTGAAATTTGTTCCTTGGATGATGTCTAAGAGAAATGTGTTTCAACATTCTCACATTTAAAAGAGGCGATCTGCTTGAAGGGAAACAGATGTAGGTGCAACATGGATTTCATTAATCTTATTTGTAAATCTCCATTCAGTAAGAGCTTTAACTTGTTGATTTCCAAAGTAGGAAAGGATTTTTCACAATTCAGGTTGAAATGTTGTGTCCTCAAAGGAAATTTTGGCAAAAGATCTCTTAAGCACATAGCTGATGGAATGTGATCATGTAGCCAATGGCTTTCTTATTTTATAAATCTTAATGCTGTCACTGCTACAGCACTAGACACAGTTGTTAGAGGCAAAAAGGAAAATACATCTGTTGAGAAAGAACAGGCATTTTTTCCAAGGGTAAATAAAATTTGATAAACTTGGAGTAAGGTTAGAAAGAAATTGAATTGTGTAACAGCATCACCCCATGAACTCTTTCTTGGATGAGTATGTCTACAGAACCACAAACCAGAGGGCCAACAGAGAGGTATACAGTAGTTTCTTTTACAGGGAGTAGGGATAAAAATATGAAAGTGAACTTTATGAGAGATATTATAGGTCTAAGTTGATTGAATATTGGCACTTTGATATGGATGGGCCAGATAGTTCTGCTTCTTGCTTGTGGGTATCAAGTGCTAGTTCTACCCAAATGTGGTACATGGACACCAAGGATGCAGAAATATCATCATTCTTGGTGATGAAATATCCTTAGTAACAACACTGAGAACTGTTAGGGTGGACTTCTAGGTTAGGGGAGCAGAACCCTGACCACAGGGGAACCTCCAGGAAACTAAAGGCCATGATAGTGGGAATGGAGGGGTAAGAAGAGAGATGAAGCCGAGAGCGAGTACACAGGGCAGCTTAGGGCACTGCCTGATTTGCATCCACTTGCACCAGAATTAACTGTAGGCCCTGCCAAGCATGATGGGGAGGGGATGAAAGTGTAACTGAAACTCTACTATGTTTGGGAATAAACACACTTGAACCCTCTACTAGGAGAATGAATATAAACAGAGAGTTTTTTTTTTAATTGAACTCTAGTTGATTTATATAAGGTATTAACTTCAGGTATATGGCAAGGTGATTGTTATATATTTGTATCTATATATCTATTTTTCAGATTCTTTTCCATTATAGGTTATTACAAGATAGTGAATATAGTTCTCTGTGCTACCCAGTAGGTCTTTGTTGTTTATCAATTATATAATGGTATACATATCTGTTACAAAATACACATTTTTTTTAATTAAAAAAATTTTTAATGTGGACCATTTTAAAACTCTTCCCTGAATTTGTTACAATATTGCTTCTGATGTTTGTGTTCTGGTTTTTTGGCATGAGGCACTTGGGATCTTACCTCCCTGACTAGGGATCGAACCTGCCCACCCTGCATTGGAAAGCGAAGTCTTAACCACTGGACTGCCTGGGAAGTTCCCATAGATTCTTTATTGAGAGGCAATTAATGATACAGTATTATACTTCCGGCCCTGTGGTTCTTCCCCTAATATCCTCCCCAACCCTTACCAAGGTGCCTTTCTTAGGACTCAGTCTTAGGCTCTCTGCTTTCATTCCTCCTGGCCCACTACCAAGAGCGCTTTTCATTTACATAATTTCATCTGATTCCCTGCTCCCTGGAGAGGCTCTCATCATGCCTTCTCTTCAGTCCCCTGGGGACAGATACTTCTTTCCTAGTTAATTTCACCCATGTGCTACTCTATTTAATACCCTGTAAACATTCTGTTACAATCTTGAAATGTCTACTTCTTTGTAAATGTTCTCAGTCTTTTTCATTAGGGTGCCTTATGTAGTTCAACAAGACTGTGAACTGTTTGGAAGTAGAGACAGTGTTCTTATGATAGCCTGATATAAGAGCTGGGTTCAGAGAAAAAGTGATCATGTAAGTGAAAGTGCACTTGTTATTGTTGATTTGTAGGATGGTGCCTTGCCTATCAACAACTCAGATGTTTGGAAACCTCAAATTTCTGGAAATATAACTAACAGAAAACAAGCTGAGAAAAAATACTGAGAGACTCTAAGAAACCCAAATAAGTGTCACAGCATCCAAATGTCAGTACTCTTGAATATTTCACCTGTGGTGTTTAATCCCATTTCTGCTTATTTGCAGAGGAATTGGAGGAGTGTAAGTGCCTGGTTTCTACAGTAGAAGCAGCAAAATAGTTAAAGTAGGTACAAAACAAGAATAGGTTAATAAGGATATATGTAAAGGTACAATATCTAGGGAAAAGGCAGAAAAACATCAGATTCTTCCATGTCCTGGCTATTGTAAATAGTGCTGCAATGAACACTAGGGTATGTGCATCTTTTGGAATTATGGGTTTCTCTGGGTATATGCCCAGGAGTGGGATTGCTGGGTCATATGGTAGTTCTATTTTTAGCTTTGTAAGGAACCTCCATACTGTCCTCCATAGTGGCTGTACCAATTTACATTCACACCAACAGTGTAGGAGGGTTCCCTTTTTTCCACACTCTCTCCAGCATTTACTGTTTGTAGATTTTTTTTTTTTTTTATGATGGCCATTCTGACTGGTGTGAGGTGATACCTCATTATAGTTTTGATTTGACTTTCTCCAAAGAATTAGTGACATTGAGCATCTTTTCATGTGCTTTTTAGCTATCTGTGTGTCTTTGGATAAATATCTGTTAGATCTTCTGCCCATTTTTTAATTGGATGATTTGCTTTTTGATCTTGAGCAGCATGAGCTGTTTGTGTATTTTGGAGATTAATCCCTTGTCAGTTGATTCATTTGTAAATATTTTCTCCCATTCTGAGGGTTGTCTTTTTGTTTGGCTTATAGTTTCCTTTGCTGTGCAAAAGTTTTTAAGTTTAATTAGGTCCCATTTGTGTTGGGTTTTTGTTTTTGTTTTTTGGGTTTTTTGTTGTTTTTTTTTTTTGTTTGTTTGTTTTATTTTCATTACTCCAGGAGGTGGCTCAAAAAGGATCCTTCTGTGATTTATGTTAAATGGTGTTCTGCCTATGTTTTCCTCTAAGCATTTTATAGTGTCTGGCCTTATATTTAGGTTATGAAAGAAACTTAGATGTTCATCAACAGAGGAGCGGATAAAAAAGATGTGGTACATATATACAACAGAATATTACTCAGCCACTAAAAAGAACAAATTAATGCTATTTGCAGCAACATGGATGCAACTAGAGATTGTCATACTGAATGAACTAAATCAGAAAGATGAATATTATATGGTATTACTTATATGTAGAATCTTAAAAAAAAGGGTACAAATAAATTTATTTATAAAACAGAGGTAGAGTCACAGATGTGGAAAATAAGTTATGGTTACCAGGGAATAACCAAGGGGGAGGGGTAAATTGGGAGACTGGGGTTGACATATACACTCTACTAGATATAAAATATATAACCAATAAGAACCTGCTGTATAGCCCAGGGAACTCTACTCAATACTCTGTAGTGGCCTAGGGTAGGGGAAAAAAAGAGTGGCTATGTATGTATATATATATGTATACATTGGCTTCCCAGGTAGTTTAGTGGTAAACAATCCAATCCACCTGCCAATGCAGGAGACACTGGTTGGATTCCTGTGTCAGGAAGATCCCTGGAGAGGGAAAAGGCAACCCAATCCAGTATTCTTGCCTAGAGCATTTCATGGACAGGGGAGCCTGGTGGGCTATAGTCCATAGGGCTACAAAGAGTCAGATAAGACTAAGTGACTAAACAACAACAACAAATATGTTTATGGGTAACTGATTCACTTAGCTGTCCACCTGAAACTAACACAACATTGCAAATCAACTATATTCCAATAAAGATTGTTTAAAAAATCAGACTCATGTGAGATTCCAAAAGAACAATTTGGTGTGATTTTAGTGACTTTGTAGTGTAGGGACAAACCATCATATTTTTTTTACAGAGTCTATGGTAATGGCAATAACAAAATCAGAACAAGAGTTTTTTTTCATACTGATGAACGTATTTTCAACAGAAGTTAAAGACTAATAGCTTTTAAAGTAAGTTGCAAAATACAGACTTTAATCAGGTAAAAATTATATCCAAAGGTTACTTATTGATAAATAACCTCTTTAAACTTTTTTTATTGGAGTATAGCTGATCAACAATGTTGTGACAGTTTCAAGTACACAGCAGAGCAACTCAGCCACACATATATATGTATCCATTCTCCCCCAAACTCCTCTTCCATCTAGGCTGCCACATACATTGAGCAGAGTTCATAAGCTATAGAGCAGGTCCTTGTTGGTTATCCATTTTAAATACAGCAGTGTGCATATGTTCATTCCAAAGTCCCTAACTATCCCTTTCCCCCACCCTTCCCTTCTGGTAACCCTAAGTTAATTCTCTAAGTCTGTTTGTCTGTTTCTGTTTTGTAAATAAGTTGATTTATATCATTTCTTTGTCAATTCTGCATATAAGAGATATCATAACATCTTACAGAAAAACCCAAATGAACGTTTTGGCCAGCCCAATAATTACGTAGTTAAGACGAGTAGGATGGTACAGCCGCTATGGAGAACAGTGTGGAGATTCCTTAAAAAACTGGAAATAGAACTGCCATAGGACCCAGCAATCCCACTTCTGGGCATACATACCGAGGAAACCAGATCTGAAAGAGACACGTGCACCCCAATGTTCATCGCAGCACTGTTTATAATAGCCAGGACATGGAAGCAACCTAGATGCCCATCAGCAGATGAATGGATAAGGAAGCTGTGGTACATATACACCATGGAATATTACTCAGTCATTAAAAAGAATTCATTTGAATCAGTTCTAATGAGATGGATGAAACTGGAGCCCATTATACAGAGTGAAGTAAGCCAGAAAGATAAAGACCAATATAGTATACTAACGCATATATATGGAATTTAGAAAGATGGTAACGATAACCCTATTTGCAAAACCGAAAAACAGACACAGAAGTACAGAACAGACTTTTGGACTCTGTGGGAGAAGGCAAGGGTGGGATGTTTCGAGAGAACAGCATCGAAACATGCATGTTATCTAGGGTGAAACAGATCACCAGCCCAGGTTGGATGCATGAGACAAGTGCTCAGGCCTGGTGCACTGGGAAGACCCAGAGGGAGCAGGTGGAGAGGGAGGTGGGAGGGGGGATTGGGATGGGGAATACATGTAAATCCATGGCTGATTCATGTCAATGTATGACAAAAACCACTACAATATTGTAAAGTAATTAGCCTCCAACTAATAAAAATAAATGGAAAAAAAAAATAATAAAGTCAGTCTGAAAAAGAGGTGCTACCCCAGCAAAAAAAAAAAAAAAATGATGAGTAGGATGGGTCCCTAATTCAATGACTGGTGTCCTTAGCAAAAGGGGAGGTTTGGACCCGGAGACAGATGCATGCCGGTAGAACTCCAAGTGACAAGGGAAGCAGAGATTGGGACAAGGCTTCTATCAGCCAAGGAGCACAAAGACTGCAGGCAAACCACCAGGATCCATGGCAGAGACCGGAGGCAGATGCTCCGTCACAGCCTCCAGAGGGAACCAACCCTGATGAACACTTCATCTTGGACTTCAAATCTCCAGAACTGTGAGGAAATACATTTCTGCTGTTTAAATCACATGGTTTGTGGCACTTTGTTATGGTAGCCCTAGCAAACTACTGGAACCATTCAGCCAGTTCCTTAGGAAGAATTAAAACTCATTACCAGGCTTCCCTGGTGGTTCAGACTGTAAAGAATCTGCCTGCAATGTGGGAGATCTGGGTTCAATCACTGGGTCGGGAAGATCCCCTGGAAAAGGGAATAGCAACCTATTCCAGTATTCTTGCCTGGAGAATCCTGTGGACAGAGGAGCTGGTGGGCTCTAGTCCTTTGGGTCACAAAGAGTTGGACACAACTGAGTGACTAACACTAGAACACTGCTCTATTAAATTTATAACAATTGTATTCCTAGAACAAGATAGATGGAGAGAAGGAAAAAGAGTAGGTAATTAGGCTTTCATTAATTTTAATTGTTTTATTTCTACACACGTATGCCTACCCGTCTACCTAATCTCCTTCCATAATGTAGGTAACTGCATAGAAAACTGTTCATCAGTCTTATTCCATGCAGTGGGGCCAGTCACTCTCAACTGCTTCTTTCTATTGCTGTACTATGTTCTAAGCACTATTAGAGATATTCGTATTCAAGATTCTGTTGGCCAGGGGGTTGGTCAATTAAATGTGTCTCATGGAGAGACACTTTAACTACATTCCCGCTGGGGGTGCCACGAATCAGATCCAGGAAATTAAACAACTGTCTCTTGAGCAACTGTCTCTTGAGCAACTATCTCAGGGCTCACTATGAGGCATTTGGGGACAATACACATATTAATAATTAACTACTAAGCTGAACAGTATCGGGGACACATATATCATATTTGAAGCTTTTAATAATATGCTGAATGGAAAAAAAGATCCTGAATCATAGGGCCAAGTCATGGGTTGCCTCCTTTGAATTTATGATGGGTTTTATGCCTCCAGGTTTTGGCAGACCCACTATAGCACTTCTGTCCTCCTCCTCCCCATAAAGAGGTCCATTCTCTGGGGTCCCTACTTCCTGCCCAGTGAAGCCTTGTCCCCTGAAAACATAATGATAATAAAGTCAATTTATTATTGTGCAATTAAAACAACTCATTTATGTATACCTATTCCATCGATGAACGGCCAGGATATCTTCCCAACCCAGGTATCAAACCTGCATCTCCTGTGTCTCCTGCATTGGCAAGTAGATTCTTTAACCACTGGGCCACCTGGGAACTTACCTCCATATATATTGTGGAAGAATATTCATTCATTTATTTAGGGATAATTTTATTATGAAATAGTCATTTTCCTACTTGTTTTCCTATATTTTTTTCAGTGACTTTCTGAAAGATGTTTTATGAAACACTTTAGATGTCATATCTACTCTCTGGGTTCAAGAGGCACCCGAGTGATAGAAACTTCCCGTATGTGATATTTGATCTTGCCAGATAAAAGGGCTTCTTTTTATGCTCCAAAACAGCCCTATTTCAACAGCATCTTTTAACTACAATTAGAAGGGGCTTCAGGACTTAAATGCTAATGAAACTACGGCAGGAAATAATTTGCTTTATTGATGCAAAGAGATGTTGATTGCAATCATAGAAGCAGAGAGCAAAAATTAATAAGACTTTGTTGGAAAGATTATTCAATCTGAATCTGTTTATTAGAATCCACTGTTTTGTTATATAGTGGGTTTGTTATATAAATGGGTTTCCATAGAATGTTTTCAAAGTAATGAGAGCCCCTTATATGAATGTGTCTGGATCAAGCCATGGGGGAAGCCCTTGATATATGTTATTCCTCAGTTATTCGGCATGATGAAATGGCCTCTCTATTCAAGAGATGGCATGATATATGAAGATGAATGATAACTGAAAATCAAAACAAAATATTTAATTCAGATTTTATAAAGATCCTTAATTATACTGTTTAAAATATAAATTCATACGTTAGTTGCTCAGTCGTGTCCATCTCTATGCGACCCCATGGATTGTAGCCCATCAGGCCCCTCTGTCTATGGGCTTCTCCAGGCAAGACTACTGGAGTGAGTTGCCATTTCCTTCTCAGAGGATCTTTCCAACCCAGGGATCAAACCTAGGTCTCCGGCATTGCAGGCATATCTTTTATTCTTTATCATCTGAGCCCCCAGAGAAATCTCAAATATAAACTTATCTCCTGCATTAAGACAGTCATAAATTCTGGGTCCTAAAAATATGTTATTAACTTCTACCCCCCAAACCCTTTTATCCTCATTGCTTTTCAATATAACCTAATTCATGTGACTGAACATCTAGATGAGGTGCCTTCCTAACTAAAAATTGATAGAAATTTTATCTGAGAAAAGCTTAAATGGAGATTTCTGTAAAGAGTTGGACCTGAGATCAAGGTGGGCTGAGAGAACATTTTTACTAATGGGCTTCATTTCAGGAACTCAGCTGACAGCTGATTCCCTTGTTATGGGTGCCACTCCCAGAGGAAAAGTGTGCAAATGATCTGAACCCAAGAAAGCAGGGGATGCTCTTGGAAAGCTAATGAGTTTTAAAAGCCTCATCTCCATCTAGTGAGAGCCCTGATGGGCAGCATTAAGCCTCTGGAAGATGAATAGTGCTCTCTGAGAGCACAGTTTTAATATTATTAACCTTCTTATGGTGAATTGAAGTTTCTTGTTCAGAGAAGTGCTGAGGAAAACCTCAACCCTGTTGACCTGGTGAACTGTAATAATGTAGATACTTGAGGGTGGTGGGAAGCAGTAGGCGAAGAGCCTCAGTAATTGGAAACTGATGCAGCAGTGAAGGAAATGTCAACCCACTCCAGTATTCTTGCCTGGAAAATCCCATGGGCAGAGGAGCCTGGCGGGTACAGTCCACGGGATCACAAAAGAGTTGAACACAATTTAGCAACTAAACAACAGCAGCAGCAAAATGTAAAGGGTTCTCCTAACAGAGTTCAACATTGATGATAAAGAAGAAGGAGATTGCCCAAGGTCCTCAGAAGTCATTCGACAAATCCCAACTAATGGTGGTCATTGTGAGCCACCACTGGGACATTGTATTGAGGCAAATCGAAACTTTTAAGACACTAGAAGCAGAAGTCCCGTCTTGATATATTCAATCCTGTTCCAGTGCTTTAGGAGAAAGAATATTAACTCTCATAAGAAGCATTCCCAGAAGGATTCTGTAATCATGTAAGATGAAGACATCCTTATGCAAATGACCTTTGTAGTTCGAACAAGCCAGAGCACTGAGAGTCTCTGGATGCGATGATAGGGTCACAGGTGCAGACCTGGCCTCCAGCTTCCCGCTTTTTTAAACCCATCCCAAGAGAGCACCTTTTGGCTCCTAGAGTGCCTTCTAATCCTGTTGTTGTTTAGTAGCTAAGTTGTGTCCAACCTCTTTGTGACCCCATAGGCTGTAGCCTGCCAGACTCCTCTGCCCATGGGACTTTCCCAGCAAGAATACTGGAGTGGGCTGCCATGCTTTCCTCCAGGGGATCTTCCCAACCCAGGGGTTGAACCTGTGTCTCCGGCATCTCCTGCATTGGCAGGTGGATTCTTTACCACTGAGCCATCTGGGAATCCCAAACAACACCTCTAAAAGAGTGCAAAAACAACCCACAGAGTGGGGGAAGATATATACCTAGAAAAAAACTTTATACCAGAACATACAAAGAGCTCTTACCAATCAATAAGAAAAACATAGACATATAAAAAGTATTTATAAAATATTTTAACATATACATCACAAAAAGAGGATATCCAAATAAGCAATAAACATATAATAAGACCCTCAACTGTATTGTTCTTAAGGAATTGCAAATTCAACCACAATGTATCACAGTATTCCTATCAGAAATGAAAAGTGAAGAAAGACAGAAAATATCAAGGGTTGGCAAATATGTGGATAAAGTGGAATACTTAGACAATGCAGGTGTGAAAATCAATTGGTATAATGCCTTTGGTAGGCCATCTAGTGCTATCTGTTATAAATGAATAATACACATCCTATAGCCCAATTCTTCTCAACAACAACAACTATAATCAACAACAAAAATATGAATATACATTCCTCAGAGGATATGGCATAGAATTATCATAGTGGCACTAATTTGTAACAGTAAAAAACCTGAAAATTTCAAATGTCACTCAATAGTAGAATGGATCAGTAAATGTTGGTATATTCACACATTGGAATATATTTGTACAGCCATGAGGATGAGTAATTTACAACTACCAAAGAAATTCCAAAATAATTCCCAAATATTGAAAAATCCTCCTAATGAATTAAAAACCAAGGTACATAGTAGTGTTCCATTTACATAAATTACATAAATTAGCAAAGGTATGATGCGAGAAGCCAGGATGGTGTTCACCCTTGGGAGAGTGGGCATGGTGAGAGGTATTCCAACAGTAAAAGGGGACCCAAGTTGGGTCTCCTGAGATTCTGGTAATATTGTGTTTTTCCCTTTGGATGCCAGTTTCTCAAGTGTGTTCAAGTCAAGAAAAATGAGATTTCCCTTACCAAGTGTTTTTAAGAGTAGACCAAATAGTATAATGAACCATCATGTATCCATGTAATCATACTCAGCTACAATGATCAGTTTATGATTCATTTTGTTTCAAAGATACTCCTACTTCCCACTTCCCATATTGCTTTGAAGCTAATTCCAGACATTATATCATTCATTTCATTTGTAAATATTTTAGTTAGTATCTCTAAATCACAATGACTCTTTTAAAAACAGAGCTATGGTAACATTATCATACTGAAAAAATTGGCAATAATTCCTTGATATTATAAAAAAATAATCAGCATTCAAGTTTTCATACAGGGCATATTTGTTTTATAGCTAGAGAAGTTCATCCTACTTGAAATTCACTCTTCTTGAATGAAGTCCATTTCAAACGGGATCTGATTCTCACATTGTTTTCCTGGTTTTTTTTTTTCTCATCTATTAGTTCAAACCTACCGTCATCTATCGGGCTTCCTAGGTGGTGCTAGTGGTAAAGAACTCGTCTGCCAATGCAGGAGGCATAAAAGACACGGGTTTGATCCCTGGGCTAGGAAGATTCCCTGGAGAAGAGCATGTAATCCATTCCAATATTCTTGCCTGGAGAGTCCCATGGACAGAG
Source organism: Cervus elaphus (assembly GCF_910594005.1). NCBI lineage: Eukaryota > Metazoa > Chordata > Mammalia > Artiodactyla > Cervidae > Cervus > Cervus elaphus. The sequence continues at coordinate 38,853,150 of NC_057835.1, read as the reverse complement.
GAGCCTGGTGGGTTACAGTCCATAGGGTCACAAAGAGTCAGACACGACTGAAGTGACTTAGCATGCATGCACCATCATCTATATATTTAAAAGCAAGCTTAGTTAGTTACTAATGGTTTGCTTGATGAATAAATGACAACGTGTCCTGAACACTAGATACACAAACACACACACACATAAATACACATATTCAAGCTCTATGTTAAAAATATCGCCCTTTCCTATGGGTCTCTATGATAGAATTTTCTAGTTTTGTTAACTATCTTTTACAGTATTCTGTTTTTCAGAATGATGCATGTGATCAAATAAATTAGAAGAAATTGCTTTTTAAAAATCGATATTTGAACTTACAATTAGAAGAGGGTTCAGAGATAATCAAGGCAGAAAATGAAAATTTTGCTTTCTGTAGAAAATTATAGGGCCTTCCTGGTGGCTCAGATGGTAAAGAATCTGCCTGCAAGTTAGCTTTGTGGATTCAAGTGACATATAATAATACATAGGGCATGTTTATTGCTGTGGTTTGGACATTTGTATAAAGGAATTATGGTAGTTCTTGAGTACAGGATGTTTACACCAAATATACTCTCCTTTATGATGACAAAAGGTATTTATATTACCATGACCTGTATTTACTCCACAGGTCTTGATATTGGGAGCTCTGAGTCATCATTAAGCAAGCTGGTCTAAGCCCTGGAAATATAGTGATGCCTTCCTAGATAATGTTTCCATGAGTAAACTTTTGTGGTGACAAAAGCAGAAGAGTGCTTTGGCAGAGTTGTCAATACTCACTCTTCCCTCATTGTAATTGGCCCCCGCAAAAAATAAGTAGGGCATGGAAGAAACTCCAGCCAGTTGATTTTATTCTTGACAATATGGGTGAGTTCTCTGTCCTGAATAAAAAATGAAGCCAGAATTTGGGAGCTAATCTATTTTAAAATTTTAATTGGTTTCTTCTTCCAGCACCCAAGAGGCATCTTCTAAATTTGCGTCATTTTTAATACAGGGGAGATGGTAATGATAAGGGCTTTTTGATGTTGTTGTTTTGTTTTTAGAATGAGTTACTAGTGTTCTTCCTGTGTCTTTAGTGAGAAATTGGGAGAGGCTATGTGTTAGGAGATGTGATATTATGATTTATCATATATATGTATATTATATACGTATATTTGGTCTTTGTCCCCTTTTCTGGCACAGAGCTCCTAAAACCATTGGAATTCCCTACATGTTGAGACCCACAGAGATATCTTTTGTATTGTTAATGTGATTTTGGGGAAGCGGGTAGGTAACTTAAGGATGGGGGATGGTCTTCAGTGGAGGCAACCACATTATTAGAGGGTTAAAACTTTCCATTCCACTCCCTTTGACTCTCAGGGAGAGGAGGGGAGGTCAAGTTCAATCACCAGTAGCCAGTGATTTCATTAATCATACTTATGTGATGGAGTTTCCATTAAAACCCCAAAGGAGAGGGTTTGGAGTACTTCCATACTGGTGTATATGTGAAGATCTGTGGAGAATCTAGAGAGGGCATAAAAGCTTCACACCCTTTCCCCATAACCTTGGCTTTGCCTGTCTTCATCCAGATGTTCTTGACTTATATCCTCTGATAATAAACTGGTCGTCTAGTAAGTAAATTTTTTTCTCTGAGTTCTGTGAGCCACTCTAACAAATTAATTGAACCCAAGGAGGAGGTATTAGGAACCTCTGATTTATAGCCAGATGGAAGGACAGGTAACAACCTGGACTTGTAACTGTCATCAGAAGTCCAACAAGAGGGTCATTGGGACCTCCAATCTGTAGCCGGTGGGTCAGAAGCACAAGTGACGACCTGGGCTTGCTCCTGGCATCTGAAATGCGGGTGGAGGAGTCCTGTGGGATTGAGTGCCTAGCTTGTGGAGTCTGATGCTACCTCCAGTTGATGGTGTCAGGATTGGCTTGTAGGGCACCCTGGTGGTGTCTGGAGAACTGTTAGTGTGCAGAAACCTCTTCTGCCAAACATTGATACTGCATCCAAGAATCTAAAGAGAAGTACTGTTTTTAACTGCAAGGAAAAAGGTCTTTATTGTTATACTAACAAAAAGTACAGAGTAGACCAATTTCAAAGTTGCTTCAGTAGCTCAGTGATCGTGTCATAGACACAGATTCTGTTCAGCCTTTGGTACCATTCATATCCCAAGCTAACAAGGGAGGTAGGCAGAAAGAAAAGGGCCTTTCATATGATCCTTCTTCAAACAAGGAGTAAAGTTATTCTCAGAAGCCCACCACCCCCAGCCAACCTTCTCATGTCTCAAATTCTAGTTGTTCATGCCCAAACCAATCACTGGCAAAGTAGAACAGGATTATCTGTTCAGTTCAGTTCAGTTCAGTCACTGTCATGTCTGACTCTTTGTGACCCCATGGACTGCAGCACGTCAAGCTTCCCTGTCCATCACCAACTCCCGGAGCTTGTTCAAACTCATGTCCATCAAGTCGGTGATGCCATTCGACCATCTCATCCTCTGTTGTCCCCTTCTCCTCCTGCCTTCAATCTTTCCCAGCATCAGGGGCTTTTCTAATGAGTCAGTTCTTCATATCAGGTGGCCAGAGTATTAGAGTTTCAGCTTTAGCATTAGTTTTTCCAATGAATAGTCATAATTAGAACTATTATGGTTCAGTCCCTGGGGCTTATCAAACAAAACTCAGTATTATCACAAAGAAAAAGATGGAATGGAATGTCCTGGGTTGCATCGTGGTTTTCTGCCACACACCATTTTGTACAAAGTACTCACACAAGGTTTCCAATCTTGCATGTGTCAACATATGTTATACACCAGATGTAGAACAACAGAAATCAACATGAAAAGAAAGAAAACCAAAAACAACTTATATATTAAAACTTTTCATGCACAGACACAACAGTATACTTTATTTGTCTATCTATTTTACGGAAGGTTTATGAGCCATGTCACTTTAGTAAACTTGTTCTAGATCAAGCATGAGTTGAGAGGTAGATAATATTTGAGCAGACATTTTCAATCCTGCTGCTGCTGCTGCTAAGTCGCTTCAGTCATGTCTGACTCTGTGCAACCCCATAGAAGGCAGCCCACCAGGCTCCTCTGTCCCTGGGATTCTCCAGGCAAGAATACTGGAGTGGGTTGCCATTTCCTTCTCCATTTCAATCCTACAACACTACAAAGAATCAATAGAAAGGAGTACTAACAGATGAATGCAATTTCATCACTACCATAAAAATAATTAAAATATTTACCTCTGATGATATTTCATCTTTAGATACCAAGTCACCAAGAAGTTTCTGGAAATCAAAACAACACTGTAAAAATGTATCAAAGAACTCAAAAGATAGCCTGAAAATCCACTGAAAGAAGGAAAAATCAACAAGTGGAGTTGGAGATTTTATCTTGGTTACTATTCCGGAACAAACACATCTGAGCTTATCTTCTCCCCAGATATGTATTTCATTTGCTAAGATAGCTTTTCCGGTGTTTAAATTTTTTTCATGTGTCTAGACACCCTTGTGGTTAGGCAGCAACCCTGTGAAATAGTGATGAGGCAACTTTACAGATAAGCAGGGAACATTTGGTAATATAAACACTTGCTCTATTAATCCTAATGGAAGATTAACATCTGCACAGAAAGAAAATTAGTAGTTCAAACAGGGAGCATCAGAGTCTGAGGTGTGCAGTGCATCCTTGGTGCCAGATTGGCCAGCATTTTGTGGGACTGTAGTCTATGGGGAGCAGAGTTTTGCTGTTGGAACGGATGGATGGAACTGGATCAGATTATTCCCATGAATGTGACTGCAATCCTCATTAAACAATGCTCTCTCAAGAGGAAAACACACACACACACACACACACACACACACAAAGCTAGAAATGCAGGGTGCAGGAGAGAAAATGAAAGGAAGATAGTACTGGGAAGCAATTGGGGGATAAGAAGAGATGAACAAGGGCTGCCATTTGCAGTTCTACTGCCCCCAGTCAGACTCTTATCATCCCCTGTCTGTTGTGTGCATGCATACTCAGTAACTTCAGTCGTGTCTGACTTTCTGAAAATCTATGGACTGCAGCCCACCAGGTTCTTTTGTCCTTGGGATTCTCCCGGCAAGAATACTGGATTGGATTGCCATTTCCTTCTTCAAGGGATCCTTAGACCCAGGGATCGAACCGAAGTCGCCTGCACTGCAGGTGGTTTACCTCATTGCAGGTAGATTCTTTACTGCCTGAGCCACCAAGGAAGCCCTCTGCTATATACAGTAGGACCTTGTTGTTCATCTTTGAAGTGATTTATAAGGAAAGAGGGTAATGATGTTCACCTTGACTCTCATTTTGACCTTTATGAGAGATTAACTGGTTATCTCCCTTGGGTCTGTGCTTGGACTCTTCCAAGGAGGACGGTATACAATGTGTCCAATATTAACCCTAACTTGGATTCACTCTGTGCCTTCCCGAGCAAGAACGTAATTTTACTTTGTTTCATTTTCTTAAACCACAACACAGGAAATTTATATCTAGAAGGACTGGCTCTTGGGCAAGCAATTTGTCTGAGAAGTTTTTATTGAGCTGAGTCAAGATGAATCAGACCATGAAATTTCAATGTTTACAGCTGAAAATAACAATTGCATGATTAGAGGGATGAAAGGAGTAGGTGAGGCAACTTGTTGATGCGTGGAGATTATTAGATGTTGGAGTTGGCAGTCAAGGATATCAGGGAATATCTATCCCTGCGTGCATGCATGCTAAGTTGCTTCAGCTGTGTCTGATTCTTTGCTACCATATGGACTCCTCTCCCGCCAGGCTCCTCTGTCCATGGGCTTCTCCGGACAAGAATACTGGAGTGGGTTGCCATGCCCTCCTCCAGGGGATCTTCCCTACCCAGGGATAGAACCTGTGTCCCTTACATCTCCTCCTTTGAGAGGCAGGTTCTTTACCACTAGTGCCAACTGGGAAGCCCATCTCTATCCCTAACAGTCCTTAAAAGTCATATATTGAATTGGCCAGAAAGTCTGTTTTTTTCTATAACATCTTATGGACTTTGGGAAAGTTGGTCTACCATTCTATGCCTAAGCTTTCTCATTTGTAAAATGGGAAAAAATTAAGGACCTATTTTCATAAGCAGTCATGAGAATTCAATGATATAATAAATCTAAAGTACTGAAATGAGATAATGAGTATGAAATCTGGCTCATTGTGATCATTAATAAATGTTGGCCATCCATCTAGTGTATACCATCCAGTAATTGTGGTAAATATCATGCGACTCTGGAATAAAAAGCATAAGATATTGCTTCCCTTTTGTTAGAGTGATTCAATTAAAAAAATTATAGTCATTTCCTCAATGGTTTATCTTATTCCCAAGAACCACAATAAAGCACCTTTGACTTCAGAAGAGTCCAGAGGAGTCCAAGATTAAATGTTTCTCCATCTGAAAGTTTCATAATGGTCTGTCTTGTACTGAATTCCTAATGCTTTCTCCTATTACTAAAAGGATCATCAGCATAAGAAATAAGCATTTTTGTAATGCTGTAATAAAACACAGTTTAGGTTGCACAAAATTGTGTAGTTTGAGAGCATTTTCTCATACATTGTCTAATTTGCTTTCAACAGAATTCTAGTGGGGCTGGCTTTACTTTTGTGCACAAGAAATCAGAGAAATTAATGACCAACCGAGGATTACGGAATTGCCAGATGGCATGCTGGGACTCAGACTTTGGTTTTCTTACTTCAACTTCCATGTCATTGCATGACCTTTGATCTCCTGGCCTGGAAAAGGCTGGATTAACAGAGCATGTGGGGGATCTTCTATGGGTGGATGGCATCTTGGCCATGGGGTTGCTTATTTCTTACTGGGGCCATAGACCAACATTTGTAGTGTTCTGTATATCATCTCAAAGAGTCAGACATGACTTAGTGACTGAACAACAACAACTATATTGGTCTATAGTTGTTTTAATTTTTTTTTTTCAATTTCTCTTTTATTTATTTATTTATTTTTTCCAGTGGGTTTTGTCATACATTGATATGAATCAGCCATAGATTTACACGTATTCCCCATCCCGATCCCCCCTCCCACCTCCCTCTCCACCCGATTCCTCTGGGTCTTCCCAGTGCACCAGGCCTGAGCACTTGTCTCATGCATCCCACCTGGCCTGGTGATCTGTTTCACCATAGATAATATACATGCTGTTCTTTCGAAACATCCCACCCTCACCTTCTCCCACAGAGTTCAAAAGTCTGTTCTGTACTTCTGTGTCTCTTTTTCTGTTTTGCATATAGGGTTACCGTTACCATCTTTCTAAATTCCATATATATGTGTTAGTATGCTGTAATGTTCTTTATCTTTCTGGCTTACTTCATTCTGTATAATGGGCTCCAGTTTCATCCATCTCATTAGAACTGATTCAAATGAATTCTTTTTAATGTCGGAGTAATATCCCATGGTGTATATGTACCACAGCTTCCTTATCCATTCATCTGCTGATGGGCATCTAGGTTGCTTCCATGACCTGGCTATTATAAACAGATGGCTAACAAACACATGAAAAGATGCTCAACATCACTCGTTATCAGAGAAATGCAAATCAAAACCACAATGAGGTACCATTACATGCCAGTCAGGATGGCTGCTATCCAAAAGTCTACAAGCAATAAATGCTGGAGAGGGTGTGGAGAAAAGGGAACCCTCTTACACTGTTGGTGGGAATGCAAACTAGTACAGCCACTATGGAAAACAGTGTGGAGATTTCTTAAAAAACTGGAAATAGAACTGCCATATGACCCAGCAATCCCACTTCTGGGCATACACACTGAGGAAACCAGATCTGAAAGAGACACGTGCATCCCGATGTTCATTGCAGCACTGTTTTAATTTTTGAAATGAAATTACTGTATTCATTTCATCCCTGGAAAGTTCACAGAAAAACACCACCAAAACAACTAAATGTGAAAAAACAGTTACTTCTTTTATTCCCCCTCTGTAATTGTTGTTCAGTTTCTAAGTCATGTCTGACTTTGCAACCCCATTGACTGCAGCATGCCAAGCTTCGCTGTCCTTAACTATCTCCCGCAGTTTGCTCAAATTCATGTCCATCGAGTCAGTGGTGCCATCTAACCATCTCATTCTCTGTCATCCTCTTCTCCTTTTGCCTTCAATCTTTCCCAGCATCAGGGTCTTTTCTAATGAGTGGATGCCTTGCATCAGGTGGCCAAAGTATTGGAGTTTAAGCTTCAGCTTTTCAGTGACCATTCAGGATTGACTGGCTTGATCTCCTTGCAGTCCAAGCGACTCTCAAGAGTCTTCTCCAGCACTGCAATTTGAAAGCATCAATTTTTCATTGCTCAAACTTCTTTGTGGTCCAACTGTCACATCCATACATGACTACTGGAAAAACCATAGCTTTAACTACACAGACCTTTGTCAGCAAAGTGATGTCTGTGATTTTTAACATGCTCTCAAGGTTTGTCATACCTTTTCTTCCAAGGAGCAAGCGACTTAATTTCATAGCTGCAGTCATCACCTGTAGTGCTTTTGGAGGTCAAGAAAATAAAATTTGTCACTGCCACTTTTCCTCCTTCTATTTGCCATGAAATGATGGGACCAGAAGCAACAATCTTAGTTTTCTGAATGTTGGGTTTTAAGCCAACTTTTTTCACCCTCATCAAAAGGCTCTTTAGTTTCTCTTTGCTTTTTGCTATCAAAGTGGTATCATCTGTATATCTGAGGTTGTTGATGTTTCTCCAGGCAATTTTGATTCCAGCTTGTGATTCATCCGGGCCAGGATTTCACATAATGTATTCTGCACATAAGTTAAAGAAACAGGGTGACAATATACATACAGCCTTGTCTTACTTCTTTCTCAAACTGGAACCACTGTTGTTCCATGTCTGGTTCTACCTGTTGTTTCTTAACCTGTATACAGGTTTCCTAGGAGACAGGTAAGGTGGTCTGGTAGTCCCATCTCTTTAAGAATGTTCTATAGTTTGTTATGATCCACACAGTCAAAAGCTTTAGCATAGTCAGTGAAGCAGAAGTAGATGTATTTCTGGAATTCCCTTGCTTCTCTATGATCCAACAGATGTGGCAATTTGATCTCTGGTTCCTCTGCCTTTTCTAAATCCAGCCTGAACATCTGGAAGTTCTCAGTTCATGTGCTGCTGAAGCCAAGTTTGAAGGATTTTGAGCATAACCTTGCTAACCTGTGAAACAAGTGCAATTGTGTAGTAGTTTGAACATTCTTTGGCATTGTCCTTGTTTGGGATTGGAATGAAAACTGACCTTTTCCAGTCCTGAGATTACTGCTGAGTTTTCCAGATTTGCTGACATATTAAATGCAGCACTTTAACAGCATCATCTTACAATTTTAAGTAGCTCGGTTGGAATTCCATCACTTCTATTAGCTTTGTTCATAGTAATGCTTTCAAAGGCCCACTTGACTTGACACTCCAGGAGTCTGGCTCTAGGTGAGTGACCACACCATTGTGATTATCCTGGTCATTAAGACCTTTTTTTAAAAAATATTTCTTCTGTGTATTCTTGTCATCTCTTCTTAATCTCTGTTAGGTCCTTACTGTTTCTGTTCTCTATTGTGCCCATCCTTGCATGAAATGTTCCCTTGATATCTCCAATTTTCTTGAGGAGATCTCAGCTCCTTAGGACATCTTAATATACTACCTAGTATACAATTTCTGCTCAAAAAATGTTTCTGAGTTAATAATTGACTGACAATGAAAATGCATTAGAACCAGAAAACAGAGGACACATCAGATGAACCATCTCCAATCAAGTTGTCATATTTGATGTACAAAGCTAGTGTAACTTAAAAGATATTATAGCTTTCACAAAGTATCTTGTTAATTACTTTCTTAAGAAATTTATTTTTCTTAAGATAATGGCAGACTCAAATATATGCTTACGACATGAGGCATTTGTCATATTCTATTTTGGATAATTTTCTCTTGAATAACTCAGTTTTGTCCCCATTTTACTGGTATATAGCACATTTTATACCTGAATGACAATGATGCAAACTTTTATATACTTTTCTTGGTGATCCGTCTTTTATTCAGTAGAAGGATGGTGATTAGTTTACCACAGAAGCTAAATAACTCTCCTGAGGGTACCACTTTTAACTAGTTTGATTTGTGATATTATATTATAAGAGTAAGTGAGATAAACTTCAAGCAATAATAAATCAGGTGACTCCTTTTCAGTAGCCAGCAATCAAATTTCAAAGCTCAAAGTATGAAAACTTTGTGTTCACTCATCATTTATATAAGGTAGTCTAATAAAAAGACACAATATTGACTCCTAGAATGAACCACCCTTTGTGTAATTATATACGACTATAAAAGTGGGTGCAACCTATGGACTGTGTGAGAAAAGGAACAACTCTTTACCTGGGTAACATCAGGTACAAGACGTCAATTTCCATGAATAAAGGTAAGCATGATTTTTATTCACTATCTTGTAACTTTAAGATTTTAAATGTCCTAACATTTCAGATGTTAGGTGAGTCAAGTTTTCTGATATAAGAAATTAACATAATGATAATACTTATTATATACTTCAAAGGCTAGTTTGTGTTTCAACTCTAAGGAATGTAAGTTCTCATTTTATATTTGATGTTATTTAGTTTCAATCTGGCCTAGTTCCCATCATGAATTGGATGAAAAAAAACTTTATTTTTACATATGATTTTATTCAAATTGTTTGAGCTATGATTGTCCAGAATTACTGAGAAGCTTAATTAAGACTTGGAAATCTAAAAAGATTTTCTCTTTACAGACTGGGAAATTGAATGTATTCTTAAAACAATAAAACAATAATATTTCTATATACTGAAAATACATTGAACTACAGATATTATTTGCGTTAACTGCTTAAAATAAATTCAATAAGATATTTTCATATATTGGTTTAAAATATCCTTGTGCTTAAAAGCTTCCATATATAATAAAGTTATTAAGGTAAATAGCAGAGGTGCTTTCTATTGCATTTTTACTGCCCCAGTCAACAATGACCTTGGTATAAATGAATTAAGTGTATAGCAGGTAAAGTTGTACCACAGAGGCTTTTCATAATCAGCAGGGAGTTTCAACTGTACTTTCAAATCCTATAGAGTAATACTGCTAATATGAGATATCTACCATAATCTCCTTCATGGGCCGATATCATGGAAACGTATTTTAAATTTTGACTGTTGCTTCAGGTTAAATAGTTAGAAATAAAAATTCAGAACATGAAGATTAACCCACCATCTGATTAAGCTTTATAGAATACAGTTTACAGGAATAGAATACAAGTAAAATAAATTTATATAACTTACTTTATTCTAAAATTTGAATTACTATTTGCCATGTCACAATTGATTCTTAGCAAGGTTTTCTTCTGGTCTGGGGGCCAACTTAATTAGGTTTTTTAAATACTCACCTTTGAAATAACCTTATCAGATTCGCACTTTTATTAATTGCACTAATAATCTCTCTAGACCACAGTTGTCAAGGGCCCTGGAATGGGGCTGGTTTGGATGATCTGTGTCTATCAGTTGGTCTTCTGGGAGGTAGAGAGGGAAGAATCTGCTTCAGGCTTCTCTCAATCAAAGCTCATGGGCAGTCTCTGATTCCTGATAGAAAAGAGTATCTCACAGGCGTCCACAGTAATATGCGTATGGTGTGTGCATGTCTGTGTGTCTGTGTGCTTGGGCATGTATGTGTGGCTCAGACAGTAAACAATCTGCCCACAGTGCCGGAGGCCTGGGTTTGATCTCTGGGGAGGGAAGATCCCCTGGAGAAGGGAATGGCAACCTACTCCAGTATTCTTGCCTGGAGAATTCTACGGACAGATGAGCCTGGCGAGCTATAGTCCACGGGGTTGCAAAGAGTGAGACATAACTGAGCGACTAACATACACACATATGTGTATAACATCTATATATCTGTGTTAAGCAGAATTTTCTGTTTGGGACTTTGCTATCACCAAACTAATGACATGGCCTAGTGAGAAGTAGGATTTATTAAATATTAGTTTCTCCCCTTCCTCCCAAACCCAGTCCTTTTCTAATGTAACTTAATTATTTCAAGATGCACTATACAAAAAAAAAAAAAAAAAAAAAAGAACATTTCCACACAAGTTGGCAGACACAGGATAAAATTTCTTAAATTACAGAGAAAATAAGAGAAAGTGATTGAATTAAGATAGTTGTCTGAGACACATCTACTTTCTTTCCCATCTGAAAATGTGAAATAATAAAATATTTTTTTAATAAAGATAAATCCAAATGAAAGCAGGAAAAACAAAACAAAACAATGCATGCAACCAAAGGTTTAGAAATAGGATTCTGGAAAGATGGGAGGTCAAAACTACATCATGAAATTTTATAGAGCTGAGAGAAAACTCAGTGATCACACCAACGGTCATAAACTTGGAAGAGTGGGAGCTTTCAAACAGTAGAGAAATTTCTCTTTCTTTATGAAAAAAGTGATAGAGGAGGAGACAGAAAGAGCTTTGATGACATTCAGTCCCAGATCAGTCTGTCTTACACTAGTACACTACATTAACACAGGCTTTTTAGTTCTATGAACCAATCAATTCCACTATTGGTTAAGCTAGTTTTGGTTGTGTTTTTCTGTTATCTGCCATGAAAAGATACCTAACATTGTAGATACAAAAGAAGATAATGAATAACATGGAAGACGATTTCCCAGAGCAAAGAAAATCATTAGATTAGAAGCACCACAGAGTTCAGAACAAGGCAAAATAGAAATGCTCAATGAGTTACATATTGGTGATGTTTTGTAACAGAATAAGGTGAAAATCCTAAAACATTCCAGATAGAAAAATAAAACAAATTAACAAGAAATGAATGATAAACAGATTGATATAAGATACTTTATCTGTAAAAATGAATGATGAAAAAGAAAAATAAAGTCTTCAAATTTCTCAGAGAAAATGACTTTGAAATAGTTTTATATCTATTAAAACTATCATCCAAGAGGAAGCCAAAATAAGGAAAGTTTTAGACATGTAAGGCCTAGAATTTTGTATCACCAATTTCTCTTCAACAAATTCTTCTTCTCTAGAAGAATCCCTTGTATATGGAATCCAGGAAAAATTCACATGACTCTGAGAAAGGAATTATAAGGATTGTGAGAAACAGTAATATAAAAAATAATGATAAAATTTACAGTTATCTAAATACTTTTATAAAGCTTAATTTTTTAAAATCTGAAACTAAAACCCTGGATATATTAATATGGGTTATAGGGATAGTCAACAAGAAAGAAATGTAAGCTGTTGTATTGTAAATGGGAAGATATAGACAAGCATTAACTTTTGAGATTGACAAAAATCTTAAGTGAGGAACAACAATAAAATATTTTGATTATTTCCCATCAGAGACAATGGAGGTCAATGTAATAACATTTAAAGTGCTTAAAAAAATCTGTTGAATAAAAGTTATACATCTAGCAAAATTATCCATTAATAATTTTTTTCAAGCAGAACAGCCTTACAAGAAATTCTAAAGGAAGTTCTTCAGATAGAAAGGAAATGATACCAGACTATTATGCAAATCTACTGGAAGAAATGAAGAGCACTGAATACGGTAAATATTTTAACACTTTTATTTTGAAGTATATAATATACATAGATATAGTATGTACCCATAAATGTATTACAAATAATAATAATAGTATAAAGATGGGAGAGGAAATGGAGGTGTATTGGAAAAAAGTTGATATAGCTTACTGGAATTAAATAAGTACTAATCTGAAGTAGACAGTGATAAGTTTTGAACATTGTTATCACTACACAAAGAAAATAACTTACTAAAAAATCTACCAAAGAATAAAAATAGTTTGCTAAAAGAATTGTTGAACACAAAAGAAGTCAGTAAAAGAGGAATAGAGTAGAAGAGAAAGATATGAGACATAGAAAACACATATCAAAACAGCAGTACCATAGAAACAATTACAGTTAATTTCAAGGGTTAAACATTGTAATTAAAAAACATTCTGGAGTTAGATGAAAGAGCAAGATTTAACTTGACACAATGTATTAGAAATACTTTAAAGATACATAAAGGATACAAAAAAGGTCTACCATGTAAACAATAAATACAGGTGACCTGGAATAGCTATCTCAGACAAAATAGACTTTAACACAAAAAATATTACTAAAGACAAAGAAAGAAATTTCATAATAATAAAAGGGGAAATGTAACAGAATAGCAATAATTACAAATATGCATACATTTAAGAACACACAGCTACCCAAAAAGAAGTAAATCCTGAACAAAATGGAAAGAATAAATCAACAATTAACAGTTATAACTGGGGGCTTCCTAGGTGGTCCAGTGGTAAAGGATCTGCCTGCCAATGCAGGAGATATGGGTTCAATCCCTGGGTTGGGAAGGTCCCCTGGTGGAGAAAATGGGAACCCACTTCAGTATTCTTGCCTGGAAAATTCCATGGACAGAGGAGACTGGTGGGCTACATACAGCCCATAGGGTTGCAGAGTTGGACATCACTGAGCACTCAGGCATACACACAGTTATAACTGGAGATTTTAATACTCTTTTCTCAGCAACTGATAGAAGAATAGACAAAAAATTCACTAAGAATATGGAAGACATGAACAATGCTATAAACCAAACGGACTTTAAAACATGCAAAAATGTTACCAAAAGAAAGAGAATACGCATTCTTTTGAAGTATACATGAAACAGTTTCTAGGAGAGACCACATGACATCCATAAAACAAGTCTCAGTGACTTCACATTTGAATTTAGATGCACTGAAATCATACAAAGTATTTCTCTGACCACAACCGGATTGTCAGAAACAACAGAAAGAAATCTGGGAAAACCCCAAATACTTGGAAATTAAACACACATTTTCAAAAAATAACTTGTGAATTAAAGAAGAAGCCACAAATGTAAACACAACAAATCATGGAATTTATGGGATGCAACTAAAACAATGCTTAGAAAGTATCTTGTAGCTTTAAATGCTTATATTAGAAAGATCTAAAATCAACCGCCTCTAGGTTACATATTGAGGAAGTAAAGAAAGATCAAGTCAAATCCAAAGCTACCAGAAAGAAAAACAAATTGAAGAGAAAAATCGTTGAAAACAGTGAAACCAAAGGTAGCAAAACTATAGAGAAAAATCAATACAATTAATAAGTTTCTTCTTTGAAAAGATAAAAAAATATTGATAAACTATTTCTGAGAAGAGACAGATGACACTAATTACCAAAATCAGGAAGGAAAGAGGGGACACTACAAGAATTAAAAGGATTGTAAGGGAATTTTACGAACAACTTTACAGCAAGAAATAGGCAAGTTAGATAGACAAATTTCTGAAGAGAAACAAATCACCAAAGTTTACTCAAGCAAAAATATAAAATTTAAAAAATCTATAAAATAAAAGTGAATTGGTCATTAAATATATTCCCAGAAAGAAAATTAAAAGCCCTCGTGGGCTACAGTCCATGGGGTCGCAAAGAATCGGATACATACAACTGAGCAACTACGCACAGCACAGCAATAAAATTCTTAAGGATACATTTAACAATAATCGTGCATGATCTGTACATGGAAAACTATAAAATACTGCTGACACAAATCAAGAAAGACCTAAATAAATGGATAAAAATACCACATTTATGGATTAGAAGACAATGTTAAGGTGACACATCTCACCAAACTGATCTATAGACTCAATGCAATTCCTATCAAAATCTCAGCAAGCTTTTCCATGAAATTGATGAGCTGATCCTAAATTTATAGTGCAAAGGACTTAGAATAGCCAAAACAATTTAGAGAAAAAGAAAATAAAATTTGGGGGACTTACAACATCTGAGTTCAAGTTTACCATGAAGCTATGAAATCAAAACTGTATGGTATTGACTTAAACACAAATATATCTATCAATGGAAAAGAACAGGAAGTCCAGAAACAAGTCCCTATACTTATGGTCAATTGATTTTTGACAGTAGTCCAAGGTTAAACTGATGAAGAAAATACAGATTTTTTTTAGCAAATGGTAACAACTGAATATCCACATGAAATAAAAAGAAACATTGGACTCTTGCAGCACACACAAAAATTAACTCAAAGTGAATCTTTGTAAAAGCTAAAATCATAAACCTGCTGGAAGAAAACATTGAAGAGAACCTTATGATTTTAGCAGACAAAAATTTATACATATGACACACAGTGCACAATCCATAAAATGAACAAATCAAATTTTTATCAAAATATAAAAGTTTTGCTTTTTAACAGACAGCATTATGAAAATAAAAAGAAGCCACAAGGTCTAAGAGAATATTTGCAAATCACTTGCTTAATAGAAGTCTTAGATGTAAAGGCTTCTTGGATATAAAGACTTCTATTAAGTAAGAAGTCGTTCTTAGAATAAAGAACTTCAGTTCAGTTCAGTTGTTCTGTCACATCTGACGCTTTGTGACCCTATAAATTGTAGCATGCCAGGCTTCCCTGTCCATCACTAAATCCCAGAGCTTACTCAAACTCATGTCCATAGAGTCAGTGTTGCCATTCAACCACCTTATCCTCTCTTGTCCCCTTCTCCTCCTGCCTTCAATTTTTTCCAGCATCAGGGTTTTTCCAGTGAGTCAGGTCTTTCCATCAGGTGGCCAAAGTACTGGAGCTTCAGCTTCAGCAACAGGATCAGTCCTGCCAATGAATATTCAGGACTGATTTCCTTTAGGATTGACTGGTTTGATCTCCTTGCAGTCCAAGGGACTCTCAAGAGTGTTCTCCAACACCACAGTTCAGAAGCATCAATTCTTCGGTGCTCAGCTTTCTTCATAGTCCAACTCTCACATCCATACATGACTACTTGAAAAACCATAGCTTTGACTAGACGGACCTTCGTCAGCAAAGTAATGTCTCTGCTTTTTAATATGCTGTCTAGCTTGGTAATACCTTTTCTTCCAAGGAGCAAGTATCTTTTAATTTCATGGCTACAGTTACCATCCACAGTGATTTTGAAGCCCCCAAAATAAAGTCTGTCACTGTTTCCATTGTTTCCCCATCTATTTGCCATGAAGTGATGGGCCATTTAGAACTGGACACGGAACAACAGACTGGTTCCAAATAGGGAAAGGAGTACGTCAAGGCTGTATATTGTCACCCTGCTTATTTAACTTATATGCAGAGTACATCATGCGAAATGCTGGGCTGGTGAAGCACAAGCTGGAATCAAGATTGCTGGGAGAAAAATCAATAACCTCAGATATGCAGATGACACCACCGTTATGGCAGAAAGTGAAGAAGAACTAAAGAGCCTCTTGATGAAAGTGAAAGAAGAGAGTGAAAAAGTTGGCTTGAAACTCAACATTCAGAAAACTAAGATCATGGCATCCGGTCCCATCAACTTCATGGCAAATAGATGGGGAAACAATGGAAACAGTGACAGACTTTATTTTTCTGGGCTCCAAAATCACTGCAGATGGTGATTGCAGTCATGAAATTAAAACGCTTGCTCCTTGGAAGAAAAGTTATGACCAACCTAGACAGCATATTAAAAAGCAGAGACATTACTTTGCTGACGAAGGTCTGTCTAGTCAAAGCTGTGGTTTTTCCAGTCGTCATGTATGGATGCGAGAGTTGGACTATAAAGAAAGCTGAGTGCTGAAGAATTGATGCTTTTGAACTGTGGTATTAGAGAAGACTCTTTTTTTAAAAATAATTAATTTTTTATTGAAGGATAATTGCTTTACATAATTTTGCTGTTTTCTGTCAAACCTCAACATGAATCAGCCATAGGTATACATGGAGAAGACCCTTGAGAGTCCCTTGGACTGCAAGGAGATCCAACCAGTCTATTCTAAAGGAAATCAGTCCCAAATATTCATTGGAAAGACTAATGCTGAAGCTGAAACCCCAAAACTTTGATCACCTGATGCAAAGAACTGATTCATCTGAAAAGACCCTGATGCTGGGCAAGATTGAAGGCAGGAGGAGAAGGGACCGACAGAGGATGAGATGGTTGGATGGCATCACCGACTCAATGGACATGAGTTTGAGTGAACTCCAGGAGTTGGTGATGGACAGAGAGGCCTGGTGTGCTGCAGTCCATGGGGTCCTAAAGAGTCAGACACAACTGCGTGACTGAACTGAATTGAACTGATGGGACCAGATGCCATGATCTTAGTTTTCTGAATGTTGAGTTTTAAGCCAACATTTTCACTCTCCTCTTTCACTTTCATCAAGAGGCTCTTTAGTTCTTCTTTGCTTTCTGCCATAAGGGTGGTGTCATCTGCATATCTGAGGTTACTGATATTTCTCCCAGCAATCTTGATTCCAGCTTGTGCTTCATCCAGCCCAGCATTTCACATGATGTACTCTGCATATAAGTTAAATAAGCAGGGTGACAATATACAGCCTTGATGTACTCCTTTCCAAATTTGTAGCCAGTCTGTTGTTCCATGTCCAGTTCTAATTGTTGCTTTTTGACATGCATACAGATTTCTCAGGAGGCAGATAAGGTGGTCTGGATTCCCATCTCTTGAAGAATTTTCTATAGTTTTTTGTGATTCACACAGTCAAGGGCTTTGGCATAGTCAATAAAGGAGAAGTAGATGTTTTTCTGGAACTCTCTTGCTTTTTCTATGATCCAATACATGTTGGCATTTAACCATTAATAAGGAACACTGATGGGAATGAGAGGTCTTGGAAGAACACTGCTTGAAAAGTGCCTGAAATGCTAAGTCCAGCCAAAGATAAAAGGAAAAATTAAATAATATTTCAATCTCTTTGTTTTCATAAGCAGAAAGCGGGGGGGGGGGGGGGGAGAACGTCAAATCTGTTAACACTAGCCATCTTCAATTTTCAGTGTTAAAAAACTAGAGGACAAATTAAAAGAATATTTAATTCTTTGCTTTGGGGGATAAAAATGGGGCATAGGGACAAGAATGCAAAAGGTATCCTTCAAGACAGATGCTGAGCTGGCAGCTAAAGCCAGTGACTATTACAAAGGGGCAATGTTGGCCTCCTATGACCCTCCTGCCAGCACCCCCAGTGATGCTGGAGTTCCCTGGGTCCAGATTCCTCTCTGAGGCCAACACAACCAACTGATGCTTACCACCACGACATGCTCTCTGCCAGGCTTCCAAAATGACCCCTGAAAACCCCTGAAACACCTTCCTCTTAGTTCTCTTTTTGCCTTAGTGACCCCTTTCAGCTAAGAATTAGTAGAAAAGCAACTGATCAATGTAATTGATAATCACAAATAAAAAGTTTTAATATTCCTATGAGGCATCTGCTTTTAAAATGCCAGGCAGACTGCAATGACTCAAGATTATTCTCTTTTCCCCCTGTTCCTCTAATTCTTTCCTTTACTGGTATCCCAAATACATTCCCTGCTTCAGCTAAATGATAATAAGGTATGCAGCTGACCCCCGGTTCTGCACTCCCTGGACACTGATGCTGCTGGGAAACTGTCTTTCAAAAGTCCACATCTGTGGGTCAATGACCAGTGATAACTACTTCAATAATATCCTTCCAAGGAATTCCATTCAAAGGGTGGACTTGATGGCAACCTGCCATCACGACTGGAAGATTTTGGGGGAATCTTTCCGTAGAACCTTTCCATAGTTCCACAGTATCATCATGCTACCTTCAGTTCAGTTCAGTTACTCAGCCATTTCCGACTCTTTGCGACCCCATGGACTGCAGCACACCAGGCCTTCCTGTCCTTCACCAACTACTGGAGCTTACTCAAACTCATGTCCATTGAGTCGGTGATGCCATCCAACCATCTCATCCTCTGTCGGCCCCTTCTCCTCCTGCCTTCAATACTTCCCAGCATCAGGGTCTTTTCCAATGAGTCAGTTCTTCACATCAGGTGGCCAAAGAACTTGAGCTTCAGCCTCAGCATCAGTCCTTCCAATGAATATTCAGGACTGATTTCCTTTAGGATTGACTAATTGGATCTCCTTGCAGTCCAAGGGACTCTCAAGAGTCTTCTCCAACACCACAGTTCAAAAGCATCAATTCTTCGGCACTCAGCTTTCTTTATAGTCCAACTCTCACATCCATACATGATTAATGGAAAAACCATAGCTTTGACTAGATGGACCTTTGTTGGCAAAGTAATGTCTCTGCTTTTTAATATGATTTCTAGGTTGGTCATAGCTTTTCTTCCAAGGAGCAAGCATCTTTTAATTTCATGGCTGCAGTCACCATCTGCAGTGATTTTGGAGCCCCCCAAAATAAAGTCTGTCACTGTTTCCATTGTTTCCCCATCTATTTGCCATGAAGTTGATGGGACCAGATGCCATGATCTTGGTTTTTTGAATGTTGAGTTTCAAGCCAACTTTTTCACTCTCTTCTTTCACTTTCATCAAGAGACTCTTTAGTTCTTTGCTTTTTGCCATAACGGTGGTGTCATCTGCACATCTGAGATTATTGATTTTTCTCCCAGCAATCTTGACTCCAGCTTGTGCTTCATCCAGCCCAGCATTTCGCATGATGTACTCTGCATATAAGTTCATTAAGCTGGGTGACAACATACGGCCTTGAAGTACTCCTTTCCCAATTTGGAAGCAGTCTGTTGTTCCATGTCCAATTCTAATTGTTCCTTCATGACCTGCATACAGATTTCTCAGGAGGCAGGTCAGGTGGTCTGGTATTCCCATCTCTTGAAGAATTTTCCACAGTTTGTTGTGATCCACATAGTCAAAGGCTTTGGCATAGTCAATAAAACAGAAGTAGATGTTTTTCTGAAACTCTTGCTTTTTTGATGATCCAACGGATGTTGGCAATTTGATCTCTGGTTCCTTTGCCTTTTCTAAATCCAGCTTGAACATCTGGAAGTTCACGGTTCATGTACTGTTGAAGCCTGGCTTGGAGAATTTTGAGCATTACTTTGCTAGCGTGTGAGATGAGTGCAATTGTGCGGTAGCTTGAGCATTCTTTGGCATTGCCTTACCTACCCTTAAATGCTCCCCAATGTAGCCTGCATGGCAAGCAGTCCACAAACCTTTATTTAGTACCTGCTCTCTGTCAGGTCTTGGGTCCACAGGGTTCTTAGATTAGTTTCTGAAGATTACAGGTGACTATGATAATCCAGAGTGTTTAAAAGAGCACGCGTGCTCAGTCATGTCTGACTTTTTGGGAACCTGTGCCTGCCAGGCTCCTCTGTCCATGGAATTTTCCAGGCAAGAATACTGGAGCAGGTTGCCATTCCCTACTCCAGGGGATCTTCTGAACCCAGGGATCAAACTCCTCTCTCTTGTGTCTCCTGTATTGGCAGGCAGATTCTTTACCACTGTGCCACCTGAGAAGCTCCCCAACTGCCAAAAGAGTGTCAGTTAAATTCAAGACTGTGCAGAGTAATTTGCTTTGGAAGGAAGTTTTTTCTTTCTAAACTTGTGGCAGAAACATAGTGGCAACATGTGGCAAACGTAGTTTCAGTGGCTATATTATTTGTAGGTAGATGTAAAACTAACCTCTCTCACAGAGAGTAGACGCCTTCCACTCCACAATTACACCAGCTCTGTTTATTAATAAACTCAGCACTGGCCCATGAAGATAAGCCTTTCAAACAGTGCTGAGGGTAAACAAGTGGACACTAGTCATCATGATTTCTCCTATAATCTAACAGTCATTTTATTAGCCCTGCTGAAACACCAGTCCCTGAGGGGATTAGTATTGTTATGCACAGGAAATGGGGTCAGAGGTTCAAAGTGACTTCTAATCCCTCAAGCCACTGCTAGAATTTAATCACTCCCCCTTTCTTCCCTAGTAGCTCAGCTGGTAAAGAATCTGCCTGCAATCCAAGAGACAGGGTTCGATCCCTGTGTTGAAAACATCCCCTGGAGAAGGAAATGGTCACCCACTCCAGTACTCTTGCCTGGAGAATTCCATGGACAGAGGAGCCTGTCAGGCTAGTCCATTAGATCACAAAGAACTGGACAGGACTGTGTGACCAACTTTTACTTTCTTTTCTTTTAGAAAGATAAGTTTTTCTAAAAACCTCTCCAGCTCAGAGAGACTTCTACAATGACGCAGACACAGGAAGCTGAAACCTGGTGGCTCTTAGCTGGGAAAACAAATAAACCTATTCATTTATTTTTAAAATTTGGTTGTGCCATATGGTGTATGATATCTTAGTACCCCCACCCACGATCAAACACAGGGCGCTAGCATTGGAAGCACAGAGTCTTAACCACTGAACTTCCAGGGAAGTCTCGCAATAAACTTTTTTTTCACTGTGTTGAAATAGGATTTATTTGAAATTGTTTTTTTTAAAAAGAACAAAACAAAAAAATGTTAAGTTTGGCTTTCAGCACATATCCAGGTCACTGTAATGGCCTTCAGAAATATTAAAATCTTAAACATCAATGAACACTCCAAGTCTTCCTTAAACATAATATGACGTTCCACAGTCTAGTACTCTTGAAGGCAAAGTTGTGTCAGATCTCACAATCTTGACATTTTGTAGTGTTTACAATTTAAGAGGTCAATGAAACATTCCCCCCAAAACCTGCCGTAAACATCATCATTACTTCAAAACTGTATGTAATACTACGTGCCAGGAAGAGAGAGAATACAGAGGTCTGTCAATTCTGCATTGCATAGAAATAAAACTCTACTAAAATAAAACTCTAAAAAACTAAAAGCCTTTCATTAAAAAATGTAACAACTTTCTGCTGAAGCCAGGACTGATCTCAAAATCGGAAGCCTTAGAACACAATCCCTCAAATTCTAGGGTATTCTTTTGATTTACACCCATTTTACATGAGTTGATTGTTCCATTTAAGAATGGTCTGAGTATTGTGATTTTCTTCTTTTTTTAAATAAATATATAAATAAAAATATTTAAATAATAAAAAAATAAACATCTTCCCAGTGTAACCAGTCACTCACTCTCTTGTCATTCTCTCCCCTGTGCGTCCCCCTGCTCACCCCTTCCTTTCTCTCTGATTGCAGGAAGGGACGGGAGCTCTCAGGGTTTTTATTATGAGTCTAGATTCGGTGGAGACACTCTGACCTGACACCTAGACTCAGGGGTGCGCTGCTGCAGCCGGGACGGGCCAGTAGCGCTTACCGCCCGGGGAAACACGTGGCGCGGCCTCCCCCTGGCCGCGCGTGGACACGATGGCGTGTCCCCACCCCTCCATGCGTGCCTCCTGCTTCCTGCCTTACAAGTAGCCTGAGCCGGGCAACTCCGGCCAGAAGTCCTCCCGGCCTCACGCAGAGCAAATCTCTTTCCTCCCGGGGACTGCCGGGTGCGGAAGAGCTCGGAGCTCCGGCGCGGACCCCAGCGGCGCGCGCGCCCTCAGCGCCAGGCCGCGCCCCGGCAGCGCCCGGCGCCGGCTCACCCCGCCTGTCTCGCCCTAGGTGCCCGCGCCCGTGGGGAGCCGCCGCCGCAGGTGGCGTCCGGGGTGTGGTCAATGAGGCGAAGCCTGAGGAAGATGCTGCGCCCCGGAGAGAAGAAGGAGCCCCGGGACTTCGTCTGCCTGGGCGTGGAGGACCACAAGGACAACAGCAATGACTTCAAGGTACCCGGGCGGGCGCGCTCGGAAGTCTGGGCGCGGGTCGGCTCTTCCTAACTTTACCCTCCTCGACTCGAAGTCTCCTAGCGGGCAGCCCCGGCATGGGAGGACCCGGCCAGGTGACAGCTGTCTCCTTCGGGGTGTGCGTGACCTTCTCGGGAAGTGGGAAGCTCCGGGAGCCGCGTTCTTAAAAGGCGCCCGCCGGCTGCTGCCGGCTTTGACCCTTCTGTTCGCTCGCTTGTTCACCCTTCTCTGGCTTGTGGTGGGCAGCTGCCGCGTGGGGAGACCTAGCCCCAAAGTACCGCTGGCATTTGGCCGCAACTGCCTGGTTCCAAAATCGGAACGAGTTTTGGAGCTCGTGCTGTTCTCCTTTTCATAGATTTTATTTAGAACCAAAGAGCTAGCTGGCTGAATCTGGCGGTCGGAGAGCTAGCTACTCAAGAAGTGTTTGGGGTTCAGAAGCACGCTTGTCTCGCGGAGGGAAATGCAAGCAGAACCTAACAGTGAGGTGTTGCAGGGATTGGGAGGACGGGTGGGCGGACTCCTCCAGGGGCTGGGGCAGTCAGTCAGAAGGGACTTTGGGGGAGGAGACACTTCGAAGCGGAGTAGGTGGTCTTCCGGAGGTCCCAAGGGCTAGGACGGGGCTTCTGTTTCTTCTGCTGTTCCCAAAGTCGCTCTGACCAAAAGGCTGCACCAGTTCAGGTTGCTGGCTGATGGCGCTGAGGGCGGAGGCTGTCGGATGCTCAGAACACTCAAGCTGGATGCCTCATGTTGTCAGTAGGAGGAAACATCTCTTTTTAAACGTTAAAAGAATTAAAAGCTCTCTCCAACGCTACCACAAATCTCTTTGCATGGTGAAATCATTTACACTTTGATTTGCTCATGGAATATATTTTAGAATACTTCCAAATCAGCCGCTGGAGATGTATCTCATTTTTCTTAGCATCTTTATAATATCTCCTTGTATGAATGTGTCATGCTTTACCAGACCAGCACGTGTGTGTTTGTTTTGTTTTGCTATTATACACGTGATTGAGTGTCTGTGGGTGTAGATATGGCTTCCTCTGTCTACAGTACCTTAATGAGTATGTTAAAGGCCTAGTAGGATCAAAAGTCACCTATGGGCTTAATTTTGGTAGAAATCGCCAAGTTGCTCTCTAAATAGGTTAGGTGAATAGACAGTGTTTTTAATTCTGCATGTGAGTCAGGCATGCAAGAAAATTAATTAAAACCACAAACCAGGCCTCCCAAGGTGAGTTTATCTGCGCATCCATATTAAATACTTTAAATACTCCTTAATATTAGTATAATAACTATGGTCTTTTAGCTTAATAAAAAGAACTGAAATTATAAGTGAATGTCAAACACTAGGATAGTGTCTTTGGAGTTAACATTAAGGGACTGGAAGAAATTTTTAAATTTTTAAAATCACACCAAATGTACTTTCTTTACTTATCAGTGTGGTCTTTGTTTTCTGGAGATAATTGGTGAAGGAATTCTGCAAGACAGTGTCTAACTTTCTTTATGTTTTTATTTGTCTTTGTTTAGTTTTCTTGCCTAAGTCCAGCAGAAGCATTTATGTTATCTAAGGCTTTTGAAAACCACAGTCAAGCTTGTAGATTGAGGGATTTATATATTTTATTTTGTTACCTGACTTTAAATCATCCTATAGAAATCTCAGCAGTGAGACTAATTACAAATCAATACATGTAGCACTCTGGAGAGTTCTGAACTCTAAGGATTTCCTTATTAAGAAGACATGGTGTACAACATTTTCTCCAGCATGCGCACACAATACCTCAGGAATCCTGAAAAAAAATCAAAGGATGGCAGAAAACTTACAAGATCAGAAATGTGGAATATGAATCATCTGACTGATGCTTTTGATCTTTTCCAATGACTTTCTTTCAAGGGAGTTAATACTTTAGCATTTGGTCTTAATTTCTCATTGTCATGGGCTTCCCTGGTGGCTTAGATGGTAATGAATCCACCTGCAATGCAGGAGACCTGGGTTCAGTCCTTGAGTCAGGAAGATCCTCTGGAGGAGGGAATGGCTAACCACTCAGTATTCTTGCCTGGAGAATTCCATGGACAGAGGAGCCTGGCAGGCTACAGTTCATGGGGGGTTGCTTAGAGTTGGGCATGACTGAGTGACTAACACTTACCTTACTTACTTCTCATATTTATAATCTCCCATTTGTTAAAATCTCTCATTGTAATAATTTCCTTCCTTTTTGTCCTATATTGCTTATATGTATTTCATTAAAACAACCTAAAACAGGTGTATTTGATACCTCCAGTTTAAAGGACTCAGAATTAGCTTCTTTAAACATGATAGGAGAACTAACCAATCAGTCCTAAAGGAAATCAACTCTGAATATTCATTGGAATATTGAATAATCATTGGTGCTGAAGCTGAAGCTCCAATACTCTGGCCACCTAATGCGAAGAGCCAACTCACTGGAAAAGATCCTGATGCTGGGAAAGACTGAGGGCAGGAGGAGAAGGGGGAGGCAGAGGATAAGATGGTTAAGAGACTGTCACCTACTCAATGGACATGAATTTGAGCAAACTCTGAGAGACCGTGAAGGACAGGGAAGCCTGTCATGCTGCAGTTCATGTGGGTTGCAAAGATTCAGACACAACTTAGCGACTGAACAATAACAACAAACGTGATCTAGTCTGTTACATTCTGTATCTAGTCACAGAGTTCAGAATCTGAAAGAATCTGAAGTGACCCTGTGACAGTAGAAAACTATATTGACTGAATATGTAATAACTTGTCTAGATGACATCCTTGACTTTCAGTACTTTCTTTGAAGAAATCTCTTTGAAGCCTAGGTAACATGCTGTGAACTAAATTCAGACAGCACATCTGATGAGTTTGTATAAAATATTTAGATGCTTTTTTTATCATTGTGAACTCAAGCAGTACCTCATGAGCCTCTGAACCCAGTCCTGGCTGTCAAAGAGTATGTAATTGGATTTGTGTTGACAGCACATCACTGAGTAGACCTGTAAATTGCTCTTTTTGATACAGTGGGGTAGATGATAGAATTCCTTTATTATTACTGGAAGAACATATCAATTTCAAGTGCTCTAATACTTCCTAATGGAGTCAGGTAAACACTTCCTTTGATGGGGTGAGACAGTTGAAAAAGAGCCTACTTCTGTGAAGAGCTCATTTTAAATTTATTACTGAATATGTATAAATTTTGAAAATTTCATACCTTGTGAGAATGAATCAAAAGCAGAATATCAACACCTCGAAATTTCACAAGAAAGAGATATACTGTCATCCATGATAAGTCATCTTTAGTGCAGTTACAATAAAGAATATAAAGAGCATGAAGAAAACAAATCTTAGAGAAAAGTTAGATATTCTAGAAAGTTCTTACTTCTCCCCTGACATCAGTGGACATTAATGTCTGTTTGGAATCATACTTTTCCAGGCCAGTGACAACTGCCAACTATGCCCAAAACTTATGGAACTTGTCCTGCAAAGTTTATTCTTATGATCTGGAAACTTACTCTATCACACATTTTCTCTATCACAACTTCAGTCTCCACTGTATGTTGGATTTTTGGCATTCATAAGTCAGACAAAATCTGTATTCCATATACCTTCCGTTCAAATACTAACTTTGTTCCTTACTGTGTGCCTTTGGGCAAACAATGTAACCTCTCAGTGTCTTGATCTCAGGTTTTAAGTAAGTACATAGGCAGTGGAAACAGTGAGAGACTTTATTTTTTTGGGCTCCACAATCCCTGCAGATGGTGACTGCAGCCATGAAATTAAAAGACACTTGTTCCTTGGAAGAAAAGCCATGACCAACCTTGATAGGATATTAAAAATCAGAGATATTACTTTGCCAACAAAGGTCCATCTAGTCAAAGCTATGGTTTTTCCAGTAGTCATGTATGGATGTGAGAGTTGGACTATAAAGAAAGCTGACTGCCAAAGAATTGATGCTTTCGAACTGTGGTGTTGGAGAAGATTCCTGAGAGTCCCTTGGACTGCAAGATCAAACCAGTCTATCCTAAAGGAAATCAGTCCTGAATATTCATTGGAAGGACTGATGCTGAGGCTGAAGCTCAAGTTCTTTGGCCACCTGATGTGAAGAACTGACTCATTGGAAAAGACCCTGATGTTGGGAAAGATTGAAGGCAGGAGGAGAAGGGGACGACAGAGGATGAGATGGTTGGATGGCATCACCAACTTGATGGACATGAGTTTGAGCAAGCTCTGGGAGTTGGTGATGGACAGGGAAGCCTGGCATGCTGCTGTCCATGGGGTCGCAGAGTTGGACACGATTGAGCAACTGAACTGAACTGAACTGAACTAAATGCTAGCCCTTCCTGCCTGCAGAGAACCAGGAGGCACTGCACCTGACCTGACTTGGCCTGGCGCAGAATCCCAGTGGTCAAAAGAGGAGGGGGGGATTGTTCATTCCCAGAGGAGAGTGGGCAGCTGTTCTAGATAACTGACCAAGAGACTTACATGACCATCCTTCAATATGATTCTAGCTCCATTACCTAGGAACACATTGGACAGGAATTGACTATTAGCAGGAAGGCCAAAGAAAGGACAGTAATTTAGCTTCTACTCTTACTCCTTGCATTCACAAAAATCTTTTCTCATCAAATGAGAATCCCTTATGCTGTGGTTTCAGTACATTTTTCACCTGGCAGAGACAATGCCTCTATGTTTTCACTCTACTTATTTTCTTCTCAACTCGCATCTATTACATTTACTTCCAAACTCTTCTCAAGGCCTTTATTTCTTTAGCATATACAGGTTTGGGATCAGAAAATCAAATTATTTATTTAATGTGCTTATCAGTGTGAAAGCATTTGTAGACCTGGGTTCGATCCTTGGCTCAGGAAGATCTCCTGGAGAAGGGAATGGTTACCCACTCCAGTGTTCATGCCTGGAGAATTCCATTGATAGAGGAGGTCGGTGGACTACAGTCCAGGGAGTCTCAAAGAGTCACACGTGACTGAGTGACTAACACTTTCACTTTCTTTCTATATGTCTAAGAATCGGCTAGCCACTTAAGGAGACACAGGTTCAGTTCCTAGGTTCAGAAGATCTCCTGGAGTAGGAAATGGCTACCCACTCCAGTATTCTTGCCTGGAAAAACCCATGGACAGAGGAGCCATGCGGGCTACAGTCCATAGGGTCGCAATGAGTCAAACACAACTGATATGCATGCTCTGGGTCATGCTCTATATGTCTAAGCATTTTATGTTCTTCAGAAAAAAAATATTTACTTTATCATAAGCACAGGAACTAGTTTGGATGATAACTTTTTTTAATGATGAACTTGTACTAATAAGTTTTACATATGCTTATTTAAGGTAACAATTTTCTATATACTTCTAGGTGGTGTTCGAGGGAAACAAATGCGGTTTACAAAACTTTGTGAAGAAACAAAAGAGATTAAAAAAATATGATGATGTGAATGCCTCCCCTTTGCACCATGCTGCAGAAGAAGGTCAAGTGGAGCTGATGGAGATGATTGTCAATGAATCCTCCTGTGAAGGTAACAGAACTTTACAGCTAGTGCTATGTATTCCATCATCCCATTAAACTCATTTGGAAAGAGTGGACTGAAGCGATTCTGGAGCGTCGATTAGTTCCAGATTATAAAGGGCCTGAATGTCTCACTCAGGAATGTGGTCTTCCCTCCAGCCAGTGCCCTTCAATCTTTTCCACTGAAATACTGCAGAGGACGGTGCAGGGATCTGGGACAGCCCACTGCCAGTGCAGATTTTCTTTGCAATTGCATGATAGATCATAAAAATTCACTTATATTTCATATATTCTTATATACTGTTTCCACTGAGGTCATCACATACTTAAATTGCTTGCTTGCTGTGTGCGCATGCTAAGTCACTTCAGTTGTGTCTGTCTCTTTGGGACCCTATGGACTATAGACCACCAGGCTCCTCTGTCCATGGGATTCTTCAGGCAAGAATACTGGAATGGTTAGCCATTTCCTTCTCCAGGGGATTTTCCCAACCCAGGGATTGAACGTGCATCTCTTATGTCTCCTGCATTGGCAGGTGGGTTCTTTACCACTAGTGCCACCCGTATCGTGGGATAAAATTGACACCCCAAGATGTCACATCCTCCCCAGCCTCGTGCCCCCATCCTTCTCTGAGAAACTCAGCTGTAGTTGATAAGGAAGAGGGATGCCACAGAGATTTAAGCAGTGAGGTGGTGTAATGAGACCATTATTATTGAAGGTAAGATGAAGGTCAGTTAAAAAGCTATTTTAGTAGTAAAGAGAAATTGAGCATCCACTAGGGTTTTGAGATTGGAATAAGGAGAAAGGGAGGGATTCAGGGGCTGTTTCACATGTAGAGTGGGAAGTGCTTGATAAAGATTGAATGTAAGGAGTAAGTTATGAAAAGGTGGACTGATGTTGACATTCTTAATTTAAGACTTAGGTTAATAGTCTAGCCATCTGGAACAGAAGGCTTATAAGAAAGGAGAAGAAAAGTGAGTGTGAGGAGATAATTTAAATATGGTCATACTGAGGTTAAAAGGCCCAGGGGACATCCACTTGAAAATTTCTAGTAGACTTGTAGCCTAATAGCTTGTATCTAGTAGACCAAAAATATAGAAGGAAAGGGTCACACCACAGGGCCAGTATTGCATAGGAAGTAGCTCAAATTGTGTAAATGTGTGAAAATCCTTTAGAAGACCATGGAATTGCCAGTGAAAGTGGCTAAGGGTAAAACACCAACGTTCAGGGTCAGAGGGCAGAGGAAAAGCCAGAAAAACGATGGTGAAGACAGTGATGCACAAGAGATTGATGGCACATGAGCCAAGGGAGAGAGTAGTTAGAAGGATCAGGTATCACAAAGAGATCACACAGAAAGAAGACACAATAACCTTGACATTAGAAGGCCTCCCGACCTCTGTAAAAGTGATTTCTGAAAAGCAATGGAGGTAAAAGCCAAATTCAAGTTATTTAATTGATGAGTGGGAGTTTGTAAGTTTTGGCCGCGGTTTCATGAGGTTTGGTGCTAAATAAAATGCTGAGTGTGGTGCTTTGTCTTGTTCAGACAGAATGGTCAAGGGATGTGTGTGAGTATGTGAGAGAGAGAGAGAGAGTATGTGGGGGGGTGGGGCGCGGGGGGGGGGTTGTTGAGAATGAGCCACTGGAGTGACTGAGAGAAGATAGTGGGGAGATAAATGTTAAAAAGGAGAGAAATGAGAAATATGGCTGCAGCCTGATTCCAGGCATTGTAGGTGGTCCTTAAGTCATATTTATGAATGAGCTCTTTTCCCTTCTCTTCAGATATGAAAATATACTACCACCAATTAAAATGGTTAATAAAGCAGACAGTTGTGTTTATTTTAGAGCAGATATAAAGTAAATCCCGCGGTGTCAAAGGGCATGCTGATCACAGGGTAAATAATACGACGATATATTATAGAAATATGTGGAAACCATGTATGGCATCAAGGTGCACAAGCTCTAATTCCAGTCTTGTGTTTGTTAGTGGTGCATCTTTTTTCTCATTAACATTTTTTTGAACCATTGCTAAACGCCAAACACTCCACTAAGATCTTTAAGGACATGATTTGATATCCTTCTCCTAAGAATATTGCAAGGTGTACCTGTTTCGCTCCCTCCTTTTCTTCCTCCCCCTCCCCTTTCCTTCCTTCCACCAAATTTGAATATGAGAAAACTGAGATTCAAAGAGCTAAGTCAGCTTACAGAGCTCCTTACTAAAAAAAAAAAAAAAAAAAAAAAAAAAAAAAGAGCTCCTTACTGGCTGCATAATGTTGGCAGGATTTTGAACCTCTCTAGTCCTCATCTTTCTGAAAAATGGTCATGGGCCCTTGTGAGCTATTGGGGGGCTGGATGAAATAATGGTTGCGTGGAACTTAGAGTTGCCTGGTGTAGAGTTGTTACAATGCTTTGCAACAAATCCCCAAATTCATGGCACAGATAAAAGCATGTAGCAATAGAAAGACCTATTTCCTATGGATCCTACAGATTGACAGCTAACTCATTTGACAAAGTCAGTGCCATCACTGACATGCATCCCCAAAGGTGTCTGTTAGATGTTTTTGAGAACTGAAGCTATCTTTTTATTTCTCCTAAAGAAGGTGAAGCCTCTACCATGGCACTTGGCACCGAGCTTTGCAGTAAATAGGCATGCAGTAGGTGCCGAGTACAATCCAAGCAACGTCTCACCTGTATTTTGGTGTCTTTTTCTAGTACTGAATGTGATGGATGATTATGGAAATACCCCGCTGCACTGGGCCGCAGGAAAAAACCAGGTGGAAAGCGTTAAGTTTCTTCTTAGCAAAGGAGCCAACCCAAACCTCCGAAACTGCAGCATGATGGCCCCGCTGCATGTGGCTGTGCAGGGCGCGTACAACGACGTGATGAAGGTGAGCTTGCTGGCGGCTTCCAAGGTACTGAGCATCATAGCATAGGCCGGGCCTCATGTCCAGCTATGTCTGCCTCGTCCAAAAGGCCAACCTCAGCTGACAGGGCCAACAACATGTGATGATTTTAAAGTTGGCTTTTCTTCTGACCAAAACCATCTCCATAGTGATCGTGATGATGATGGTGTGAAGAATAATAACCACTGTCTCATTTTCTTGATTAGTTCTTATGTATCAGCTACCAGCCTTTTTCTGTGTTTAGGAGCCTTCTGTGTTTTCGGTTTGTAAATCCTCATTTTAAAAAATCTATAAAGAAGACCATAATTATCCCCGTTTCATAGCTGAGGAAACTGAGGTAGAGAGAGAATTAAATAACTTGTTTGGTTAGTGCCTAAAGTTAGGAGGAGAAAGCGAAAGTTAGGAAATTTGTCTTCATTTTTGTGTTTCTCAAGTCAGGGTTTTACTGCTTTTACCTGGCTGATCTAATGCTTCAAAGAAAGGAGGTGACCAATGCCTCGGTGAAGAGAGGAAATATAATTGGGATTTATTGTTTTTGTGAGAGTCAGTGGATCCACAGGCCTTAGTGGATGGCATGTCTTAGCAGAAGACATAATAATACTATGGGGAAATTTCTTAATATTTTTTTAAGAGAGTGAATTGGGTAAAATAGAGGAAGCCTTGAGAAATGCAGTTTACAAATGAATTATATTCTAGAAATTCATTTCTGAGGTAGGTAATTTGGACCTTGCAGTGAATTTTCCTGTAGGAGAAATGTTGCGAAGGACGACATGGCTGTTGTGTCAGAGTTTCAGCTGCGATCACAGAACACCACAGACCCAGTGGCTTAAACAACAACTGTCTCTCACAGCTGTGGAGGGTGGGTTGTCCGAGACTGAGGCAGTGGCAGATTTGGTGTCTGGTGAGGGCCTGATTCCTGGTTCATATGTGGCCTTTGTCTCTCTGTGTCTTCATGTTGAGGAAGGAATGAGAGTTTTCTGGGCTTTCATTTATAAGAGTGCTAATCCCACTCATGAGGGTTCTGCCTTCATGACCTAGTTCAGTTCAGTTGCTTAGTCCTGTCCGAGTCTGCAGCACAGGGGACTGTGGCACGCCAGGCCTCCCTGTCCTTCACCAACTCCTGGAACTTGCTCAAACTCATGTCCATGGAGTTGGAGATGCAATCCAACCATCTCTTCCTCTGTCGTCCCCTTCTCTTCCTGCCTTCAATCTTTCCCAGCATCAGGGTCTTTTCAAATGAGTCAGTTCTTCCCATTAGATGGCCAAAGTATTGGAGTTTCAGCTTCAACATCAGTCCTTTCAATGAATATTCAGGACCAATTTCCTTTAGGATGGACTTGTTGGATCTCCTTGCAGTCCAAAGGACTCTCAAGAATCTTCTCCAACACCACAGTTCAAAAGCATCAATTCTTCGGCACTCAGCTTTCTTTATAGTCCAACTCTCACATCCATACATGACTACTGGAAAAACCATAGCTTTGACTAAACAGATTTGTTGGCAAAGTAATGTCTCTGCTTTTTAATATGCTGTCTAGGTTGGTCATAGCTTTTCTTCCAAGGAGCAAGCATCTTTTAATTTCATGGCTGCAGTCACCATCTGCAGTGATTTTGGAGCCTTCCAAAATAAAGTCTCTCACTATTTCCCCATATATTTGCCATGAAGTGATGGGACCGGATGCCATGATCTTAGTTTTCTGAATGTTGAGTTTTAAGCCAACTTTTTCACTCTCCTCTTTCATTTTCATCAAGAGGCCCTTTAGTTCTTCTTCACTTTCTGCCATAAAGGTGGTATATCTGCATATCTGAGGTTATTGATATTTCTCCCAGCAATCTTGATTCCAGCTTGTGTTTCATCTAGCCCAGCATTTTGCATGATGTACTCTGCATATAAGTTCAATAAGGGAGACAATATACAGCCTTGATGTACTCCTTTTCCT
The DNA here is from genome assembly GCF_910594005.1 of Cervus elaphus. Taxonomy (NCBI): domain Eukaryota; kingdom Metazoa; phylum Chordata; class Mammalia; order Artiodactyla; family Cervidae; genus Cervus; species Cervus elaphus. The sequence continues at coordinate 38,820,261 of NC_057835.1, read as the reverse complement.
ATTTGGAGGCAGTCTGTTGTTCCATGTCCAGTTATAACTGTTGCTTCCTGACCTGCATACAGATTTCTCAGGAGGCAGGTCAGGTGGTCTGGTAGTCCCATCTCTTCAAGAATTTTTCACAGTTTGTTGTGATCCACACAGTCAAAGGCTTTGGCATCGTCAGTAAAGCAGAAGTAGATGTTTTTCTGGAACTCTCTTCCTTTTTCAATGATCCAATGTGGATGTTGGCAATTTGATCTCTGGTTCCTCTGCCTTTTCTAAATCCAACTTGAACATCTGGAAGTTCATGGTTCACATACTGTTGAAGCCTAGCTTGGAGAATTTTGAGCATTACTTTGCTAGTGTGTGAGATGAGCAAAATTGTGCAGTAGTTTGGACATACTTTGGCATTGCCTTTCTTTGGGATTGGAATGAAAACTGACCTTTTCCAGCCCTGTGGCCACTGCTGAGTTTTCCAAATTTGCTGGCATACTGAGTGCAGAATTTTCATAGCATCATCTTTTAGAATTTGAAATAGCTCAACTGGAATTCCATCACCTCCACTAGCTTTGTTCATAGTGATGCTTCCTAAGGCCCACTTGACTTCACATTTCAGGATGTCTGGCTCTAGGTGAGTGAACACACCATTGTGATTATCTGGGTCATGAAAATCTTTTTTGCATGGTTTTTCTGTGTATTCTTGCCACCTCTTCTTAACATCTTCTGCTTCTGTTAGGTCCCTACCATTTCTGTCCTTTATTATGCCCATCTTTGCATGAAATGTTCCCTTGGTATCTCTAATTTTCTTGAAGAGATCTCTAGTCTTTCCCATTCTATTGTTTTCCTCTATTTCTTTGCATTGGCCACTGAGGAAGGCTTTCTTATCTCTCCTTGCTATTCTTTGGAACTCTGCATTCAGATGGGTATAGCTTTCCTTTTCTCCTTTGCCTTTCACTTCTCTTCTTTTCTCAGCTATTTGTAAGGCCTCCTCAGACAACCATTTTTCCTTTTGCATTTCTTTTTCTTGGGGATGGTCTTGATCCCTGTCTCCTGTACAATGTCACAAATCTCCGTCCATAGTTCTTCAGGCACTCTTGTCTATCAGATCTAATCCCTTGAATCTATTTGTCACTTCTACTATATAATTGTAAGGGATTTGAGTTAGGTTATACCTGAATGGTCTAGTTGTTTCCCTACTTTCTTCAATTTAAGTCTGAAGTTTGCAATAAGGAGTTCATGATCTGAACAACAGTTGGCTTCTGGTCTTGTTTTTGCTGACTGTATAGAGCTTCCCCTTCTTTGGCTGCAAAGAATATAATAAATCTGATTTTGGTATTGACTATCTGGTGATGTCCATATGTAGAGTCTTCTCTCGTGTTTTTACAAGAGCGTGTTTGCTATGACCAGTACGTTTTCTTGGCAAAACTCTGTTAGCTTTTGCCCTGCTTCATTTTGTGCTCCAAGGCCAAACTTGCCTGTTAGTCCAGGTATCTCCTGACTTCCTACTTTTGCATTCCAGTCCCGTATAATGAAAAGGGCATCATTTTTGGTGCTAGTTCTAGAAGGTCTTATAAGGTTTTCATAGAACCATTCAACTTCAGCTTTTTCAGCATTACTGGTTGGGGCATAGACTTGGATTACTGTGATATTGAATGGTTTGCCTTGGAAAGGAACAGAGATCATTCTGTCATTTTTGAGATTGCACCCAAAAACTGCATTTTGGACTCTTTTCTTGACTTATGAGGCTACTCCATTTCTTCTAAGGGATTCTTGCCAACGGTACTAGATATAATGGTCATCTGAATTAAATTCACCCATTCCAGTCCCTTTTAGTTCACTGATTCCTAAAATGTCGATGTTCATTCTTGCCATCTCCTCTTTGACCACTTCCAATTTACCTTGATTCATGGACCTAACATTCCAGGTTCCTATGCGATATTGCTCTTTATAGCATTGGACTTTATTTCCATCACCAGTCACATCCACAACTGGGTGTTGTTTTTGCTTTGACTCAGTCTCTTCATTCTTTCTGGAGTTATTTCTCCACTCTTCTCCAGTAGCATATTGGGCACCTATCGACCTGGGGAGTTCATCTTTCAGTGTCATATTTTTCTGCCTTTTCGTACTGTTCATGGAGTTCTCAAGGCAAGAATACTGAAGTGCTTTGCCATTCCCTTCTCCAGTGGACCACATCTGTCTTGGGTTGCCCTATGGCATAGCTCATAGTTTCAATGAATTAGACAAGGCTGTGGTCCATGTGATCAGTTGGATTCATTTTCTGTGGTTGTGGTTTTCATTCTGTCTGCCCTCTGAGGGATAAGGATAAGAGGCATATGGAAGCTTCCTGATGGGAGAGACTGACTGTGGGGGAAACTCGGTCTTGTTCTGATGGGCAGGGCCATGCTCAGTAAATCTTTAATCCAATTTTCCGTTGATGGGCGGGGCTGTGTTCCCTCCCTGTTGTTTGACCTGAGAGCAAACCCTGGTGGAGGTAATAAAGACAATGGCGACCTCCTTCAAAAGGTCCCGTGCATGCACTGCCGCACTCAGTGCCCCCATCCCTGCAGCAGGCCACCACTGACCCACACCTCTGCCAGAGTCTCCTGGACACTCAGAGGCAAGTATGGCTCAGTCTCTGTGGGGTCTCCTGGTGTACACAAGGTTTTGTTTGAGCCATCCAAGCGTCTCTGGTAGGGATGGGGTTTGATTCTAAACGGAATTTCACCCCTCCTACCGTCTTGCTGGGGCTTCTCCTTTACCCTTGGACATGGGGTATCTTTCTTTGGTGGGATCCAACAGTCTCCTGTCGATAGTTGTTCAGCAGTGGGTTGTAATTTTGGAGTTCTCACAGGAAAAGATAAGTGCACATCCTTCTACTCTATCTTGTAGACTTAAGCACTTCCCAAATGCTCCTCCTCTTAATACCACAATGGGGATTAGGATTTCAATATGTGAATTTTGAGGGACGAAAACATTCAGTTTATCACACCACACCCAAACCTACTCAGCCTATGAAACACCAACAATACCTCAGGAGTGTCCATGAACTCCATGCTTCCTTAGTTCAGACCGTTCCTCTCAGGCCCCTGAGTCCTTGGCTCCTGTAAGCCAGGCAGAGAGGGTGTGAGATGATCCCCCTCCCCTCTCTCCCCTTGTGCCTTGTCTGTAGCTTTGCCATAATCCTTAGCACAGGGTACGGCAATCAAATGTTCACGCACTCATCCCCCACTCTGGCTGCTTATACTGGAAGGAGGGACTGTGTGTGACTAATGGAAACATCTCCAGTCCTCAGCATTGCTGCTAAATGATGGCTCTTGAATGAATAAATTAGTAACTAGGCGTTCTGGCTGAAGGGGAAAGGGAGAGTTTAGGTATCTGTGCCTAAGAAGACAAGTCAGGACAGCCCCTTGCAGAGGTTATTGGAGAGGCCTTTGGCAATAGGCTGTCAGTTTCTGTCGATGTCTGCATTATTCATGAGCCTGATGCTACTTCCATATCGTCTGTGCTGGGCCACCAGTGGCTGCGGACCCCTCCCCCGAGAGATGGCACGTTTCCCCAATGAACTCTTGTGCTTCCTCTGAAGGCTCTTATCAGGAACAAATGCCTATTGACTTAATTAATCTCACCTCTGAAAGTGTGATTTGGGAACTCAAAGGCAGGTAACAGTTGAAAGGTTACTGTTAACTAGAAATCAAATCTTCAGGCTAACAAATACAGGATAGGTATCACACTGAAATAGAAGAAAGTCTAGAAATAAACCCATAACTGATTTACAAACTAGATGGTGGATATAACAGATTTTCCTTTGTGACACCAGAACAAGGCAAAAAAAAAAAAAAAATAGGGTTGTAAGGGAACTGAAATTAGTTGTCTCTCCTTTGCTTAGTCTTACTAACCATCACTTTATCAAAAGATGTTTTCAAGCCCTTCTGCTTCACCAGAGAAGGAGGAGAAGGAATTTAGGAGGGTCTCTCTGTGTGCTTGCATCCTCAGGGCCTGCCTCTCCCATTTATACCACCTACAGTCCCCCAGGTTCCCTCTGTCCATGGAATTCTCCAGACAAGAACACTGGAGTAGGTTGCCATTTCCTTCTCTAGGGGATCTTCCTGACCCAGGGATTGAACCCGGGTCTCCTGCATTGCAGGTGGATTCGTTACCTTGTGAGCCACAGGGAAGCCCTATTTATAACACCAGCTCTTGCCAGTTTCAATCTCCATTATCCAGCCTTCCCCCCAAACCTTCCACAGCTGCCTTGTGGTTGTAAAGTAAAAAACTGTTACCCATGTGTGACCTTGTGTGACCTCAAGTTCTTACACAGATACCACTGGCGTGCATAGTGTTTCCTGGGGCACACTGGATCGGGGTTGGGGGCCGGCCTCGCTTCTCGGTAGCCTGCAGGTCTTAGTTCTTGGCTTAACCCCAAAGGGTACAGTTGGACCTCCCATGAGGCTTCCCGGATTCTCATCACAGGGATCTCTGGAGGTCTCACCCGCCCACCTCCAGACTTGTCTGGTCATGGCTGAGCTTGAACTAGACACACAGTTTAGTTGCTCTCCCTGGGCCCCCTGCCACCTACAATTTAACACAGCTTTAGGAAAGACTGTGCTAATGGCAGTGAGCAGAAACACCCTAAGAGATGCTCCGAATCTATGAGCTGTGATTCTAAGAGGGCAGAGATTTAAAAAAACCTCTCCTTGTAGACTTGTGTAGATTACCTCACATGCAAATCAGTCCAGACTTTGTTAAGAACAGAAGGCGATGCCTCAAGTCCATTGATTAAACTGTGTGTTCTCATTTTCCTTCATACATAATCTTCCTGTGTGTTCTTATGGCCTAAAATTCCAGTGTAATTTTCCTTTATGAGAAGAGCTGATTAGTAAGCCCGATTCATTTGCTGACACATTAGGACACATTCTATTAACTAGAAGCTCTGCGTGCCTTCTTTTGTAAGTCAGAGTTTTTAGGAAACAGCTTGTTTTAAGAAATTCTTTCTTAACTTAGTTGTGAGCACATGATATAATTTTATCAGAGTCTTGCTGCAAAAGAAAAGGCCTTTAGAAGTCTAATTCAGAGATTTCTCTTTTGAAGGAGACGTTTATGTAAGAAAAATTTTGCTAGAAGAAAACTAGTTCAAGATCAATAGATTCTTAGCCAATAATCAGCTGTAAGTCAGCCAGATGAAGGGGTAACAGGTCTTCACTTAAATTCCATTAGACAAATTGCTTAACCATTTTAGCAGGAATTCTCATTTCTTACATCGGAGAAAAAGTTTCTGGTTCCAGACTAAGTTTGAACCGATTGAGTTAAGCTATATCTCTGTTACATGAGACTCTCTTCTTTCCTGGAAGGAATGGAGTTTTAATGGACATTTCCCAGAATACTTGCAATCTGGGTCAAAGAAAAATGTCCAGATGGGAAAAGGAAACAGTTCCCTCCCGTTTGCTTCTCCCTCCCTCCCTCTCTTCTCTCTCTCTTTCTCCTTTCTTACATTCCTCCCTTATCACCACCCACACATTCCAAATTTATTTTTTGGCTCCATCAATTTATTTTTGGTAGATATTAGTTAATCTCATATATTAAAATCACATATCTGGAATCTGGAAAAATGGTACAGATGATACTATTTGCAAAGCAGAAATAGAGATGTAGATGGAGAGAACAAAGGTATGGATACCGAGGGGGAAAGTGAAAAGTGAAAAGTCAGTTGTGTCTGACTCTTTGCGACCCCATGGACTGTAGGCTACCAGGCTCCTCAGTCCATGGCATTTTTCAGGCAAGAGTACTGGAGTGGGTTGCCATTTCCTTCTCTAGGAGATCTTCCCGATCTTCTCCCACATTGTAGGCAGACTCTTTACCATCTGAGCCACCAGGTAAGTCCAAGGAGGGGAAGAGGGGAAGATAAATTGGGAAATTGGGATTGACATATATACACTTCTTCTTCTTCTAAGTCACTTCAGTTGTGTCCGACTCTAACTCTGTGAGACCCCATAGACGGGAGCCCAGCAGGCTCCCCTGTCCCTGGGATTCTCCAGGGAAGAACACTGAAGTGGGTTGCCATTTCCTTCTCCAATGCGTGAAAGTGAAAAGTGAAAGTGAAGTCGCTCAGTTGTGTCCGACTCGTAGTGACCCCATGGACTGCAGCCTACTAGACTCCTCCCATCCATGTGATTTTCTAGGCAAGAGTACTGGAGTGGGGCGCCATTGCCTTCTCCGATATGTATGTTATTATGTATAAAATAGATAACTAATGAGAACCTGCTGTATAGCACAGGAAACTCTACTTACTGCTCTGTGGTGACCTAAACGGGAAGAAAAGCCAAGGGAGAGGGGATATATGTATATAGCTGATTGACTTTGCTGTACCACAGACACTAACACAATGTTATAAAGCTACTATACTCCAGTAAAAATTATATATATATGTATGTGAGCATATATATATGTATGTGAGCATATATATATTTAGTGAGCAATGTTAACTAGTATTTACGATTTTTAGTTTATTTTCAATTCTACAACTCCATGTTGGCTGAATTAATGAGCTATAGAAATTGCCATTATTTCATCTACATGAGAAATTTTTGTAGTACCCACTAAGTACAAGGTTTCATGCCAGATTCCATGGGAGAGTGATGGAAAAGATGAATAAGGGCATGGTTCCTGGTACTGAGAGCTTAACATCCAGTAGAAGAAAAGTACCCTATTTGAAAGCCTGCAGGTAAACTTTTGACTGACTATTCGCTCTTTTATGTAGGTCTTGATTGAGCACAGCAGTACTGATGTTAATCTGGAAGGAGAAAATGGAAACACAGCTCTGATAATCACATGTTTCACAGATAACAGTGAAGCCATGCAGCTTTTGGTTTGTATTTTATTTATATTTTTTCCTGTTTTCTTTATCCTTCAGTACAACATGAATTTTTGTTCTTTAAAACAGTTTTCAGGGATTTCCCTGGTAGTTCAGTGGTTAAGACCCTGTGTTTCCAATGCAGGGGGCACAGGTTTGATCCCTGGCCAGGGAACTAAGGTCCCATGTGCCATGTGGTGTGGCCAAAAAATAAAAAAAATAATAAAACTATTTTCAGTTTCTCTTTTAGCAAAATATAAAATGTATAAAGTGTGTCAGAAAAAAAATAGTTCTATGAGTTTGAGTACATGTTCACATCCCTTAGGGCTTCCCTGATGGATCAGCAGGTAAAGAATCTGGCTGCAATGCAGGACACTCGGGTTCAATCCCTGGGTCAGGAAGATACCCTAGAGGAGGGCAACGCAACCCACTCTGGTGTTCTTGCCTGGAGAATCCCATGGACAGAGGAGCCTAGTGGGCTGCAGTCCATGGGGTCACAAAGAGTTGGACACAACTGAAGCAACTGACCATACCCCTTAAATCTTAAATGAGTCTGAAATTGCTTCCGGAAGACAAATAGGAAAGCATTACAGAAAACGTGAGATGACTGAAGTGAAAAGAAAATATCAACAAGAAAAATTAATGTGAAACTGGTGATCAGACCTAGAATGAAAGTGAATGTGAAAATCACTCAGTCGTGTCCAACTCTTTGTGATTCCATGGACTGCTGGAGTGGGTAGCCTTTCCCTTCTCCAGGGGATCTTCCCAACCCAGGGATCGAACCCAGGTCTCCTGCATTTCGGGTGGATTTTTACCAGCTGAGTCACCAGGGAAATCCAAGAATACTGGAGTGAGTAGCCTATCCCTTGTCCAGGAGTACTTCCTGACCCAGGAATCGAACCGGGGTCTCCTGCATTGCAGGCAGATTCTCTACCAGCTGAGCTATCAGGGAAGCCCAGAATACAAAAGACAAAGCATAATGGCCTGTATGTGCATAAAAGTGAATTGTACTTGGGAATCTGAGCTTCTGAATAGTCAAAGGAAAGATGAAGATTGTTATTTACAAAATTATTGTTGGGCCCTGAAATAAAAGCCAGGAGAATCACAGCCATCTGTTTCCAAGATGAGAAGAAACAGCTGCCATGGGTTCTCCGGAAGGGACCCTTGCATGATTTAATGACTGAGCTCCTCAGCCATAACCCGACAAGAAGAGCCAGCCTTCTCTCCAGTGAGATTTCTCAGGATGATCCAGTCCGACTCTTCAGGTGTCTATCACCATGGCTAAGTCCTGCTCCACAGAGTGCCCCTTCTGAGTGTGGTATTAGAATTTCATCAAAGAGCTTTCTGTTAAATATTCCTCAATCACTTGTACATTATTCAGGCCAGATTTTCTATTTTTAGCACTTGATTTTCCCTCTCCACCACCTCCAGGGAGTAAATGAAATAAAAGAATTTCAGACTATCTGTGGGATATTTCAAATTACAAATACCTTCTAACATATTTACTAAATATACTTGGATGAAAATATATATTCTTATAAGCTGCCATGATTGGACCAAAAAAAGAATTTAAAAAGATTTGACTTTTTTTGATCCAATCATGACAGCTTATACTGGGAAATCCCATGGACAGAGGCACCTGGTAGGCTAGTCCATGGGGTCACAAGAGTCAGACACAACTTAGCAACTAAACCAACAACCAGCCAACCACAATGGAAGGACCTCAAGCAAAAATTAACAAAATTAGAAATGGCAAAAGGATTTAATTGAATATGAAGGAGAATTTTTAAATGGCAAAGGATCAGTATGCAATCCTATCCTAAAAATTTGAAAATGATTTTTAATGGATAAAGGAGCTGTGCTTAGTCACTCAGTTGTGTCCGACTCTTTGCGACCCCATGGACTATATATAGCCAGCTAGGCTTCCCAGTCCATGGGACTCTCCAGGCAAGAGTACCACTTTCTACTCCAGGGGATCTTCCCAACTCAGGGATTGAACCTAGGTCTCCTGCATTGCAGGCAGTTTCTTTACCATCTGAGCCACCAGGGAAGCCCAATGGATAAATAACTGAAAGTAATTAAAGTGTTAAAATTGACTACAAAATTGAATATCTGTAAGGAACTATTAAAAATATTTAGGGAAAAAAGCATTGCTAATACTTCGTTAAAGCTCTGGAACGAGCTAATATTATATGCTTTTATAGATTTTATAGTTTCTTTCAAACTTGCAAAGAAGTTTCTATTTCAGGTAATCTTCCTGTAGCGCAAAAAAAGAGTGACTTTGTGCAGATTAGTTTTATAAAGTAGACATAATAATAGTTCCAAAACTTGAGAGCTCACCCCAAAGAAAAATGTAGATCAATTTCACATAGATGCAGTCTTAAAAATACTAGCAATTAATTCATCAAAATAATGAAAAGTAACATGTAATACATTGGCCTTATCCAGGGACTGTATGGAGAGTTCAGTATTAGATTAGATTATAATCCATTGATTGACCTGAGCCAACAAAGCTTATGATTATATCGATCTATTTATCTTTAAATAGATATAAAATTATCTGTATTTTCACAGATTTATAAGAAAAAGACATTGGTAAGAGGCACATAAAGTTTATTTAATTTCTCTAGTAATCAAAGAAGAAGATATTAAAACAATTAGTTTTTTCAATCTCTAAAATTGAAAGGACAAAAATTCCTTATTGATTGAAAATGTAATGAGTGTTAGAAAATGTAATGAGTTAGGGAATTTCATTCACTGTTGGCACAAATGTATTTTGACTCACCAATCCCAATTCTTGGAATACATCTCAAGGAGATAAAGATATCACTGATATTAACACCAGTAATATATATAGCAGAGAAAACTGAGAAAAAGTTGAAATTCAGTAATAGGGATTCATTGTATGAAGTTTTGTGTACCCCCAAATGGAATATGTATTTAATAAAATCATATAATTTAAGAATATTAAGTAAAATACTTTTAAAATGGTGTGATCACAGAGTATACACATAAATATTACTGTGCAAAGACAGAAAATATTGTCTTCTAAAATGTAAAACAATGCTATCCCTAGAAAGCAAGACGATACATGTATTTGCTTCTTCACACTTTTTTGCTTTTTCAAAATCTCTTATTTTGTGATAAGAGGTACTTAAAACTGAAATCCACTGTTCTATAGAAAATGATGATTGAGAATGGTTGACTCAGAGTCCCCACTTCAGAGGTGAAGGTAATATATATACCATTCTGTTCATTTTAACAACTTTTTAATAGAGAGCATTCATTAGTGAAAATGTCTGATTTTCATGATTTAATACAAGTGCTGGTCTAATCATTTGTTAATTGCACAAATGACAGGAAAATTATCTGGGAAATATTATCACTTTATTTGTATAAGGAAATGAGAATGGGTATAGGAGCAATCATGATAATGTTTTTAAAAATCACTTTAGTTTCACGAAAAAATGTGTTGACTTTGGTGGAAGATCAAGTTGAAATTTTGGTGTCCATGTTGTTACTTTGTCATTAGAAAATCTAAAGTGTCTCTAGTTCAGAATCCTAGCCTAGTTCCAAAATTACCTTTTTGTCCAGATCTCATATCATACGAAGCTTTTCTATGTAAATAATTTTACGTAGGCACAGAGTAGTGAAAAGTTATGGGAGAGGCATATAAATTCTTGTCCATTCTTGTGACTGGGGTTTGTCTTTTGTCATTTGACTTCTTTTGTTCTTTCTTTTGTTCCAGTTAAATAAAGGAGCTAAGCCATGTAAATCAAATAAATGGGGGTGCTTCCCTATTCACCAGGCAGCATTTTCGGGTGCCAAAAAATGCATGGAAATAATATTAAAGTTTGGTGAGTAGAAGCTTTCCTCCATTATGTACTATAAAGAAGCCTATTTTGGTGGATGCTATTGAGAAATATTTAATATAATTTATACCTGGGCTTTTATGTAAGTCTAAAAGTCCTTTCTTCTTTTTTTTACCTTTTATTTATTTATAGTATTTATTCTCTTGAATTTTATTTTCTCCTAAAGGTGAGGAACATGGGTATAGCAGACTGTCTCACATTAATTTTGTGAACAGTGGGAAAGCCAGCCCTCTCCACATGGCAGTTCAAAGTGGGGACTTGGACATGATTAAAATGTGCCTGGACAATGGTGCACAGCTGGACCTGCTAGAGGTAACTATTCAGATTCCTCCTGTAGAATTGTTCATGTTCTGTTTGCCAAAGTGCCCTACAGTTCTTTCACAGTTAATTTAGATAGATGTTACTTCCTGCTATTCATGCAGAAGCAGAACAAGAGATTCTCCCAAATTTTAATCTATCTAAAGAATTTTGAGAGCTACCAAAGACAATTGCAAACACAAATACAGATACAGTGGAGATAAAGACACTGATGACAGAAGCTAAGTATAGTCAGAGCTGTCAAGAACTGTCACCTTGCAAGGAAATAAAGTTGCTAGCTATGACTTTTATATTGAGGCTTCTCAATAGGTGAAACCAATTACTCATTGCCATCTGAACTTCCATACTCCTTGATTTTGTTGGACTGGGAAGGAAAAAAAACACAACTGAATTTAGGTTTGATCCTTAAATTGGGATGGAATATTGATTGATGCTGATATCAAAACTCTTTACAGAAAGGGAAGTGCACAGCCCTTCATTTTGCTGCCACCCAGGGAGCCACTGAGATTGTTAAGCTGATGGTATCTTCCTATTCTGGCAGCAGCGATATTGTTAATGAGGTGGATGGAAACCACGAGACACTGCTTCACAGGCAAGTTTCCCTCCTATCATTCTGAGCACAGATTTTTTGTCTTCATGTGTTTAATTAAGAAGACAAGACAACGTTACCGCTTATGGTAGCAAAGACTCCATAGTTCAAAAGAAAAGAGCAGAGATAACAGAGATCCTATGGTTCGACTGCAATCTCTGTGTTCCTCTGGAATCAAAAGTAGAAAGTTGAACAGATTTTCATGGGATAAACTCTCCACTGGAATATTCTGGATGAGTTCTTAGTCCAGTGGCTATAGGCTCAAGATTCGTTTCCTATATGCTCAGGAGGTCAACATACATGGCTTTTCAAAACCTTTCTAACCTGTTTCAGGTCCTCACATGTGTGTTATCTTCATTCTCAGTGGGGGTAATGGAACAGATACATATGAGTGGTCCACTTTTCCCACCTGATTTCCCTTTCCACTTAGTCCCACAAACATATATATACTTAGTTTTAAGGAATGATAGCCAAGCTCCAAAGAAGATAAATATTTCTGTTGAGTTTAACAGAAATACATATCAGATAAAAGCATCTGAAATTATAGACTTATTAGCTGCTAAGACAGAAAACAGGCAGTGTACACTGAGTGTTCAATTCCTTGGGAAGACAAAAACTGGCTGTTCCCTATATGAGTGAAAGAAATGGCTGAGAAGGGGCTTTGCTGTCTCTCTGTCTCTATCTCTCACCATCTCTCTCTGTCTCTGTCTGTCTGTCTGTCTGTCTGTCTGTCTCTCTCACACACACCCAATACGCATGCAGGCAGAACTAGAAGCTTGGAATGGCAGAAGAGCTGAGAAAGCCTCAATAAGTAACTGGACCAAGAAATCTACACTATCCCACAGTGAAAAAGAAACTCTAGCTACCAATATAAGATCTGGTTCTAAACTGGGGAGATAGAGGCATTAGTGTATACATTAGCAAAACCGCTAGCCATAATAGGCTATGCATGAACAGAAGGAACTCCAAGGAACTTCCATGCAGGAAGAGTTTGCAAACTAAAATATCAGAGCATAAAGGAAAATTTATAAGATTATGACAATGAAATCAACAAAAGGCTAATTTACTTCCAAAGGAATAGAAATAACAGGGCAATTTATAAATAATTTCATAATGAAGGTATTTAAAACTTCCAAAAATTTAAAAGAAGGAATGGTCAGTTATGTAAAGTAAATGTAGTAAGAGAAGGCATTATGGAAAACAAATTGGCATTTGTGAATCAAAGATTGGTGATATGAAAAAGATGCAGTTGGAAACCCTAGACAAGGGAAAACAAAACAAATATTGAAATAAAACAAAAACTCAGTAGACAGATTAACCTCTAGACCAGAGATTTTTCAAAACTACTACATGTTAAAATCCTGTGAGGAATTTATAAAATCCCAACATTAATTCATACTTAGAATTGCTGATAACTCTCAGGAATTTTTAAAAACTCTTTGTGATGCCAATGTTTAGCCAATTCAGAAACCTAGTGATCTGAGTGTAGTTAAAATGTGTACATTTACACTAGAGCTTTAATATACAAATATGCACAAGAAGGAGTTATTTTAGGATAACAGACCCATCTACCTGACCAAAAAATATACTTAGCCTGGTGACTAGCTGGACACTTTCAACTTGAGTTGGCTGAAGATTTTTTGGACTAGTTCAGTTCAGTTCTGATGAACCTAATGCTAATCTATGATCCTGGAATGTCCTTTTAATAGCCAGTGACGTTAGAGTTTATCTTGAACCTCAAAGGAAAGTTTGTTCCTTGGTCTACAGTTTCTTTTGCTGCTGTAGTGCAAAGATCTCATTGGTGTGCAGGCCACACTTGGAATACCAGAGCTCTAGACTGAGAAGATACAGAACAAATCGAATGGGACTCTTAAATCAAATTTGACTCTTAAAATTACTCAATACATCTAATAACATTTAGAATGCAACCTCTTGTGAATTTTGAATGAAAATTGACAAGCTGATACTAAGACTTATACACAGAACGTTAAGAATAGAGGAGATAGTCTTGAGTAGGAACAAAGAATTAAGATTTGCATTAGGAAACACTTTTAAATCATTGGTATTAACATTTGTTATGGTGATGTTTTAATATAGATTAAAAATATGTATTTGCTGTATTAATTAACATTACCCTTATGGCTGTTTGTGAGATGATACCAAGTGACTCCAACTATATCCATCGGTTTTTTTTGGCTTCATAAAACTTTAGGAAAGCTAACACTGCCTTGTTAACTTTTGCCAACAAAGGGGCATTGTGAACCCTGCAGGTAAATTTTAGCTGAACCTTGTATGCAATTGTTGCTATTTCTCATGGTCACAGTGGTAATAGCCAGTTCTTTGGCCTTTTATTTTAAAACTCTTAGGACATATTTTACTGTTCACTTCAGAACATGTTCATGATGGTTTTTTACAAGGAGAAAATAGGTTTGCAGAAAGATGAGGAAGAAAATCTTGTGATGTATTTGATCTTTCTCTATTACTCCTACTTGAAAAGTTACCCTAATCAGAATCCAATTGTAGATTTTGAAAGGTTATTAACTCCCAAGCCTTTTATCATGTTATTCAATGATCCTTTAAATTCACTTTCTGGATATATTAAATAGTCATTTTATTTTGTATATTTATATCAATAGTTCCTTAATATGCTTATAATTCTCTTTTTGCAGAGCCTCATTATTTGATCACCATGAACTAGCTGACTACTTAATTTCAGTGGTAACTATTCCTTTGACAGATTTATTTTTTATTACTATTTATGGTTGAAAAATCATATAATTACATACCATGAATCTTCAAAATTCAACCAAATTTTTCAAATTGGGGTATACTTGCTTCACAATCTTGTGTTCGTTTCTGCTGTACAGTTAAGAGAATCAGCTGTGAGTATACAGACATCCCCCTCCTTTTGGATCTCCCTCCCACTCCCCCATCCCATCCATCTAGGTCACCACAGAGCGCCAAGCCGAGCTTCCTATGCTATACAACAACTTCCACTAGCTGTCTGGTTTACACATGGTAGTGTATATATCCATCCCATTCTCCCAGTTCATCCACCCCTTTCCTACCCCCGTGTCCACACGTCTGTTCTCTACATCTTCATTCCTGCCCTGCAAATAGGTTCATCTGTACCATTGCTCTAGATTCCACACATATGCATTAATATATAATAGTTGTTTTTTGCTTTGATTTCTTGCCTATCAGCAAAAAAATTTACAAAAAGATGATTGATACATTTGCAAAACATTTTGAAAATTTTTTCTATGTCTTTACTTTCGTATCTCTGAGATGAGGGATGTACACTAAGCTTACTGTGATAATCACTACATGATATCTGTAAGTCCAATTATTATGCCGCATACCTTAAACTTACACAGTGCTGTATGTCAGTTATGAAAGTGAAAGTGTTAGTCGCTCAGTCATGTCTGACTCTTTGTGACCCCATGAGCCCACCAGTCTCCTCTGTCCATGGAATTTTCCAGGCAAGAATACTGGAGTGGGTTGCCATTCTCTTTTCCAGGGGATCTTCCCTGGAAGGCCCAGGGATCAAACCTGGGCCTCCTGCATTGCAGGCAAATTCTTTACTGTCTGAGTCACCTTGGAAGAACTGATGCTAAAGCTGAAGCTCCAATAGTTTGGCCACCTGATCTGAAGAGCCAACTATTGGGAAAAAAACCTTGATGCTGGGAAAGATTGAAGGCAAAAGGAGAAGGGGGTGGGGGAGGATGAAATGGTTAGATAGCATCATTGATTCAATGGACATAAATTTAAGCAAACTCCAGGAGATATTGGAGAACAGACTAGCCTGACATGCTGCAGTCCATGGGGTCACCAAGAGTTGGACATGACTTAGCAACTAAACAACAACATGTCAATTATATCTCAATAAAACTAGAAGAAAAAAAAAAGATACTTGATACATTCACAAGTAGGGTATATTGTATATGAATGGATACATTCACAAGTAGGGTATATTGTATATGAATGCATAATGGCCAAACCTCATTGCCAGGAAGCTAGAAGTACCAGAGTATACTTTTGATTCCTATATCAATGCATTTTTTGTGGGGAGTTGATAGGTTCATGGCAAGGAATGCTCTCTTGTGACCCAGCCCTGGGAAGGTGTCAGGCTTGTTGACTCATCAACCCCCCTTCAGTACAAGTGGCTTGCAGGTGTAGGCAGGACAGAAAGCATGTGCGCCCTTCACCTTCCATTATAATCTTCTGCCCCTGCTGCCTCTGTGCCAGCTTTCAGACAACGAAAATGTGAAGAACTAAAAATACTGTCCAAGGTTTGTTACAAGTGAAAGCACAAGACCTTTTTCACTCTAAGAAATGCCATCAATCAGCTTTTGGGTAAGCCCTTTTACCCAAATTTAGTAAGCCCTCTCTACAGATGTGGCTATGATGTATTTATTTAAGCCCTATCATATCAGTAATGAATGTAGTCTGGCCTGGAGTATTTAACATGTGCTTGTTGTCAATAGAAACTATTGAAATTGTGGTATTTACATAGAAGAATCCCTGGAAGACTTATTATAGCCCAGAGTTTTGTTATGCGCAGTTTCCTGCAAAATCATTGAGGCACAACCTCACTGATCACTATCAGGCTATCATGGGTAACTGCTGCCCCAGTTATCTGTATTTAGTGGGTCCCAAAAGAACAGGATCCTATCTCCAGTCAGAGTTTAAGCTATTTTTATTACCCTGTGCAAAAGATAGAATTCTTTCCATGAACTTTTAAGTTTTGTTTCTTGTCATATCAAATATTATAACCATAATATGTAATGGTAAATACCAACTTATTCCTTTAAAATATATACATATGAGATGTGATTTCTTAAACGCAAAAATTTTTTAACATTTGACTAAAATTTTACTTTAGGATTTGAATGATTTCAATTCAGTTATTTCAGTTCATCTGTTTCAGATGAAGTAGAGTTTTTAAAAAGAGAACAGTTCTTTTTTTCATGAGTTATAATTAACACATACTATTATGTGAATTTCAGGTGTAGAGCATAATGATTCAATATTTGTATACAATGAAAAGTGACCACCACAGCAAGTCCAGCTATCACATGTCACCATGAAAGTTACAAAAAATTTTTTCCTTATGATGAGAGCTCCCAGGATCCACTCTCTTGGTGATAGAAGTGAATGATTTCTTGCGAATGGTTTAAGAATCACAAATGCAATAAACTTAGAATTTTTTTTATCACAGATATTTAACAATCTTTTCTTACAGTGGGAACTAAACTAGTGATATAGGTCAACATTTTATGATTTCGGCAGGAAGATAGATCTACTGCCAGATGTCAGTCAAAAGATTAACATGTGAGAAGGACTTCAGTTGTTGAAGTTATAGAAGAATGCCTTGGTTTTCTCTATGATTCATACAACGTGAATTACAGGGAAATGTCAAGCAGTCGTGTGTGTGAGTGCTAGCTATATTTTGGACATTCTGTCCCAATGAATGAACATTACGTTACAGATTGTAGTGTGAGCTGTTTTGTCTGTTCATAGGCTCTTTGTTGAATGACTTGTTTTATTTTAGGGAGCAGATATTGATATCACCGATTCTGAAGGACGGTCTCCACTTCTATTAGCAACTGCTTCTGCATCCTGGAATACTGTAAATTTGCTCCTCTCTAAAGGTACTAAGAGGGACTGAGCCACGCCTTTAGAACTGCTGCTCGGTTTGGTTAAACATTCAGGGTCCATTTACTGTGTGCCAGGCTATGGGCCAGCTGCTATGAACACAAATGGGATACTTCCCACATCTAGAATAATTTTCAGTCCAGTAGGGCGTAATACTTGGAAAGATAACTTCAGAACAATAATTGATAACCTTTATAAGGAAATGATTACATCCCAGGCATTTTACTAAACACTTTATATTCATTCTCTCAGTGAACCAATCCTACCTGATGTAGGTACTATAACTGTTCCCATTTTAGATACTAACCCAGTCTGATAATGAAGAAAAGAGATACCTTCACCTCTTCTCTCTTGATCTCTAATCTCTCTATAATTCTATTTTTATGTTTTAAAAGATGAGACCTCATATATTAAATAATGTCATAAATCACACATTCTCTACCCCGTTGTACACACACATGCACACTGTAAGATAAACACATTTTAAACCATGTTTAGTTTTCTCACCTAAATAAAGTTCCCTAACTTAAACACTGGCCAAGTTTTAAGTCAATCTTTTATTTTCTTACATTGAAAACCCACCATAGGCTATGCTTTAAATAAATGAGTAGAGTTATATTTCTATTGTGCTTTTTAGGTGCCCGTGTGGACATAAAAGATAATCTTGGACGTAATTTTTTGCATTTGACTGTTCAACAGCCTTATGGATTAAAAAATTTGCATCCTGAGTTTTTGCAGGTAATATATATGTGTGGATTTCCATAAAGTGAGTTGGGTTCAATAGAGAGTAAAGTGATTTCATTTATTATAATTTTTATTCCTTTGAAGGCTGAGTCTGGAATTTAAATTTTATTTTTAAGTAAAGATGTCATATTTGAATATTTATAATATAGTAGTTATGATTATGATAATAATAATAAATTGCATCAGGATCATTTTCTAAATTATGGAGAGTTTCCATATACCCTTATCTGTAATAGAATGCCTTTCCTTCACTCTTGGACCATTAAGAATTGTGTATCAATTGAGAAGTAAAGTACATGAGTGAATTAGCAGCACTTCCTAATCAATGAAGAAAAACTACTCAACATGCTTGTTGACAAATTGAAAACATTATCTCTATATTTATATTCACCAGCTAATACTGACTGAGTGACTATTAGGTACATTTGAAGTGCATCATACTTTTTTAATAAATAGATTTTAATATAGTCTGTGTCTTAAAGAGTCAAGTATATTTGAATGTCTAAAATATAAAATGTTTATGGATTGATTTAAGCTGCTTATTTGCCATTTGATTTTTATTTAAAAGATAAAGTGATGTTAATTTCATTTTATTTAATTCATTTTTTTAAAGTGATACTAACTTAACAATTTTGCTAATTTTGACTAACAGAGCACATTAACATTAAGCTGTTAGTATTACTGGGCCAGGCGTGGAATGAAGGGAGAGATGAGAGGTTGGTTTGTGGTCAAATACATTTGGAAAATGCTGGGTTTAAAAATATTAAATACACTTCCTATTAGGATTTCTCAGTGCCTTTAATACGGTAATGTACATTATAGGGAGACAGAGCACACATCTTCATCCGCATTTATTTTACTCTAGCATCCTTGTGTATGTTTTTAGTTGTTCAGTTGTGTCAGACTCTCTGCGACCCCATGGACTGTAGCCTGTCAGACTCCTCTGTCCATGGGATTTCCCAGGCAAGAATACTGGAGTGGGTTGCCGTTTCCTTCTCCAGGGGATCTTCCCGACCAAGGGATTGAACTCGCCCATCTTGCATCTCCTGCATTGGCAGGCAGGTTCTTTCCCTCTAGCATCACGTGGGAAGTCCCTAGTATATAACCCTTAAGGTTATTTATACTTTCCACTCAAGGTGTATATATTGGTCCTTGTTAGAAAATACTATTCTACAAAATAGGTTGAAAAACACTCTGTTAGCATCATCACAGAATTATATTTAGAATATCCATCTTTCCCATAGATGCAACATATAAAAGAGCTGGTGATGGACGAGGACAATGATGGGTGCACCCCTCTGCATTATGCATGTCGACAGGGGGTCCCTGTCTCCGTAAACAACCTACTCAACTTTAATGTGTCCATTCATTCCAAAAGCAAAGATAAGAAATCACCCCTGCATTTTGCAGCCAGGTAAGGGTCACTTTAAGCGACATACGAGTATGTCCTCTCTCTGTTAAATGTTTGCTTTGAAAATATCAAACTTTTTTTTTTTTCAAGTTATGGACGTATCAATACCTGTCAGAGGCTCCTGCAAGACATAAGTGACACGAGGCTTTTGAATGAAGGTGACCTACATGGAATGACTCCTCTCCACCTGGCTGCAAAGAACGGGCACGATAAAGTTGTTCAGCTGCTTCTGAAGAAGGGTGCATTATTTCTCAGGTGAGGATATAAGATTGCAATATTTACATCTTCTTTGTAACTGGCTAGACGTTGTCAGGCTGTTTTTCTATTTTATTTTTGATTATGATATCTCACTTTCAATCTCACTAAGTACTTTTACCCATCTTACTTAATCCTCAAAACATAACATGATTTCTCAAATACTGAAAGAAAAGTCAGTATTATTTCCGATTGAAAACACTGAGGTTCATAGAGCTGAAGGCCTTGTTCAAAGTCACAGAGTAAGTGGCTTTGAGTAGTTTTCAGAATCTTTGAGATATCGCTTCTTATATATTCCTTCATCTTGCTGTCAGCTGTTTTGGCAGATATAAGGCAGTGTGTTTTTACAGACACACACACACATGCTCTACAAATCAAAGACTCTGCATCTTATTCAATATGACGACTGATGGACATGAAGAGCTCCCTTTAAGCTGCAACAGGAGACATAAAAATTTCCTGAATTTCACTACAAAGGAAATCTAACACATGAAACAAAACCAATAAAATGTGCTGTGCTTAGTCGCTCAGTCGTGTCTGACTCCTTGTGACCCCATGGACTGTAACCCGCCAGGCTCCTCTGTCCATGGGGATTCTCCAGGCCAGAATACTGGAGTGGGTTGCCATGCCCCCCTCCAGGGGATCTTCCCAACCCAGGGATTGAACCCAGGTCTCCTGCATTGCAGGTGGACTCTTTACCGTCTGAGCCACCAGGGAAGCCCAAGTTAAAATAATTAAGTACAATACAAAGTGGCATCATTAAATGACACCTTTGTAAAAATAAAAGGAAAACCCAGAAGCTTTTTGTAGATGTATGATAGGCTAATTTCTAATTGCACCAATGTGGTAGCAAAGAGTTCATTAGGCTAATGTTAAAAAACATATCTCTTTATCAGAGTACCAATCTGATTGGTACCAAGTAGCAATGATGCAGCCGTGAAATGAATGTTCTGCTTATTTCCTTCCTGCCTCCAAATGAACACCAGGCAACAGACTTGCAAAGGAGACCCCAGGTGAACCCAGAAGACAAGAGCTCTTGCTTAATTATGTCATAACTGAAATAGCGAGGTGTCTCTTGCACCTATTATGGTTACTCACTGGCCCTGAAATTAAATTGTGTCAGGATCTCTTTTTTTTTCTATGTCTAATTTGGAAAAAGGGCAAGTGTTCACTGTATTCATATCTTCAATTTCTGACAGAAGAGACAGACATTTCCCAAAAGGATCAAGTAAGAATCTTTGAGAGCATGAGAGGAACAATCTCTTTAGACCTGAACTCAGAAAAAAATAAGTGGCACTAAGCTAAGCATCTTCTATCCATGTTTTGTACAATGATATTATTATTATAATTATCTTCATTATTATTATTAGCCATGACTGGTAGCTACAAGGACTAATAACACCATCATGGAAAAATTTTTGATACAATACTCAATGAAAGAATAAAGCAATATTAAAAATAGTGTGTATAAGTACACTACTTATACACATTATACATTGCTTATACTTGAAGAAAATATGTATGACACAAACATGCTAACTCTAGTTTCACTCACCCAAAGTATTTAATAGTGTGTTTATAGACTTTATTTATTTTCTTTTACAATTTTATTGAGATTATAATTGACACTGTGTAAGCTTAAGGGCTATAACACATGTGTCATGAAAGGGTTACCACAGTAAGTTCAGTGAACACCCTTAATTTCATACAGATACCAAAAAAAGGAAAAAGAAAAAAATGTTTCCTTGTGATCAGAACTCTTAGGATTTACTCTGTTAATGATGTTCATTTATAACATACAGCAGTTTTAATTATATTTATTCATGTTATATACCACATCCCTAGTATTTATCTTATAACTGAGAGTTTGCACCTTTAATCTGTGGACTGTAGCCCACCAGGCTCCACTGTCCATGGAAGTCTCCAGGCAAGAATACTGAAATGTGTAACCATTACCTTCTCCAAACTATCTTTCTGACCCAGGAATTGAACCTGGGTCTCCTGAATTGCAGGCATATTCTTTATTCTCTGAGCCACCAGGGAAGCCCTCATCCAATTAAGCTTGAAATTAGCTCATGTTTAATTAACCATGTAACACATATTTGGGCTTCCCAGGTGGCTCAGATGCTAAAGAATCCACCTGCCAATGCAGGAGATATGGGTTTGATCCTTGAGCCCGGAAGATCCCCTGGAGAAGGAAATGGCAATCCACTCCAGTATTCTTGCGTGAAAAATCCTGTGGACAGAAGAGCCTGGTGGGCTACAGTCCATGGGGTTGCAAAGAGTCTGACACAACTTAGCAACACAACAACAACAACAATACATAATTACTTGCTAGCACTCAAATATCTCAGATATGGTTTGTTTCTCCGATCATCAGACCCACTTTGAATTGGGAGGTGTCCTTCCCCTTTTCTTCTGTAAGGTAAATGCACACATTTTCTCTTACTTCTTTAACAGTGACCACAACGGCTGGACTGCTTTGCATCACGCTTCCTTGGGCGGGTACACTCAGACCATGAAGGTCATTCTTGACACTAACTTGAAATGCACAGATCGGCTAGATGAAGAAGGGGTACGTACTGTGTTTCTCATACCTACCCCAAATCTTGGCATAGAGGAACCTTCCAGCATTGCAAGAAACCTTCTTAGCTACTCTCTTCCCTTCTTACCATATATTGGGTTCTCCTTTTTTTTAAACTTTTTATATTGGAGTACAGCTGATTAGCAATGTTGTGACAGTTTCAGGTGGAGAGCAAAGGGACTCAGCCATGCATATACATGTATTCATTCTCTCCCAAACTCCCCTGCCATCCAGGCTGTCACACACACTGAGCAGACTTCCCTGTGCTCTACCATAGGTCCTTGGTAGTTACCCATTTTAAATATAGCAGTGTGTACATGTCCATCCCAGACTCCCTGACCATCCCCAGACTCCCTAACTATGCAGACTGCTAGTGAGGAAAGAGTCAAAGGGGAGCAGAATAAGGAGACAGCCCCAAGAGGTGGGTGTATGTTGAGGACAGCTGGTGAGTCTCACAGAGGCCTGTTACAGGCCCACGTGAATTGATGATAAAATTTTCACCATTCCCTGGTGGACCAAGGGAAATGAGGAGGGCAGGGGTAAGTTTTCCCTAAAACTAAGCGTATTTGATTTGAAAGACTGTCCTTCAGTCCACTATGATGTCCTTGGTTCTTTTTTGGAGAATGAGTATTGAAATGTACATTCTTTCACGCAATGACAGAGCTAGAGGACTATCATTGCCTTTTAAAATGTTTTTTTGTGGCAAAACTAGAGACTGGCAACCTTTTATCAACTTCTGAATTTTTTTTTATTTTTGGCTGTGCTGGATCTTTGAAAGAGCATGGATTTTCTCCTCTAGCTGTGGCAAGCGGGGGCTAATCTGCAGTTGTGGTGCAGAGGTTTGTTCTCATTGTGGTGGTTTCTCTCGTGGAGCACAGGCGCCAGGGTGCGTGGTTTCCGCAGTGGTGGCTCCCAGGCTCTAGAGCACAGGCTCAGTAGTTATGATGCGGGAGCTTAGTTGCTCCACGGCACGTGGGATCTTCCCCTCTCAGGCATCAAACCCAGGTCTCCTGCATTGGCAGGCGGATTCTTTACCGCTGAGCCACTGGGGGACCCCCAAATTTTAATTCTTTGCTATTAAATAGTTTTGTTAATAATATCTTAAGCAATTCAACAGGGAAACAAAGCTGTAAAATAGCCAAAGGATGAGTAGCCTTTGTCACTGGATTGTTTGTGTTGTTTTCTCTGAAAGAACACCGCGCTTCACTTTGCGGCGAGGGAGGGCCACGCCAAAGCCGTCTGCCTGCTGCTGAGCTACGATGCCGACGTGGTTCTGAACAAGCAGCAGGCCTCCTTCCTGCACGTTGCGATTCACAATAAGAGAAAGGAGGTGGTCCTCACGACCATCAGGAACAAAAGGTGCGCTGCCATCCTGCCCACAATTGTCTCGTGGCGTCAGGCGTGTCCTCTGGCGTCAGGGATAATCTGAGAGGAAGCAGGAAGAGAAAAAGAACAAAAGTTTCAGCTGTCGATCAACATTTTTATTTATTTTTCCTTTTTTTTAATTGAGGTTTAGTTGATGTGCAATATCAACTGATGTGTAAGTTCCAGGCATATAACATAGTGCTTCACAATTTTTAAAGATTATATTCCATTTATAGTTTTCTAAAATATTGCCTATATTCTGTGTTGTACATTATATCCTTGTAGCTTATTTGTTTGATACATAGTAGTTTATACCTCCAATTCCCTACTCTTATTTTGCCCTTCCCCTCTTCCTTCTCCCTGCTGGTAACCACTAGTTTATTCTCTATATCCATGAGTCTCTTTCTTTTTTTAAATATTCACTATTTTTTTTAATTTTTAGTCCACATATAAGCGATACCATAAAGCATTTGTCTTTCTGTCTGACTTATTTCTCTTACCATAATACCCTCCCAAGTCCATACGTGTTGTTACAAATGGCAAAATTTCATTCTTTCTTACAGCTGAGTAATATTCCATTGTATCTATCTATCTATCTATCTATCTATCTATATACACACACACACACACACACACATATACACCACATCTTCTTTATCCATTCATCTGTTGATGGACACAGGTTGCTTCCATATCTTGGCAACTGTAAATAATGCTGCTTTGAACACTGTGGTACATGTATCTTTTTGAGTTAGTGTTTTTATTTTTCCCCAGGATTATATATCCTGTATACCTATATACTCAGGAGTGGACTTACTTCATCATATGGTAGTTCTATTTTTAGCTTTCTGAGGAACCCCCATAGTGACTGAACCAATTAACATTCCTACCAACAGTGTATGAGGGTTCCCTCTTCTCCACATCCTCGCCACCATTTGTTATATGTGTTCTTGTTGACAATAGCCATTCTGACAGGTGTGAGGTGATATCTCATTGTGGTTTGAATTTGCACTTCTCTGATGATTAGCAGCATCTTTCCATGTGCCCATTGGCTATCTATTGTCTTCTTTCGGAAAATGTCTGTAGAGGTCTTCTGTCCATTTTTTAAAATCAGGTTGTTTTTTGATGTTGAATTGTATGAGCTGCGTCATATCATTTGAAAATATTTTCTTCCACTCAGTAGATTGTCTTTTTATCGATGATGTCCTTTGCTATGCAAACACTTTTGAGTTTCATTAGGTCCCATTTGTTTATCTTTGCTTTTATTTCCCTTGCTTTAGAGACAGATGCAAAAAGTCAACATTTTGAAATGTCAGTTGTTTTCCCTAAAATTTTTAATGAGCCCTTTGAGTGACCACAGACACCCAAAGAGTTGCTTAACCTCTCTGGTCTTCAGCTTCCATTTCTAAGTGACGGGAGCGCAGACCCAGTTCACAGCACTCTTGTGAGGCTCCCAGGGTTCAGGTGTCTGTAGCCTGTGGCACCATGGTCGTGGTCAGGCTGACTCTGCCCTGACTCACCTGACCTTGCCTGAAGCTCTCCTGCCCAGTGGAAACCCCCAAACTGGATGTTGGTGAAAATATTCTCCAAGGTAAATCCCTGTTGTGACCAGTGCCAGGAAATGGAATTTCCTTTAGCCCATGATCTTGTGTGGCTGTGGGTTTTTTTAAACCGTACTCTAAGGAGTTTTAGTGATGAAGTTGGAGGGTAGTTTGTCCCGTGTCTCAAACATAATCTATTCTATATATTAGTTGTCACAGATAGATTCGCACCAAGGCCCAGCATCACCCAGTAGTGGACTCAGAGATGAGCACTCTCATATTCATAGCAGACCAAGCCTGTGTTTTGGAGCATGGAAAGTCTCCAGGTCCCCCGGCCCATTCTTCCTTAGAAGCACTCATCAGCGCAACCTGGAGTTTTCTATTGATGGTACAGATAGCCTAGACAGACTTTACTGATACGGTTAACAGAAAATTTGTCTGGGTAGCTTTTAGAACTAGCCTCTTATTACAAAGATAGGATCTTGGAGATAAATGGGCTCTTTTTACTTCCTGTTGTAGATTTCTTTCATTCTTGGTGTCATAAACATCTCCTTCTCTTGTCCAACCAGATGGCAGTAAAGAAAGATGCAAATCTGCAGTGTTCTCACAGAGCCCATGGTTATTAATGTACTTGATACATGTTGTTGTTGTTGTTTAGTTGCACAGTCATGTCCTGCTCTTTTGCAACCCCATGAACTGTAGCCCACCAGGCTCCTCTGTCCATGTGATTTCCCAGGCAGCAATACTGGAATGGATTGCCATTCCCTTCTCCAGGGGATCTTCCCGACCCAGGGATCGAGCCCATTGTCTCCTGTTTGGCAGGCAGATTCTTTACCAAAAGCCAGCCACCTGGGAAGCCCTGATACATGTTACTCTGTAGTTTAATTCAATACATGATGTATACCTGGGTTAAAGGTAAAGGGTCATGTGCCCAGTGCTGTGTTGCTGTTGTGTGTTCGTGAATGTGGGTATCTCCATACAGCATGACAAGCTTTGAAGGTAATACCCCTTCATGACTTCAGGGGGAAATCAAGGTTAAAACCTACCTTCTTGAAAAGACATTTAGATAAAGAGTCAGAACAGTGATTATAACAGCCATCCTTGAATTTGCCCACATTTCTAATTTCCATGAATGAACAAGGACTTTATTAGATTGATTTCAGTTCACATATTGATTCCATTGGAACCAATCAGTTTCTCCTAAACATAATAATCTTGAATTTCAACTAACCAATCAGTTTATCCTAAAGATAATAATCTTGAATTTCAACTGGAAGTTCTGTTGTTGCACACAACAGAAGGTTTAAGAATTGTGTTTATTGTTTTTTTACAGATGGGAAGAGTGTTTCAAGGTTTTTAGTCATTGTTCTCCTACCAATAGATGTCCAGTCATAGAACTGGTAGAATACCTCCCTGAATGCATGAAGGTAAGTTCTAAAAACAAAAATCATTTGGGTATATGCTTGGCATGTAATCAAATGTGAGGATTTATTGTTGTAATCACAACCTAAACATAGTAATTTCCATCTTTAAAGTTAAGCATCTAGTTTTATATAGGCTACAAGGGAATCTAGCCAACAAATTTGAGAAGGACATACTTGGATTAAAAAATTCTGTTAGTGGTTATGTGCAATGTAGGGAAATATGTTAAACATATTTTTTTATCCCAACAATCCAAGTCTAGAGCAGAGAGCACTAGTGGAGGTCGCCAGCTGAATAAAGTCTCTAGATATGGGGGTTTAGGGGCATGCATGTTATTCTTTCATATTTGCATTTATTAGTTGTGAACATGATTTCAAATTTTCTCACTCAGTAATTCCAGTTGTTGGGATCTGTCCTAATGAATAATCAGATGTATAGACAGATTTATGTGCAATGATGAATAATAATAAAAAGTTATAAATATTCACATATAGAAAACGTAGAAATTACTCCAACATGCTAATAAGAATTACAGTTGTGATTATGATTTGGTTTTTCTTTTCTTCTTCATGTTACTATATATTTTCTAGTTCTTTTTCGATAATAACTTGGTATTATTTTAGTGTTATGAATATTTTTTTAACTAGGGGAAGTTAAAAGTCTTTTAGTTTAGCCTCACATCACACATTTGAGTAACATACACAATCCTTCCCCCATGACCTTCCCCTTCCTCTGATAGCCCAGCCTTCACTTTGCCTGTGCTGGTTATTACAAAGCTTTCAAACTGTAATAGCCAGGCCTGTGTCTGGTTCTTCCTTGCACAGCACAATTGACTGGACTTGTCTTTCTTTTTCATGATGTCTTTTATGACTCCTAGTACTGCTGCTGGGTCATCAACAGAGACCGCCTCAAAATTTTTAAGTTGCCTTGGTGCTTGAGACCAGCCAGGGCAGGCATGCCCTCCCAGTGGGGCCTGAGTCCCTGTGTCTCCCCTTCAGGGTGCTGTCCAGCCCTCTACCCTTGTGTCCTGCAGGTGGGGTCGACCAGATGTCCCAGGAACTCCAAGGGACCCACTGATGGAGTCACCTGGGGCCTTGTGTCCATATCTGGTTTCAAGAAGGTAGACTGGGCAGAATTTCTTTCTCAGGATCATGATTTGGGGCTACCAGAAAGGTCCCAGCACACAGATTTGGGGTTACTCAAATTGTTTATATAGTAGACAGGATCCCCCACAAAATATCTGTCCCTACACTTCCCAGGGGAGGATCTAATGCTTAACTCTTAAGTGATTTCTCCCTTAACTGAGCATCTCTAGGGCCTCCAACTGTCATTATACTATCCATGGCCTAACATCCTGTCCATACCACTTTGGATGTGAATTTTTCAGTGCTGCTCAGTAAGGCAGGTACAGAAGCAAACACAGTATTCCAGGATCAGATGATACAGAAGAAGCAACCTAGACTGTGGGAAGAACTCAGGACTCAGCTGAAAAGTCTCGGTTAAGACAATTAAGTTATCACTAGAAGATGCTAAGCAAAGGAATCCTCAATCATCCACATATTTTCTAGAAACCCAGAAAAACATCAAGTTTTAGGCAAAGCAAATGGAATATTTATTACCTAAAATTTAGTAAATGCAATTTCATTCTCAGGTGCGTATTTTTCTATATCACTTGGTATTGCTGAGGCATGCAGTGGTACTTGTTAACACTTCATGTTTTAGACTTTGTTCCTGAATGACTTCGATCATAGTGTACAAGTCTTTGAGATACAAGAAGCAAAGGAAGGGGAAGGTAATATCTTGGGTATTATTTTAGAAATGGGGCCAAATTGCATCTTGGATCTAGTCTCCTGCCCAATAGCTTAGCCAGTCTTTCTCTCTCAAAGGTACTTTTAGATTTCTGTGTGACACCCTCCACAGAAGACAAGTCCTCCCAAGACTACCATGTAAGTTTATTTCATCATAATAACTTGAAATGTATTCTCTTTAAGGAATAGTAAAAATAATGTTACTAGAACTCCAGAATCTCAAAAAATGGTAATTGTCTTCATTTCTCATATTATTATATTATCTACTTATGAGATAATTTTTTCCCTTGGATCTACAGTTTTCTCTCATGATTTTAATTGTTTCTAATAGTTTTGTTTAGCCTTATTATTTATATCTTTATATTTTCTTGGGTAATATTGCCTGAAGAATGAAATCCTAAAACATCTAAGTGGTCTTTCTAGAAGACATTTTTTTCCCACAACTAGAGAGTTAGAAAAGAATCAAACGCCCTGTTAGGACTTTTATTTTTTGAAATGAATACAGAATAACTTACTTTACTTTTCTTCAAGTTAAAGGGCTCAACTTTATTTGAATCACTTAATTTTCAGCAGAATGATAGGGTTGCATATTTGATGTGTTAAGAATGACTTTGGGGGCCCATGCTAGACTGCAACTTTTAAAAATTGTTATCTTCTACAGATTGAGTATAATTTCACATATCTTCAGTGTCCATTGGAATTCACCAAAAAAGGAGCACCTGTACAGGACATTGTATATGAGCCTCTTTTAACTCTCAATGTAAGTCCACTGTTTTCCTTATTCAGGTAGTTTCTACATGAGTTCTGTAATGTTTGGTATGATAGTTCCAGGAAGGAGTCTGGAGAAAATTCCAGATTTATGCTTTGATCTTTGTGTATGCCGTACAGCCTAACTCTTTATTTGTTAGTAAATAAAGCAATCATTTTGTATGATTGCTGTAATTTGGTGCCCTTAAAATTCCACACTGTTGATCACCTAATGGTTATGCTAGATCTGCCCAACCCAGAATCCAATAAACCATGAACAACACAGGCTGACCATCAGCATCTGCTCCTACCTCCATCCACTTCAATGTAGACATACATATATAAGTTTCCAACAGTGTAAAACCACAGGAAAATGCAGGGGATGACAGTTTACAATCATCGATTCCAAATTCAGCTAACCACTGGCCTCCAGGGTAAATGCGAACCTCTCAGCAGCTCTTATATCCTTCTGGAAGAGTGAACCCAATCTGAAAGCAGGCCCTAATCACACAGTTTGGACCCAAATTTCCCAAGAGACTGGCTCCAAACCAGTTCTTATTCAAAAGAGTGCTTTTACATTTCTAGTAAGTGAGATCATGAAAGCCTTGCAGATAATCTGCTTCAGGGTAAACCAGGAGTTTCAGACTCAACTGCAGAGGAAAACAGGTGTCAAATAAGTGGGTTTCTGGTCTAAAAGGACAGCAGCTACTAGTTTCGACAGATTTTAGCCACGTGGAGCAGCAGACTTGTGGTGTAAATATTGGCAACACAAAAACTTGTGTGCATGTGAAAGAAAACATATTTGAAGGCTGGATGGCAAATGGCGGTGTAGGATCCAGATCTGTTCTCTCTAATATAGTATCTGAACCACATGTGACTGCTTAAATGAAAATTAGTGAAAATGAAAATAAAGTTAAAAATTCATTTCTTCATTTGCAGTAGCCATGTTTCAAGCCCTCAGAACCCTATGTGTCTTGTAGCTCTTTTGTTTAACAGCACAGATATAGAAATTTTCATCACTGCAGAAAGTTCCATTGGACAGAACTGTTCTAGTTCAATTAAGAACTTTCATTTGCCTTAAATGAATTCATTTCCCTATGTGGAAGCCTTTGATACAGACCATGGTGCCAGCCATCACCTAATGTGAAATCTAAAAGATTGACTGATGGGGATTCCTGGCTGTCCAGTGGTTAAGACTCCCCCTTCCAAGGCAGGGGGGTGCCGGCTCACCGGTTCAATCCCTGGTCGGGGAGCTAAGATCCCACATGCCTCATGGCCAAAAAAAGCAAAACATAAAAAAATAAACAATATTGTAACAAATTCAATAAAGATTTCAAAAATTGTCCGTGTTAAAAAAAAAAATCTTTAAAAGACCTACTGAGTACTTGGAGTGTGAAGGAAGAAGAGACATGTGGATCTTATACCCATAGACTGGCGATGACAACTGATTCTCACATCAGTTCTATGCAAATCATTTTAGCATCTGTATAAAATGGTTCTCTCTAGCTTGTGTGTTTTTTTAAAAATATATTCTTGATATAATTTTGATTTTTCAAGTTTTCTGAAATAAGCAAGTGTTGTTTTGGTTAAATTCAAAATAAAGTTATAAAGCCAGCAAACAAAAAGCTGAGTTTATACTCAAGAGTTTAATGTGATTGTATTTTTATTGATCTTTCCTTATTTCTCAGGCAATGGTGCAACATAACCGCATAGAGCTTCTCAACCACCCTGTGTGTAAAGAATACTTACTTATGAAATGGTGAGTATTAAGTAGTGTTTCTTTTGAATGATGCTTTCATTAAATTTATTAAAAATCTTTCAAAACAAAAAATAAATTTACCCAGTAATATTTGATTGTAAAAAATCTTCTAAATAATTATTTAATGGTATTGGAATATTTTATATTTTATTACTTCTAATGTTTTATACTTTGAAAAAGAAATATGTCAAAGGCAAATTTTGGTATTAAAAATGTTGGTATTAATATATCTTTGCCATTAAATGAAATATTTGGGGGGATCATTATATAAAACACAAAGAAGCATTCCTGGGCTCTGCAGTCTAGCAGACAATGAAGTAACAAGAGTATTCCTGGGAAGAGCATTAAACTTGGAGTCAGAGCTAAAGTTCCTTCCATTAATTGGTGAGAGATTTTAAGTAAGTCAGTAATTTCCTAGGAAGTTGTGATTCCTTTTCTGGAAATCAAAAAGGTGAATTCCAAAATCTTTGGCTTTCAAGTTCAATGAATTTATCAAATACATTTCCGGAAGAGACTATATATAACTCCTCTTTCTGCAGGTATCTTAACTAAATATTTGTGGTTGAAACTATTCAGTTGTGGTTTGCTTATGTTTTGTAGGTTGGCTTATGGGTTTAGAGCCCATGTTATGAACCTAGGATCTTACTGTCTTGGTCTGTTTCCCATGACCTTTCTTGTTGTCAATATCAGACCAGGTATGGCTTTCAACTCAACTGGAATCATCAATGAAACTAGTGACCATTCAGAAATTTTAGACACCAAGGTATCTTTAATTGGTTTTTATATTCCAACTTTTTAAAACAAGATTTTCAGAACTGTGGGCTGGGCATTTTTTCTTTAGAAAATACTTTAACCTCATAATAAATCTGAACTATCAAGACTTTGTTTAATACAAAGTGCTTGTAGAATTCATATATGTAGCAACTTCTAAAATCCTTTGTAGAATGAGAGGGAATATAAATAAATAGGTCAATAAATGAGCTCATCAACTAACAAAAGGAATTGACATGTATGAGAGCCAATGCACCTGACATGTATGAGGTACATTGACATGTACCTAGCTTAGATGGGTGTTGAAGTATAAAATTTAAAATAGGATATACAAGGAAGCAGGCTTCCCTGGTAGCTCAGCTGGTAAAGAACCTGCCTGCAATGCGGGAGACCCCGGCTAGACTTCTGGGTCGGGATGATCCCCTGGAGAAGGGATAGGCTACCCACCTCAGTATTAATGGGCTTCCCTAGAGGATCAGATGGTAAAGAATCTGCCTTCAATGTGGGAGACCTGAGTTCGATCCCTGGGTTGGGAAGATCCCTTGGAGGAGGGCATGGCAACCCACTCCAGTATTCTGGCCTGGAGAATCCCCATGGACAGAGAAGCCTGGCAGGGTACAGTCCACAGGGTCGCAAAGAGTTGGACATGACTGAACGACTAAGAATATACAAGGAAGCAGATTTCTAGCTGCCAAGGATCCTGGGGAGGGGGAGGTGATGCTTGGCGGGGACAGGATTTCCATTGGAGGTGATGAAACAGTCATGGCACTAGGTAATAATTGTATAACATTGTGAATGTACTTCATGCCACAGAACTGTATGTTTCAAAAGGTAACTGTATATGTAAAATGTAACATTTTTGAAATGTAAATTTTATGTTATGTATATTTACCACAGTGAAAAAATTATATAGATCTATAGATTCATATTCCTTTTGAATTCAATTGGCAACCTCTATTAATAAAGACATTATGAAATGACTGTGTTGTTTTTATATTGGCACCACAGCAATTTTCTGTTTAAAGCAAAACTGGACAGTACCTAGAAATAAAAGTGGAGAAAAACAAATGTTTAATAGTGAAAATGATGAAGAAAAGTATTGTTTTCTTTGGTACCCTTTATAACTGTTTGTCTTTTTGTTTCAGAATTCCTATGCTATAAATTTCTGTATGATTTTAGTTTTGCTATCAAGTATATTAGGATACTGCAAAGAAGTGGCCCAAATTTTCCAACAGGTACATGATATGTTTTATATCGTTACACTTGCAAATATTTTAATATGCAAAATATAGATTAATTACTAAACTATTATATAACTTATGTCAGAATAAAATCACATAGCTGGATGAATGTATAAATCAGAAATAACAAGTATAAACTCTTCAAAATGCAGAAATCACATGATTTCAGATAAGGCTCCTGCATTGGATGGTGCCTATTTGATTTATCTGAAGCAAGAGGTTTCAGTTTTATTAGTACGTATGTGTCTATCAAGTATCTTAGGATACCACAAAGAAGTGACCCAAATTTTCCAACAGATACATGATATGTTTTATATCTTTACAGTTGCAAATACTAGATTTAAGGGACTACATCTGATAGACAGAGTGCCTGATGAACTATGGATGGATGGAGGTTTGTGACATTGTACAGGAGACAGGAATCAAGACCATCCCCAAGAAAAAGAAATGCAAAAAAGCAAAATGGCTGTCTGAGGAGGCCTTGCAAATAGCTGTGAAAAGAAGGGAAGTGAAAAGCAAAGGGGAAAAGGAAAGATATACCCATTTGAATGCAAAGTTCCAAAGACTAGGAAGGAGAGATAAGAAAGCCTTCCTCAGTGATCAATGCAAAGAAATAAAGGAAAATAATAGAATGGGAAAGACTAGAGATCTCTTCAAGAAAATTAGAGATACCAAGGGAACATTTTATGCAAACATGGGCCCAATAAAGGACAGAAATGATAGGGACCTAACAGAAGCAGAAGATATTAAGAAGAGGTGGCAAGAATACACAGAAGAACCGTACAAAAAAGATCTTCATGACCCAGATAATCACGGTGGTGTGATCACTCACCTAGAGCCAGACATCCTGGAATGTGAAGTCAAGTGGACCTTAGGAAGCATCACTATGAACAAAGCTAATGGAGGCGATGGAATTCCAGTTGAGCTATTTCAAATCCTGAAAGATGATGCTGTGAAAGTGCTGCACTCAATATGCCAGCAAATTTGGAAAACTCAGCAGTGGCCGCAGGACTGGAAAATGTCAGTTTTCATTCCAATCCCAAAGAAAGGCAATGCCAAAGAATGCTCAAACTACCGCACAATTGCACTCATCTCACACACTAGTAAAGTAAAGCTTAAAATTCTCCAAGCCAGCCTTCAGCAATACATGAACCGTGAACTTCCAGATGTTCAAGCTGGTTTCAGAAAAGGCAGAGGAACCAGAGATCAAATTGCCAACATCTGCTGGATCATTGAAAGAGCAAGAGAGTTCCAGAAAAACATCTATTTCTGCTTTATTGACTATGCCAAAGCCTTTGACTGTGTGGATCACAATAAACTGTGGAAAATTCTTAAAGAGATGGGAGTACCAGATCACTTGACTTGCCTCCGGAGAAATCTGTATGCAGGTCAGGAAGCAACAGTTAGAACTGGACATGGAACAACAGACTGGTTCCAAATAGGAAAAGGAGTATGTCAAGGCTGTATATTGTCACCCTGCTTATTTAACTTATATGCAGAGTACATCATGCAAAATGCTGGGCTAGAGGAAGCACAAGCTGGAATCAAGATTTCCAGGAGAAATATCAATAACCTCAGATATGCAGATGACACCACCCTTATGGCAGAAAGTGAAGATCTAAAGAGCCTCTGATGAAAGTGAAAGAGGAGAGTGAAAGAGTTGGCTTAAAACTCAACATTCAGAAAACTAAGATCATGGCATCCGGTCCCATCACTTCATGGCAAATAGATGGGGAAACAGTGGAAACAGTGGCTGACTTCATTGTTCTGGGCTCCAAAATTACTGTGGATGGTGATTGCAGCCATGAAATTAGAAGATGCTTGCTCCTTGGAAGGAAAGTTATGACCAACCTAGACAGCATATTAAAAAGCAGAGACATTACTTTGCCAACAAAGGTCTGTCTAGTCAAGGTTATGGTTTTTCCAGTGGTCATGTAGGGATGTGAGAGTTGGAATATAAAGAAAGCTGAGTGCAGAAGAATTGATGCTTTTGAACTGTGGTGTTGGAGAAGACTCTTGAGAGTCCCTTGGACTGCAAGGAGATCCAACCAGTCCATCCTAAAGGAGATCAGTCCTGGGTGTTCATTGGAAGGACTGATGTTGAAGCTGAAACTCCAATACTTTGGCCACCTGATACAAAGAGCTGACTCATTGGGAAAAGACCGTGATGCTGGGAAAGATTGAGGGCAGGAAGAGAAGGTGATGACAGAGGATGAGATGGCTAGATGGCATCACCGACTCAATGGACATGGGTTTGGGTGGACTCTGGGAGTTGGTGATGGACAGGGAGGCCTGGTGTGCTGCGGTTCATGGGGTCGCAAAGAGTTAGACACGACTGAGTGACTGAGCTGAACTGAACTGATGTGTCTACCCAGCTCCAATGAAGTTTTGAAAGACTTCTCTGTGTTTTCTCTGAGATATATTTCATATTTTGCTAACACACAGATTTTTTCAATTTGATAATTTTAAGTGTCACTGTTTACAGAGATAATTTTAGGTGTGACTGTTTATTTGGCTTAAGACCCCATTTCAAATGGATCTTTGAATTCCTTTCCTAATAGGAATGCTTTATTTTATTGGATAAAATTTCAAATTACAATGAAATTGGGGAACTTTTTATTGCATAATTTTTACAGGTGGCTCAGTGGTAAAGAATCCACCTGTCATTCCAGGAGACTCAGGTTCAATCCCTGAGATGGGAAGATCCCCTGGAGAAGGAAATGGCAACCCACTCCAGTATCCTTACCTGAGAAATCCCATGGATAGGGGAGCCTGACCAGCTACAGTCTGTGGGTTCACAAAGTTGGACATGACTTAGCAACTAGACAACAACAACAACAATGTCTTTTTAAATAGGTGAACACACATTCAGATCAGACACAAGGTTTATATAAATTATATGTAGGTCTTTGATGTAGTTGATAAATGGCATCAATCATTTATCTGTCAATGTGGAGGCTTAAAGTCTTTCATTATTCATTTTTTGGTATAATTTTGTATTTTTATAAGTCATATAGCTTTTATACAACACCTCATTTTCTGAAAGAATTTACTGTGTTACATTTTATAAGCACAAGGATATTTGCATTAAAGAATGTTGGTAGTAATAACAGTGTTTTGCATTTGTCTGATACTATACATCACAAGTACACACACACACACACATTTCCATTAAATTGTCAAAATTCTGAGAGTTAAGACTGTGTTCTTCCACTGTTCCTTAAATGATTTAGGACATATTATTTAATCTCTCTTGTCATTATTTTTATTTTTTAAAGATGAGAATTACAAATGACAGTTTATATTGAACTGTAAAGTTGTATGATTTCTCTACTAATTTTGGTCTCCACAGTTCCTTATTGATATGTAAATGGTCTACCCTATAGGAAATCTGATGTTCAAAACATGAAATATTTAAGAATAAGAGATGATACCAAATCATGGTAATTAAGTCTTAGCACAGGCCCCAAACTTCCTTAGAAGCAGCTTTAGTTCATTACTGAGAAATCCACGTGCATGTCCTTATATAGACAGAAAGGAATTACTAAAACAACTTGCAGTCCCCCAGGAGTTTCCTTAAGATGGAGTGAACTTTATGAGTAAAGCCTTGAAACTTATAGAATTGCTTAGGCTCCCAAAATGCCAGGTCAGCAGGAGAGGCTGGGGCACCTCTAATACTGATCTGTACCCAAGACTCTGAGTTAAGTCCAGGATGGCAAGAGCTGATGGCCCCTTGGTCATAAACTTCTCACCAGCTGTAATGCCAGAAAAATGTTGTTACTGATTACATATATATAACCATCCATAAGTTGCCAGGTCTCAGGTTGTACATGTGGTAATTCTTTATTCTTTTCAACCCCAGAAAAGGAATTACTTTTTGGATAAGGACAATGCAGCTGAATGGATCATCTACACAACCAGCATCATATTTGTGTCACCCTTGTTCATCAGGATACCAGCATATGTGCAGTGGCAGTGTGGAGCAATTGCTATATTCCTCTATTGGATGAACTTCTTATTGTATCTTCAGAGGTAAAACCAGCTTGAATGACTTCTACATCCTTTGTTGTTGTTGTGGTGTAGTCACTAAGTCATGTCCGACTCTTTGCAACCCCATGAACTGTAGTCTGCCAGGCTCCTCTATCCACGGGAATTCCCAAGCAAGAATACTGAGTGGGTTGCCATTTCCTTCTCCAGGGCATCTTCCTGACTCAGGGATAGACCCCACATCTCTTGCGTCTCCTGCATTAGCAGGCAACTTCTTTACCACTTTGCCACCTGGGAAGCCTGTAAGCAATTGGTAGCATTATCTTTGATACTGGGAAGCTATGAAATAATTTCCAGTGGGCAAGTGGTAAAACAATTCAAGATAAACATTAGGAAGAAGTACAACAAAAGAAACAGCAGTTTGACAGTTTGAAAATTGAAGGCTTGACTCATCACAAATTCTCATGTCCCTTTTTGAAAGTAGAGGGCCTCAGTGATCTCATCTATGAAACTTAGTACCTGGTGCCTCATAACTATTGAACTAAGTGAAATTTAGTTTCAGCAGAAAAGTGAGTAAATGTTGTAATTTTCAAAATATCCCTAGATTTGAAAAGTGTGGAATTTTTATCGTGATGTTGGAGGTGATCATGAAAACTCTGTTGAAATCGACAATTGTGTTTGTCTTCCTTCTTGTGGCTTTTGGACTCTGCTTTTACGTGCTCCTGAATATACAGGTGAGGTATTTGCATGAGTCATTGATTTTGTTGCTGTGAATACTGGGAATATGTATTTATACTTAAATCTTAATGGTGTACAAAATTCATAATAACCTCACAATATTTGAATATTTTTTATCTGCTATAATAGCATTCATATGATATTTATTACAGGGAAAAGTATAGTCTTACTCAATGACTTTGTCCATTGTCAGAAGGTTTATGTCTAGTGCATGAGGATTTGTTACATGTGCAGAAAAGATCTTTCTGATGACTTTTGTTGTTGCTGTTGTTGCTTAGTCACATCCAGCTCTCTTTTGTGACAATGTGGACTGTAGCCCACCAGGCTCCTCTGTCCGTGGGATTTCTCAGGCAAGATTACTGGAGTGGGTTGCCATTTCCTCCTCCAGGGGATCTTTCCGACCCAGGGAATGAAGCTATGTCTCCTGTTTGGCAGGCAGATTCTTTACCACTGAGCCACCAAGGAAGCCCTTTGAATGACTTTACCACCAGTTTATTAGTATTAATAGTTCTTATCAGTGTGTTTCAGTAGCTATATTCTTAGGACTTTTTTTTTTTTTTTAAAAAAAGTACTTTAAATGTGATTTCTATCATTTCACTCTCTAGAAAACATTTTGTTCATTATATGCATTTTGAATTTCATTTTCCCCTTACTATCTTTCCCCAGGATGCTTTCAGCTCTCCGTTCCTTTCCATAATGCAGACCTTCAGCATGATGCTAGGAGACATCAATTATCACGATGCCTTCCTAGAGCCATATTTGAGGAATGAATTGAAGTATCCACTTCTGTCCTTTGTACACCTTATCACATTCACCATGTTCGTCCCAATTGTCCTCATGAATTTACTTGTAAGTAATTTATCCTCCTGTTTGCTGTCAGTAGATCACTTGGGATATTTAAGAATGAAAATGCTTTTTACCCTCTTTTGTCTCCTTTCACGAAAGTAGAAAAAGAACTGCTATAAAATTCATTTATTCAACATTCATTAGTACCTGGGGCGAGCCAGGCAGTGTGAGGTTGGAGGATGCTAAAATGCATCTGTTTGGCAAATATTTACCAAGAACCTACCAAAATGCCAGACACTGATATAGGCCCAACAGTGGTGAATAAAACAGACCAATACCCAGCCCTGACATGATTATAAACTTGTCATGAAGATGAGTAGTAAACAAATAAATATGTAGCCTGACATCACAGGGGTGATAAATGCCATGAAGAAGTACGAAGTATCGACAGAGTAATAAAGTAATGATGAATGGTGGGTGCTGCTTTGCATCTGGGCTAAGGGTCAGAGGTTAGGCAGAGACCTTCATGGAGTGGCAGATTAAGACCTCATCTCTGCCCTAGAATTTCTCATTGACCCTCTGGAGATTCAAGTGGGGAAGAGGCGCTCATGCAGAGGGCATCGGCAGCATTCAGCTGCCACCTCTGAGCCAGTCAGAGCCTGGATGCCCTCAGCAGACGCAAGTGTTCTCTTCCACAGAGAGTCTGCTCTGGCCACAGGCATCTTGGTTGATGCAGATAGAAATACATCCCAATTCTGGGTCCATGGGGAGCCTTTGCTGGCAAAATTGTTACTGAATGTGTGACTGTCCATAGAAATAAATATTTATAGATAAATAAATTAAATGGACAAGCACACATTCAGTACATTTTGTCTGAATCTGACTATACAGCAGAGACTGTGCTAGGCAGTGTTGATGGAAAGAAAAAAATAATACAGACTACTTAATGTTTTGATTCATGCTGTTGTTGAGTCACTAAGTCGTGTCCGACTCTTGCAATCCCACTGACTATTCTAAGCACTGGCATACGGTGGTGTCCTGGGCAGACAGAGACCTTCTCTCATGGAGTTCACTTTACTCTGAGCTTCTTGAGAGCACGGACTGGTTTTTTCTCTGTGGCTACCACCTGTAGGAGGCTGATCTGGCATAGACAGGTGTGAAGTTCCTAACAAGTGATGAGAGAGTGAGTGAATGTAGCTGATTTAATTCAGGTTCAGAGCTGACAACTTACCTCACTTAATTCTACTTAGCCGTGGATTTCTAGAGGGAGATTTTATCAGTGCCTCACTCACCTTTAAAGTGTACCTTTTCCTCCCAAAATATATGGAAGAAATAAATTCCTTCCCTCAGTTTAATGTTTTAGCTTTTCCATGTTGTCAGGTCACTCTTGTTTCCTCAAGTGCTCAATGCCTGGAGTTTGCAACCATATTACATGGTTATACCAATCCCAGGCTTTCCTTGTGGCTCAACTGGTAAAGAACCCGCCTGCAATGTGGGAGACCTGGGTTTCTATCCCTGGGTTGGGAAGATCCCCTGGAGAAGGGAAAGGCTACCCACTCCAGTATTCTGGCCTGGAGAATCCCATGGACTACATGTAGTCCATGGGGGTCGCAAAGAGTCAGACACGGCTGAATGACTTTCACTTCATCCCTGTCTTGTCCAAAAGTAACATATTTTCATTTTAAGTTAAGATGAAATGCAGGTTAATCTGTGTGCCCTCACTTTTCATAAGAACACTTATGACTACTGGACCCACTGATGGAACCACCACTGTTACAAAGGTCTACAGGCTTTTCAGGTTTCTGTACGGTGTGTAAGCACAGTGTCTTAAGGCCACTGCTACTAAATTTCATGCCCATTCTGACTGTAGTCAAAGGGACTACACACGCACTTTTAGATGAGTCATTAAACCAATAGTGATTCACTGCCCTGTTGTCCTTCAGATTGGTTTGGCAGTTGGTGACATTGCTGAGGTCCAGAAACATGCACTGTTGAAGAGAATTGCCATGCAGGTAAGTGTTATATTTCATTATGACTTACTTAACTTACTAATGACTCCCCAATTATTCATGTATAAACACTGCTGATTTCTGAGAACACAGTTATTTCATACAGGTATTGTCTTAGCCCTGAGAGGTACCCCACCCTGCTCGCTCTTTGTGTCAGTATAGCGTTCCTGCTCTGGTCTGAGAGTCAGTAATCATGAAAAAGATTTCCCCTAACAATCTCAGCAGAGAAATTGGGTAATTGCCTGAGCCTCTTTCTGTGTTAGCATTTGGCCAGCCAGGTAGTTAGAGGCTGGACCAAGAATGTCAGTGATTCTTGTCAATAAATCCCAAACGTACTTTAGGTGGAACTTCACACCAGCTTGGAGAAGAAGCTGCCACTCTGGTTCCTACACAAAGTTGATCAGAAATCCATCATCGTGTATCCCAACAGACCCAGATACAGCAGAGGGATATTAGTAAGTACATGTGACAAATACCATCATCAATCACATGATATTGACATTCATTCATTGTGTCATCCGTAATGGTGCCCGTTTATGGGCAAAGTTCCCGTCTTCCGAGTGGCTCATCCATAGCCTCCATGTTAAATATGTATCACATCCCCCCAGTGAGAGTAGAGGGTGGATGGACCAGTGTAGGTATACTTCATTTGTTCTTCCTAGTCACGTGTGACTTACATATGTGTGGAGGTATGTGAGTACATACATAGAATACATGTGTATATATACACAGGTACTTACACACATAGGGAGAGTGTACATTACAGAAAATATACAAAGTGTCAAAAAGACTGAACAAGGCTATTGCATTATAATGGAAAAGGAACTTATACTAACAGTCAGAAGTACTGGATTCTAATTCTTTCTGAGTTCTTCATAGGTTGAGTTTCCATTATGTAGTTATAAATAATAAGGTCAATCTCAGTAAGAGCTTAGGCTTTCTTCTGCAGTACATTGTTTTTCTGTTTGATTTCTCTCATAACTGTGTTTGCCATCACCACTGAAACACAGAAAGCTCAGCAACTGATTCTCTGGCCTGGAGCTTACTGAGTTCCAGGTCTCTGTAGCCAACTCTCTATATGACATCTCTGGTGTGTCTCCAAGGTACCTCAAATACTGCTGTTCAGAACAAATTCATGCATAGCACACTAATGATCTCTACTCCTCTTGTTTCACCTCCTCTCAACATCCCCTACAGGGAGAGGGTGAAACTATCCCATCTTTTTCCAGACCTTCATGTTTCATAGGATGTCAGCACCATTCATTTGCCCGTGGAGCTGTTGTCCATCTCCTTTCCCTTTCTCACCCTCACACCCAACCGATCCCACATTTGGTTCCCATGTGGCCTGTGCAAGTGACCATCCTCTCTTGCCTGGATGGCTACAATTACCTCATCCCTGGTCATTTCACACCTGCCCTTGACCCTTTGCAGGGCACTGATGGTTTAAAAGACATTAAAAAGCTAACACAATATTGTAAAGCAATTATCCTCCAATTAAAAATAAATAAATTTTAAAAATATTTAAGAAAAGCAAAAATTCCTATGATAAACTATTATGGAAAAGAATATTAAAAAAGAATGTATATATAGGTATAATCAAATCACTTAGCTGTACAGCAAGAATTAACATTTTAAATCAACTACATTTCAATACAAATAAATAAATAAGAAAAAAGACACTAAATTAAAAAAAAACTGTATTTCAGAAATTTCCCCATGTGACATTAAGTTGTGTTGGATAATGGTGCAGAATAGTTTGAAAAAAATAACAACCCATCATGTGTGGAATACCACTATTTGTGTTGGACGTTTTTAATGAGAAAATATACTATGGTTCAGTCACACCTTTTCCTAAACAATCCCCTATTCCAGTTTACTCCATCTTCTATATTAACTATACATCTTATACATTCCTCAGTTACATGTGTGACTTCATTTTATGGCTGTTTATATTTGTCTATTTCTATCAAGAGGCTGTGAGCTCCTTGAGGGCCATGATTGTGTCTCTGAATATTTGTGCTGGCATGCCCGCCTTGTAGCTGACTCATGGCACCTGTTCAGGAACTAGTTCCTGAACGGAGTTCTACCTGAATAACTATTAATCTCTTATCCCATAGCGTGGTGTATTTCATTATATCTTTTGCCCCCACGAAACGAGACAAGAAATACCAAATGTTGATACATCTTTAGAAACAGAAATAATGAAGCAAAAGTACCGGTATGTATTTTTCCTTTTATCTGTATTTGAAAAATTTAACACTCTAAATAATGATGAACAGTAAAAGTCTCTATTGTCTAATTGTGTTTATTTATATTGTCATGCTTTAATTGATGATGTGGCTAGCATACTGAGAATTTTGAGACTGCTTCTTTTTAGACCCAACAACTGATTTGGTGCTACTGACAAATCATTTTGCCCAACAGTATCCTAAACTGCATTCTTTATCAGCTGTCTCAATTCTTACATCAAAACTCTAGAAGTTTTGAGGATCCCTGGAGAAACTATGCAGTGTACAGTGATGAAGCCTGAGGGCTTCAGGGCTAATTTACCTGCTTTCAAAGACCTACTCAACTATTTTCTAACTGCACGACCCTAGGCAAGGCGTTTAACATTCCTGTGCAACTAACTGTGTTTTAATCTTTAAAATGGGGATGAAAATTTAACTTGGGAGAACCACTTAAACTTTTAAAATATGTGTTCATTAAGAGGATCATGACTACTGAAAGTCAAAGTGATAGTCACTCAGTCAAGTCGGACTCTTTGAGACCTTATGGACTGTAGCCTACTAGGCTTCTCTGTCCATGGGATTTCTGTCCATATTCTTTCCAGGCAAGAATACTGGAGTGGAGTGCATTTTCCTTCTCCAGGGGATCTTCCCAACCCAGGGATTGAACCCGGGTCTCCTGCATTGCAGGCAGATTCTTAACCATCTGAGCCACCAGGGAAGCCCTTGGTACAGTTGATCTGATCTAGAACCCAGTATGTAGCCTTCCTGTACTCAAGGACTGAAAGGATAATTGAAAATTAACCCATAAAATGTGTTTCCTTTCAGGCTGAAGGATCTCGGTTCTCTTCTGGAAAAACAGCATGAACTTATTAAACTCATCATTCAGAAGATGGAAATCATCTCTGAGACAGAGGATGAAGATTACCACAGTTCTTTTCAAGACAGGTTTAAGAAACAGCAGTTAGAACAAAGGAATAGCAAATGGAATTGTG
Source organism: Cervus elaphus (assembly GCF_910594005.1). Lineage (NCBI taxonomy): Eukaryota > Metazoa > Chordata > Mammalia > Artiodactyla > Cervidae > Cervus > Cervus elaphus. The sequence goes on along the minus strand of NC_057835.1, from coordinate 38,776,610 downwards.
TATTGAGGGCAGTAAAGGCAAAATCACACAGCCCTTGAGTATCAGTTGTCCAACTGTGCACCGGGTTCCTGATGGTCGGGTCGGGGGTGGTTTGTGACTTACTGGGTCTACATTCCAATTTGGCAAGAGTGAAGAAAAAAGCAGAAATGTAATTCTGATTTCACTATATGTGAAATCATGGTTCCTGTATTCTATATAAAAGGTAGACTCTCTGTTTCTCTTCATATTTTCTGCCAGTCACTATGTACAGGGATTATCCTTGCTAATAAGTTCAGGTTGGACTTTACCTCGAATTATTTGAGTGGGTAGAAAGCTCATTTACTAGAACACACATTGTAATGATAAGGAGTAATATGTGTAATAACTATTAAGCTAGAATACAAATGTCAATACTGGATCCCTGCTTAATAATTTACAGTAGGGCCATGCATTAGACAATGAAGTATTGTATGAGATCCTACCACTTGGTGTTAAAACTCTCTGTTGAAAGACTCTGTGCATGGAACTCTGTATGCTCTATTCCCACCAAATAAATTCCCTACCTTCAGGCTGCTCCTAACACACCTGAAGTCACTTTGAGATGAGGCCCCAATTAATAGACCTTCTGTTATACATGAATTTCACTATATGTAGCATCTGTGATTTCTGTATATTTTGCTTGCCGCTGATGATAATAAATGTAATATCTATATAGTCACCCCAGGGATTATTGTGTAAGCCTTTCTATTATTAATACATTTGTTTTTGAGATTTGCAAAAACACCTCCATCATATATGTCCTTTTTCTTTTGATGTCCAGTACAAAGTGTGATCAATACCTCATCATTGATCTTTCAAAGTCCCTCTCTTGTTTCATTTTCCTCTTAGCCTTAAGTCTCATGGTACTCCCCCCCAGGAAACACCCTCTTTAATGAACGTCTTTGACCGGGTATGCATTTTTGTGTTTTGCTGAACAGTGTTAAGTTTGGGGTGTGTTTTTACTTACCTAGGTAATTTGCTATGCTCTCTTTCTTACTTCTTGTTCTTACTTACTTCTTGTTCTCTTGCTTACTTCTTTCCATTGGACATTATGTCTGCAGGACATAACTGAGTTGCCCCCTGTCCAGTTAGTAAGAACTCCTGACAGCCGCTCACTGTCATGGTGTACACCCCCACAGAGGACTCATTTCTGCTCCAGAGATGGACACAGTGGTGTCCTCCTCCTTCCTCCATCAAACACATTCCCAGACACTGTCATACAAACAGGTCAAGTGCTGAGTGACAATATATATTATGAAAAAAAACAACATAGAGAACAGACTTGTGAACACAGCAGGGGAAGGAGAGGTTGAGACGAATTGAGAGAGTAGAATTGAAACATATACATTATCATATGTAAAACAGATAGCTAATGGAAAGAGCATCAGAGAACTGATTCTTTCAAACTGTGGTGCTGGAAAAGACTCTTGAGAGTCCCTTGGACAGCAAGGAGATCAAACTAGTCAATCCTGAAGGAAATCCACCCTGAATATTCATTGGAAGGACTGATACTGAAGCTTCAATACTTTGTCTACCTGATGCAATGAGCCAACTCATTGGAAAAGACCCTGATGATGGGGAAGATTGAGGGCAGGAAGATAAGGGGGCAACAGAGAATAAGATTGTTGGATGGCATCACCGACACAATGGACATGAGTTTGAGCAAACTCAGGGAGATAGTGAAGGACAGGGAAGCCTGGTGTGCTGCAGCCCATGGGGTCGCAAAGAGTTAGACACGACTGAACAACAACAATGGGAAGAAGCTGTATAATACAGGGAGCTCAAGCTGGTGCTCTGTGACAACCTAGAGGGGTGGGACGGGGTTGGGGGTGAGAGGGAGGTTCAAGGGGGAGGGGACATATGTATATTTATGACTGATTCACATTGTTGTATGACAGAAACCAACATAACATTGTAAAGCAATTATTCTTCAATTTAAAAAGAAATGACAATGTATGGCAAAAACCACTACAGTATTGTAAAGTAATTACCCTCCAACGAATAAAAATAAATGGAAAATAAATAAATAAATAAAAATAAATGGAAAAAAAAAAAACAACGCTTCATGGTTTCCCATCTCCTACCTATTACTGTCTCTCTTCCACCCAGAATGGCCTCTGTCTCCTCTCTCCAACTTTTTTCCACTTCAATTTAAATGGCATCTCCACTTAGAAGTCTCCTAATGCCCCGAGATGGTGCTCCCTACCTCCTTTGAACTAGGGACTGTATTTCTCCTTTGCCACTTCTGTCTGTTGCACTGACCGCTAGGGGGTAGACTCTTGAGGTCAGTGATTGACTATCATGAATAGCTTCAAGCAATCTAAAGAATTCCATCCTGTTTCTTTTTTCATTTTTCTTTTTATCCTATGTAGTTTCTGGCCCAGGGCCTTGAGTAATAGATAATAACAGATGCTCGATGAACATAAATACATAAATAATAAAAATCAGGGAAAATAATAAACACTATAAGCCTGAGAGATACTGTAAGAAAACTGGTCCAGCCTGCCTCTGAAAAGCAGTGTAGTGCCCCTATTCTGTTGATTCTTGTCCTAGAGAAGTTGAATCATTTTCCTTTAACTGGTGGAAGAAACACTGAAACACCACTTTTCCGCCTTTTTTTCACTGTGTTAATCTGCATTAATCTTGTATTAATACTCTGGTAGCTCAGCTGGTAAAGAATCCGCCTGCAATGCAGGAGACCCCAGTTCAATTCCTGGGTCAGGAAGATCCCCTAAGAAGGGATATGCTACCCACTCCAGTATTCTTGGGCTTCCCTAGTGGCTCAGATGGTAAAGAATCCACCTGCAATGTAGGAGACCTGGGTTTGATCCCCAGGTTGGGAAGATCCCCTGGAGGAAGGCATGGCAACCCACTCCAGTATTCTGGCCTGAAGAATCCCCATGGACAGAGGAGCCTGGTGAGCTACAGTTCATGGGGCCGCAAAGAGACAGACGTGAGTGACTAAGCACACACATTGAGGAAGAAAACTCTAGGAAGAGAAAATTACAACTTCAGCTGTTGTTCAGCTGTTTTTAAAACTGGTAGAGAAGGGAAGGAAGAGAGGGATGATTATGGCTCCTGAAAGAAAGGACAGTATGTCAGTACTAGCAAAACCTGAAGGAAGGGTCTCACAAGCACTTTCTACACAAGCTGCAAGAATCTAATTGTGAAGCAATACTGAGGCTCAGGAATCTGTGAGAATAACAACCAACTCTGCTATAGCCCCTCAGACAACTGTTCTCAGAACTCGAATTCTTCATCAGGACCTTCTGTGGGCGCGGCCCAGGGACAAAGCAGGATCCTCAGTTTAATCCCCACTTAAGGACTTCGACAAAAAGAGGAACATATGGGAGACAAATCAAGGAGCTACAAATTGACTCAGTAAAGGCAAACACCATCCAACTCACTCAAGAACCACCTTCTGTACAGACACAAAGCTTTGATTCTGAAGAAGCCAAAGTTGTCTGAGGAAACCATGGTAGAGACAAACCCAAAGCGGGGTTGAGGAGTGCAGACATCTTTGCTTTCAGAACACCTCAGGCAGACACAAGAGCTTTTGTGCTGCGTGCTAAGTCACCTCAGTCGTGTCCAACTCCTTTGCGACCCTATGGACCACAGCCCACCAGGCTCTTCTGTCCATGGGATTCTTCAGGCAAGAATACTGCAGTGGGTTGCCATGTTCTCCTCCAGGGGATCTTCCCAACCCAGGGATTGAAACCACATCTCTTATGTTCACAACCAGATAAACCAGCAAGTTGCAAGTTTACTGTGACACAGGGTGGTATCCTCAGCCATTGAGATACAGATCAGGTCCTCTGAAGGAAGGAAACCAGTAAGCCCAACTGCAGTCTTCAGCTAGGGACTCAAAGTCTCTTCCACCCCAGCAGAGACAGTCGATCATCAGACAGCCTGATGGCCTCGAGGGTTTTGCCTCAAACGCTGAGTATGTCACAGAAACCAGGGAAGTCCCCAGAACTACAACACTGAACTGCCTGTAAAAACATCTGCAATTCCCACCATGCAGTGTCACTTTGAAAACCTTACCAAATAAAAATCTGCAAAATATATGTAATCTTCCAAATTTAAATAAGATGAGAAATGCATTAATCCAAATTGTCCCTCTACTCAGAGGAGTGGAACCCCAGTTCTGCAGCAGGTACAGTGCTGCCTGGAGTCTAATGGTCAATACTGTCCTTCCTTCTTAGTTCTTGAGGAATGAAGGGGCCCGTTTTCATTCAAATCACTGTAGTCTCACCACTCAGCACACAAGCCCTGTTTGCACACTCTACCTTCCTACAATTGCTGTGCTGCCTTGAAATGGATTTGACCCAAGCTGATAAGTGACACTGCCAAAAAATGGGAGAAAATCAGGGATTTGGGAAGTTTCCATAAACTGATGAATGACAATGCACAGAACTTTGAAACATGGGCTATGTTCATTTCATAATATGAAGTGTAGAAGTATACCACCTATGTGACTGGTCTAATTTTTTAAAATGCTACTTTTTTAGAGTAGTTTCCATTTAAGTAGTTTTTAAGGCAGTATTTTTTTTTTAAACTCTGAAGAAAAGTCAGTGAGAGAAAAAGCTAAATTCTGTGAAAATATTTTGATGTATGTTTGTTACTGACATTTTAAATCCTAGGGTTTCCCAGGTGGTGCAGTGGTAAAGAATCTGCCTGCCAAAGCAGTAAATGAAAGTGACAAGGGTTCGATCCCTGGGTTGGGAAGATCCCCTGGAGGAGGAAATGGCAACTCACTTCAGTAGTCTTGCCTGGAAAATTCCATGGACAGAGGAGCCTGGCAGGCTACAGTCCATGGGGTCACAAAGAGTCGGACAGGACTGAGGCACACGAGAGAGAGAGAGAGAGAGAGAGAGAGAGAGGTTTATGATAAGAAACATCAAAATGTGGCAAGTTCCTTGCTATCAATATACTACCCAGGGCTTCATTGCTATTCTTTGCACATGGATATTCAGCAAGAGAAGTTATCTGTGAAAAGCTGAATTGGTGCTTCTGGTTTTTCCCAAGACTAGTACACAACAATTGAAACCCAATTTGAAACAGAATAAAATAGGGCCAAAAAAGTGTTAAGTTGTTTGAAAAATTATTTTTTAGCTTCTAAGGTTGTTTATAATTTGAAAAGCAAGTAACTAAAGCAAACAATGCGGGGAAGGCCTCTGTGGTTGGGTGAAGCTCTACCGCTTGGGTAGAATATTTCCTAAGATTCAGTTCCTTACCTGCTGGGAAAGGATGAATGAGGAAAGTCAATATGGGTGTTTTGATTAAATCATTCATTTAAAAAATGGCATTCACAAAAATAAGTACAGTTTTAAATGTTTTTGGTTATTCTTAATATTTTCTTTTAAAAATATCTAAGGAAACTATTATCATGGAAAAATATTACATACACAGAGTAGGGCTTCCCTGGTGGCTCAGGCAGTAAAGAATCCACCTGCAATGCAGGAAATGTGGGTTTGATCCCTAGGTTGAGAAGATCCCCTGGAGTAGAGCATGGCAACCCACTCCAGTATTCTTGCTTGGAGAATCCCATGGACAGAGGAGCCTGGTGGGCTATAGTCCATACGGTCTCAAAGAATCAGACACAGCTGAATTGTGACAGCATGCATACATACACAGAATCAGAAAAAGTAATTGGCTGCAGAATTTAAGCTCACATGGATATATATATACATATCTTCGTATTTTGAAAAGTGACATTCTATGAACTATTCACAAGTGAATATACTGAGTTACTCCTGAAGATAATTTCTGAAATGTAAAATCAGATTTAAACAATACATTTCAAATGATACAGATCAAATGAGTACATGGCAAACTATAACTACACATTGGGGCTCGTGTGCTCATATACAGAATTCTGTGTGTGTAACCTGAAACTTTTTATTGAGATGTGAATCAGATGCTTTTGAATTAAACAAAGAAAGTGTCACTGACAAAAAGAAAAACACAACTACTTAGTCATTTAGCAGCTATCATACCCTTCAAAGAAGATGATTTAAGGCAACACAAACAAAAATACACTTCCAGCTTAACCTGACCATGTAAATATTCTAGAGTCAGCTCCAGACAGGGGCTTCAACCCTGCACAGCTAATGACACTTGTGACCCACAGAAATCCTAGCTGGAATTAGCCTGTCTGCACGGCACTTTAAAAACAAGTCAGAAAAAGGCAAACTTTCTGTTCTTCTGGTGCCGTGTGTATATATTTTGGCTATTTCAGGATATAAGGTAATGGAGGAAAAGCACCTTTTGTTTCATTTTTCACCATAATGAGGAGTACATTTGACGTGTACGACAATTTCACTAGATAAGACAGGAACAATAAAACACAGGGTCGAAACACAAAGAAAAGAATGCTTTCTGAGGTCCTACTGGGCACACATAGTTGTTTTATGATGTTTTAAAACTCAAAATAACTGATCATGCCTAAGCATGTTCCATACTTTGGAAAAAGGGACATTTATGAAACCTTACTTATCAACAAATGTTTCAAGAGATCAAGAACAGCATAACATGTACATAACATGTATATATACAACACAGGACATAGATGTTTACGGGAAAGTGACGAACCTCTTTGTAAATGTCCATTGCATAGGTTTCAAAGATCAAGCCAGTGCAATATAACTGTAGATTATATCAATATCTTCTGTATTGATCACTGACAGCTCTGGTAACTGTAAAAAAGGTCAAATCATTTGCATTTCACAGCTATGCATGATGATCAGGGGATAAATACTGCCTCACACATTATTTTAGCAAAGAGTTGATTCTACTCAAATCAAAGTTAAAGATAGTGTGCCATTTGTGACTAAAGTGTGACATTTGAAACTAAAGAAATATAGGTTAGATTATTTTTGAAAAATTTTTAAGTAACTACAAACATAATTTAAACAGAATACATATCAATGCACTAAAATAGAGAAGAAAATAAGCAAAAACCAACAATATAATCAAAGCATTAAAAAAGGAAAACATTGAGACCCACAAAAATCCAAAGTCATAAACAATAGAAAAATAATAAAATCTATCAATTCTGACAACAGATATAAACATTAGTAAAAGCAAAAATACTCTCCATTTGGGTTAAGAAATTTAATTAACTAGAGAATAATCTAAAACAGCATTATAGAAAGATGAGCAAAGGTAAAAGTGAAAATGTAAGCAACAGGAGTGACAAAATGAACTTAGCACAAAGAATTCAAGGGAAAAATTTAAAAATAGAAAAATACATTGCTTTACACTGATAAAAGTTTTGATCTATTAGGAAGTCATGAGTTATTAACCTTTTTGTTTCAAGTAAGTTATCAAAATGTGTCAAGCCATACCTGGTAGTCATGAATCATTGATAGAAATACTGCGGGAGAATCTTATCACACCTCCATTAGCCTAATCCCAGCTCTACGTTTATGAATTGCGCGACCCACAAAGGTTATTAAAACATAGTTGCCGAGGAACCAGCAGAGAAGAGTCTGCTAGGTTGTGGCAGAGAGTAGCAGCTGCTGGGGTAACGCAGGTGCCAAAATTAGGTTCCCAGACTAGAAGAGGACCTGGTCAGAACGATGGGTCTTTGGAGACAGGAGGGTTTAAGAAACCTTTAGGCTCTTGATTATAATTTTTAGTATTACTTCCTCATCTGACCCAAGGTTAACCTCTTTTGATCCCAGCCCACTTTTTCCCCCTTCCAATTTCTGACATTAAAATCCCATTTTGCCTAATAAATCAGAGTTTTAAAAGTTTAAAATAGTAAAGAGTTTATAACCCTTGGAATTTGAGTTTGTGAGTAGAGAGAGAAAATAATAACTAAATCTGAACCATTACTGGGTCTGGCTTTCTTCCTCTTTTATCTGATTTTTATTGACAAAAATGAAGCTATTTTAATCCATATGCCAATTGAGAGGATACTGATTCCTCCCTGTGTCCCTTCCCCAGTTAATCTACTATCTATAAACTTTAGCTGAATGAGACCTGCCCTATTCATGCTACTAAAATTTAGTCTTGCCCTCTGCTCCCTCCAAATCTTGCTCTTCATATGGGTTTGTCCCATATTCCCTGGTGCATGCATGCTTAGTCATTTCAGTCATATCCAACTCCTTGCAAACCTATGGACTATAGCCCGTCAGGCTCTTCAGTCCATGGGATTTTCCAGGCAAGGACACTGGAATGGATTGCCATGCCTTTCTCCAACTCAGGGATCGAACCCACATCTCCTGCATTGTAGGTGGATTATTTATCGAGCCACCAGGGAACCCCCCATATTCCCTCATGTGCCCATCCCAAACAGGATACTTGTTTCAACAGTTGGTTCTCATGGTGAATAGCATATGTTCCAGGGGTGTCATCTACTCTTTCACTGAGACGCTAGATTACTCTTGATTCTGGAATGTTCTAGTGCCTTGCTGTTAAAAGCATGGCCTTTTGGACCAACAGCATGGGCATCCTCCGGGAGCTTCTTAGAAATGCAGAGTCTCAGGCCCCAATCTAGACCCACTGAGTCAGAATCTGCATTTTAACAAGGTCCCTGGTGATTCAGGGCTTCTCTGATAGCTTGGTAAAGAAGCTGCCTGCAATGCAGGAGACCCCAGTTTGATTCCTGGGTCAGGAAGATCTGCTGGAGAAGGGATACGCTACCCACTCCAGTATTCTTGGGCTTCTCTTGTGGTTCAGCTGGTAAAGAATCTGCCTGCAATGTGGGAGACCTGGGTTCAATCCCTGGGTTGGGAAGATCCCTTGGAGACGGGAAAGGCTACCCACTCTAGTATTCTGGCCTAGAGAAGCACTGCTCTAGTGACTGTTTCACACTACTATTATTGCATACATGATTTTAAAAACCTACAATCAAATACAGGAAATGCTCATATTTAACCACCCCCACTCCAGTTTCATAATGCATACTGACTTAATAAAGGCTCTGATAAAACCTGTAGTGAACAAACCAATATATTTTGTTTTTATAACATAATAAGTTTGATATTTACTACCCACGGATCCCCTGTCACATGGTAGCTATTAATATCCTTCAGAATTCACAATCTATGGGACATATTTTGGGAAATGCTGAGCTAATGGACATAATGTGATGAAAGAAAGCAAAACAACAATCAGGCACTTCTTTGGATTTCAGTTTCCTTACACATGCATTGGGGGTAAATCTTGACTTATTGACAGCTAAGAAAAAGATGAAATAGATGTGAAAGCCCTTTGAAAATTTAATTCATTTATTTATTCACTTAGAAAATATTTATGAGTGCTTTCTCTGTTGGTAGGTGTGGGGGCTACAGCAATGAGAGAAGCAGATGCAGTTCCTACTTCCATGGAGCCAAAAATCAATTTCAAGTGAATTAAGGATTAAGATCTAAAGACCGCAAATGTATGTAGTGATTCCCCTGAGGTAATCAACTTCTAAAGGCATCCTATAAGTGTTAGTTTAACTCAAAATTATTTATTTACTTAGCAGAATGCCTTCTCAAACCCACAGGGAATAGGAGTACCTACTGGCTAGTAATAATAATAATGTGAGCATTTATATAGAACTTACTAATAGGTAGTTTTTAATCAAAGTCATGCTGGCCAGCCAGCCTCTGATGTATAATATTTGCCAGTTTCCATGGTGTAAATATTCTCCTCAAGGCCAATTACTGCAAGCTACTAATATGACATCACCGAATATGGGGATGGGAAGATTTGTAGATTCAGAAAAGATGTAACCTCTCAGTCCTTGTGAGCCAGTACAAACAGCACACCATGGCATGAACCATTCTAAGTAGTTCATGTAAAATAAATCATAACCACTTGGGAAGAAAATGACTATTATGTTTCCCCCATTTTACAGATGGGGAAATTGAGGTATGGAATGATTACAAAATGTTTTCCAAGATCATGTGACAAGTAAACGAGAGTTAGGATTTGAATCCAGGGACATACAACTCTAGAAGTCCTACCTTAAAACAATATAGCCAGTGCTTAGTGGAAAGTTCTGATATATAATAATTCCTTCAGTTAGTGTCAGTCAACTCCATCTCATTCATTCATGCATTCATTCTACAAGGAGGAGTCAATGATGGGAAATATAACACTTTGACTGAAATGCTGATAACTGCTCCGCTGAAATGAGAGTATTCTATGTGGGAACTAAAATAAACTAACATTTGGGTGTGGCTAACACATTCCTGGTGATAGAGTACTTGTACTTTCAGGGGACAGTCACCAGATTCCTTTGGTTTGGCATGCCAGATAAACTGAGATTTGGCCAAAACTGTTCTTTGGTAACTGCTAAGAGATTATGATAGACATTCCAGTGGGCATGCAGATCATGTTGTTCCTATTATCTGAATGGTAAGGCTATTGTCCTGGTTATTTTATACAGACTTTGGTTAGGATAGTGTATTAGTTTGCTAGGGCTGCTGTAACAAAGTACCACAAACTGGTGGTTCAACAAAAGAAAATTATTCTGTAACAATTCTGGAGACTAGAAGTCCAAGATCAAGGTATCAGCAGAGTTAGTTCTCTCAGGGCTATGAGAGAGGATCTTCTCCATGCTTTTCACCTAGTTTCTGATGACTGGCCTTCTTTGGCTTGTAAAAGCATCATCCAGATCTGTGTCTTCATTTTCACATGGGATTCTCCCTCTGTACATGTCTGTGTCCAAATTTCTCCTTTTTGTAAGAACATCAGTCATTTTGGATTAAAGCCCACCTTATGACCTCACTGTAATTACATCTGAATGACTCTGTTTCCAAATAAGGTCACATTCCGAGGCACGGGGGGTTAGAACTTCAACATATGAATTTCACAGGGGATACAATTCACCTCGTAACAGATCTGCTTATAAGAGTAAAACTCAAAATAACACCTATAAATGTAAAGTTTAAAGTTAAAATGATATAAACCAATGGTTGATTTCTCTGTGTCATCATAAAGGCTAGAGGTAAGGAGTACAGGGCTAATATAGCCACCTTGCTCCATAGAATCCTTTGCACATCATCCAACCCTTGTCTTCAAGGTCCAAAATGTTGGCATCCAAGGTTCTAGACTGTGAATTGCAGGAAGGAACAGGATAAAGGACTGCAGCAATGGTCTCTTAAAGAAGATTCCTAAGATCTGTATGTATTATACCACATATATTCTATTATATTTGGATTTAGCAAAATGACTACATTTTGCTTTGAGAGAAGTTGAGAAATACAGTTCTTACTCCATGCAGCTGTGTGCTATTCTTTGAAAGAATGGATTAATGGATGTCGGCAGTCAATCAGCAATTTCTACCACAAATTAGAAGAGAAAAATCACAAAATTTTAACACCTGTTTGAAGAAGGCAGCTCCTTAAAGTGTTGCGCCATTTCTAATGCCAGGTACATCACCTGGGGAAGACATGAAACTTAGAAACATTCCCCAGGAGGCTATTGTTGTTTAGTCACTAGCTCTTTTGTGACCCCATGGACTATGTACATGGGATTCCCCAGGCAAGAATACTGGAGTGGGTTGCCATTTCCTTCTCCAGAGGATCTTCACAACCCAGAGATCAAATCCTTGTCTCCTGCATTACAGGTGGATTCTTTACCACTGAGCCACTGGGAGGCTGTCTTAGTAAAAGGCAGAGACAACTTGGCTTAATCAGGTTTTTAAAATGGTACAATGCTGTGCAAGAGATTAGGTGTTAAACAGAAAACCAGTCTTGAGACAGTATATTAGAAACTAGTTAATATCATATCCCAGGAAAGGCCTTCTTTTTCTTCTTGGACATCGATGGGGCATGGGATAATAGCTGAAAGCCCATGGTGAGCAGCACAATTTTCTGGAAACCAAATTTATTTAGCTTTATGACACTCTACATATTTATTTCTCTTTTTACTCGAGAATTTACTATGGTTTATTTTCAATCATTCCATTCCCGTTTCAACTGTAAGCCAGTTATTGAGTCAAGGGATCTTACTCACACTTAGGTCAGACTGTCTAAATGATGGAGAGAAACCTACCTAGGCTTCTTCTATGGTAAAGGTAGCAGCAATTTTTCTGACTGCAGCTGTGATATGGTGTAGCCCATCACCACGTCCTTCCCTACCAGTAGAACGTTCTTTAGAAAGAACTTTGGAAGTTTATAAAGTTAATAAAGAAGGCTTGGGACTTCCCTGGTAATCCAGTGGTTAAGACTCTACACTTCCAATGCAGAGGGGATGGGTTCAATCCCTGGTTGTGGAACTAAGATCCCACATGCTTTGTGGCCAAAAAATGAAAAACACAAATAAAGGCTACTTTATCTCCGAGTTAAGATCTTCATACAGCCTAGTGCATCCACTCCCAGAGTTCTCTCTCTCCTTTTCTCCTCTAAGCTAATGTGAGGGGACTTAGACCACCGATTCTCTGCTCATCTCCCAAGTTCAGGACCTGCTGGTCCATGGCCACCAATATGATGAAGCAAAAAAGAACTAGCTTGTAATCTGTCTTCCTGCTCTCATAACCTCAGGAATCAACAGCAAGGGAAAAAAAGAGAGAGAAAGATATTTGCAAACTTCCTGAAAATTTGACCCCGGGCTCTCAAGCTGGTTTAGAAAGGTCCAATCACAACTAGTGCCTGAGCACATTGAGCCCAGTAAATGACTGACTCTTGAACTAATGGATGGACATTACAGAAAGAGTTACTCCAGATTGGAGAAGCTATATCAACATCAGTTAGTCTCAAGTGGCTACAGCCAAAACAGCCTTTTGAATATGTCAGAAAAATGAAGAGTAGCTTAACAGAGCCATAAAAGAGGCTTTCCAGTAGTCATGTACAGATGTGAGAGTTGGACAAAGAAGGCTTAGTGTCAAAAGAATTGATGCTTTCCAACTGTGGTGCTGGAGAAGAATCTTGAGAGTCCCTTCAACAGCAAGAAGATCAAACCAGTCAATCCTAAAGGAAATCAACCCTGAATATTCACTGGAAGGACAGAGGCTGAAGCTGAAGCTTTAATACTTTGGCCACCTGATGTGAAGAGCCAATTCACTGGAAATGACTCTGATGCTGGGAAAGACTGAGGGCAGGAGGAGAAGGGGGCGACAGAGGATGAGATGATTAGTTAACATCACTGACTCAATGGACATGAGTCTGAGCAAACTCCAGGAGATAGTGAAGGACAGGGAAGCCTGGCATGCTGCAGTCCATGGGGTTGCAAAAAGTCAGACACGACTTAAGAGACTGAACAACAATAAAGAGAGGCTTCTGATGAAAATCTCTGTCTTCAGAAATAATAAATCTGCTTTACTAAAAGGAAAGGGGGAAGGAGAGAGTGAATGAACTAAGTGACTAGAACAAGGGATTTTCCTGTTCTAACACATCTTCTGTTCACAATATATTAATAAAATGTTTCCACTAACACTGTTTCTTTTCCTAGCCCTACATCCTCAGCACAGAAATTAATTCAACCTTCAGATAAGCTTACTTCTGAAGACTCAGGAACACAACAGTCATTTTTATCTCTTACAAAATGTGATTTTGAATCTACTACAGTTTTATTTCTATATAGGGATTATAGAAATTACTCAAAAGGAAGGTTGATAGAATTCTGATTCTTAAGATACTGTTTTATGAATACAGATGATTTAAATTTGAATGTTGTGAGTGAATTATTCTCTTTTTACTCTATTTCTAAGTAATCAAATTTTTATATTTTGTCGATTTTGTTGTTTAAATGATTTCACTAAAACAACTGTAATAGGAATTTTACTGAGCAATTGGAGATAGATTGAAATAAAATGGGGGAATTTGAACAAATTGTGAAATGAAAATATCTCCTCCATATCAATAAATAAGAAATGTCACAGCCATCAGACATTTCTGGCTTCCAAATGTGAATGAGGACTCCCAAATTTACAATCCAGAAGATGCCACCAATCCCCACGGTGATTACTGAGGAACTGAGGGGGTGAGGGGGCGGGGAACGGGGAGATGCCTGAGGCTGCCAAATCTACCACTCTTAAGGCGATCAAGGAAACAGGACTGGCCCCAGATAGCGGAGGTGCATATGAAAGGAATGGATTCAGTGAGCCCAGAGGCTTGCATCTTCCCATACACAGAAAGCTAAATTCCTTGATACCTTCTCTCTGATGTCCAGACTACCTGCTACCTTTGATGCAAACTGGTATATAGCCTGACTCTCCAGCCCCCCACCCCACCCCTGCCCCATCCCCCACCGCCGCTTCCTTGGAGCAGTATTCTCAGAGCTAGTGAGATACTGTCTCCATACCCTAACCAGTCCCACCAAATAAAGCAACTCTCTACTTTCAGGTTGTGACTTTTAGTCGACAAATGTTACTGAAGATATTTGAAGTAAAGGCCATTTCTGTTTATGCCCAGATACATGTTTACTAAAGTCATAAGACAAACATGAAAGCAACTTGACGTTTACTTAAATAACTTTTAGTCAGTTTAAAAAAAATATTTCAGAGCGTTTGTAACTCAAGTATTTAACAGAAAGGTAAAAGGCTTCTCTTGATTTGGAGTTTTTCTTTTTTTTTTTTAATGGAACACTTTTCTTAGTCATCTTTCCAATTTATTTGTGAGTTATAGACTTTCTCTTTCTGCTAAGAATGTTCTGCCCAGCAAGTAATGCATCTGGTCCTATGAGATTATGGCATCTGAAGGAAAAATCCATGGACAGAGGCTGGAGCCAGTGATGGAGGTCCGGGGAAGATGAACAAAAAATAAACAGAGCCTCTGAGCAGCAGGGCTTGCCTGGCTGGGGGCAGGGGAAAAACACAGGAGTTTTCACATACATAAGACTGGATGTTCAGGAGAGATAATTTGCATGCTCACTTTAACCTGATACTTAGGGAGGGGAAAGGAATTTAGGAAATATAGTATAGGGAAAAAAAATTCATCTGCTCAACACTAGATGGCAGTGAATGATAGTACTTAATAGAAAATAGGATTTGGGTGTCATCAATGACACTATGAACATATTTGGACTGTTGAGTCTTGACCTAGAACAATAACAACAACAACAACAAAAATCACCTGATCACTCTTGCCTTGTTTCCTGTTCTAGCTATAATCCAAATGATGTATGAAAGACATTATTTTTTCCTTCTCCGATGGCAGCTATAGCTCTGTCTCAATCTTCTTTACAACACTCAGTTTCTCCATTCTGGTGCTGTGGTGTGTTGTAATCTTTTACATTTATATCCCTTACTGTAAATATACTCTTTTTTCTTTCAAAAAAGTGTTTATATATAAAGTTTTTAGAAACAGCGAACACTGTTCATTCTTTTATTTGACTGTTGTTATCCATTCCTAGTCAAGTGCTTTAAATGCCTTGCACTTGGAGAACTCTTAATAAGCACTGCATCTTTTAAATACACACTGTATTAGGTTTTGTGTTGTCATATGAGAAACAAGCCTGAGGCATGTGTTTTCTACTCCTTGGTCTTCTTCCCTGTAAGTGTTAGGGGAAGCACACTGATTGAAACCGCCCACCCTGGCCAGGCACCATAGTAACCATTTGCATGAGTTGTTTTAGGACAGGAGGTCCTGCTAAGGAACACGGAACTAATAAGCCACCACCAACTGGAAGAGTTTGGGAAAGGTCAAAAGGAGACACCACATGTGCCACCACCTCCCGGAATCCTTCTCTCCGGCATCCATCTTGGCTGCACAAGGCGTGCACCACCAGGAAGGACTCTGAGTCAGAACGATTGGCTAAGGACAACCGGGAAACTAATCCCATCACCATAAAACCACGCGGCAAGAGCAGTTCTCCTGGCTTCCCTTCCCTCCTGCTCTCCACCCAGGTGCCCTTCCCCAATAAAATCTCTTGCTTTGTCAGCACATGTGTCTCCTCGGACAATTCATTTCCAAGTGTTAGACAAGAGCCCAACTTCAGGCCCTGGAAGGGGTCCCCTTTCCTGCAACATAAGTATAAAATTTTCCTAAAGGAAGAGACTGTGTTATTTTTTCATATCCTCCGGAACTAGAATATTAGCATCTTGGACCATCAGAGCTGAAAAAGACCTTAGTATTAACAGTCACTTGGTCCAATTCCATCCGTTTTCAGAGGCAGTAACTAAGGATCAGAGTAGGTAAGTAACTTGCCTGAGGTCACCAAGCAGCATTTTAGTGGGGCGCTGGAAACAGAACCAAGGTATGTTTGAAGAAGGAATTCATAGGGCCTGAACTCCATCTCAGGCCTGTCCGTGCTGGCCGTGCTCGACTGCCTCTCCAGTGGACTCTGAACTCTCTGCTTAGCGCCTATGAGGACGACAATGGAAGGATAAGACCCCCTCCAGACAGAGGAATCTTGAAGATCACATCCAGGCTACTCATTGCCTAAGAGGAAGCATACCGTAATCACACCTGTCTCCGGACAGGTCATAAACTTTTTTTGTATCTGTCAAGATGTAATCACAGGCTTATCGATTATTAACTGGTTGGAATGTAACTGTGGGCTTATTGACTATTGACTGTTTAAGACACGTACACATGGGGTAGGTGGTGGGTTTAGACACCTACGCATGGGGTATAAAAGATTTTCACAAATGCTGGACGGGGTCCTTGGCTAAGAGGAGACTCTGCCTTGGGCCTGCCGGCGTAATAAACTGCACTCCACTATCTGCATTGTCCTTCTGAGTGAGTCTGTTTCCCGGAGAGCGTGGCTATAACATGTTGGCCTGTAGAGCTTCTTCCTTAGCACTTTATAAGCTCCCAGGCCAGAGGTGCTGAATGGGAAAAGTGGGTTCTTTCCAGGCTGGGGGCTGGGTTTGGGGGAAACGTCCTGTCTCTGGTCTCAGCCAGTCTCCTCCGGGTTCAGAGGTTTTGAAGCCCAGGGAGATGGCACCTACTCCCACGCAGGCTCTGCAGAACGGGCAGACGGGTAGGATACAAGAACAACTTTTCTTTAAGCCAGTGATGCAATCCCCAAAGGGTGAGTGCCGGTCCCTGCTTCTGGGAGGAAAGAGGTGTCCCTCATCCTAAAATTAAAGGAGAAGAGAAATTTGAAGCTTCGCACACCCAGCCTGTCGCCGCCCACATCCAGGGGCGACAATGGCTGCATAGGTGGCCTCTCGGGTGGCCAGGGAGACAGCGCTGGGGGTGCAGGCGTCCTGCACCCACGCCCTCCGCCCACCAGCGGGGCACCCCGGTCGCGCACCACCTCCAGTCCCTGCTGGACGCGCTACCTCAGGGTGGGGATGGGTGCCCTGCCGCGCCTGGCTCATCCCAGTTGCCCCCACCCCAGGGTGGCACAGGCAGGAAGCCCCCACTGTCAGCGGGGCAGGACCTCCATTCCGGACACCCCTGACTCTAGGAGACAGCTTGTAAGAGCAGAGTTGTAGGACTGTAAGCCAGAGGGCCTGCGGGTGGCAGGGGGACTGCGCTTATGGGAGAGAACAACTGGGCTTAGGGAGCCCTTGAACCGGGAGAGACCTGACCTATTCTACTTCCAGAATTATTTCCTTCCAGCCCCAGCTCATCTCGGGCTTACAAGAAGATACACCCACTCTCTGAAACTGGGAACCACGATGCTCTGTTGCGCAAAGAAAAATAATTTTTAAAAAAGTTAAAAAAACAAAACTTTTCTGAGCTTAAGCAATCTGCAAGATTTTTCCAGTATACATACAGTAAGTGCAGACAAATACTGTTTGATTTCACTTACATGAAATTCCTAGAAGAGCCAAAATCACAGTGTCAGAAGGTTCATTGGTGGATGGGGGGAGGGGAGCAGAATGGGGAGTTAGTGCTTAATGGGGACAGAGTTTCAGTTTAGGAAGGTGAAAACTTGGGGAGGTAGATGATGGTGAGAGTTGTACAACAATGTGAATGCATTTAGTGCCACTGAATGCTACAGTTAAATATAGTTTAAAAAAAAAAAAGAAAGAAAGAAATCTGCAGTATTTAAGGAACTGGGCCTTTGTGGGAACTTCTTTTACCCTCACATCCTTCACCAATAACATTAGCCCATGAGTATTTGTAGGGCATCTGCTAGTCCTCAGGACTGTGCTAGGCATGGAGGCTAGGATGGTGAATAAGACATATGTGTTTTCTTCTTTCCTGGAGTTTAGAAGTTTAGAAGAGACAGGCTTGGTTGTGGGTGGGGGGTGGGGGGTGGGGGGCGGTGTGCGGCAGGGAACAGTTCCATGATCCAATGCTTCCAAGGGCGATGGCTTACAGGGGTGTGCTGAAACCTCTGGTACTGGCTCCCCACACCCACCCCAGGCAATTGTCAAATCTTCAGGAATTTTGTCAGCCCTGTGTTAATCATAGGGCTGTCAACCATGCTTGCAATCAGCTAAGGTGAAGTACTCAGACTACTGAGATCAGCAACTGTCACAAAGCAGCCCTCCCCCAGAGACCCTGCTGTTAACTTTTATCTGCACATCATTGGAAAGAAGTGTTATGTCTCTTGGGGAGGATATCTACCTGCTGCTGAACAGGATTCTGTGAGTGTATCCAATTACCAGCTGGGCAGGGTGAGCTGGAAAGGGGGCCAATGCATCTGACAAGGGTGCTGTAGCCACTGATGTGTGCTGTGTCCTCCTCTCCATCAGTAATCCAAGGCAGGGAGGAGTATTTCCAGGGCCATCTGTGTCAATAAGGTGGCCAGGCAGTGGGGATGGGGCACCCACAGTGGTACAGCATCAGTTTTGCGTAGAAACATTTGGATTATGGAGGTTCAGTGGGTCCAAGTAACTGCCCCAACGTGCTCTCCCAAACTTTAGTTTTGGGGGCTTGTTTTCCTTTCGCATTATTTATTTATTTGGCTGTGCTAGGCCTTAGTCACAGCATGCAGGATCTTTAGTTGGAGCATGCGGGTTCTAGTTCTCTGATCAGGATCGAACCTGGGCCCCCTGCACTGGGAGTATCAGAGTCCTAGCCACTGGACCAGCAGGAAAATCCCTTTTGCAAATTTTAGACATACCTAAGCCTTCCACCATCAGGATTTTGCCTGATCTACCTACCTTCTGTTCTATTCCTAACTTCATGTTTTCTTTAAACTCACTTGCTTTATCTATGTAAAGAAATATTAAAGGAAACTTTAAACACTATTAATAAAATCAATATTGTTTGTAATAAATAGAAAGTGATCATAAAAGTAAATGCAATGAAAACAGAACAATGCTATTAAGTTTAAGCTCTGAACTTGAGGTCAGCTCAAAGAGTGAACATCAGTAGGTGTACAAGATATGTTAGTACCACTTGGCAACATTTCTAGAGATCATCAGAATAACTGAAATCAAATTAAAAAGAAATAACTTTATCAGTGTGACTGGACATTATTTAATGTCTTATCCAAATACCATTTAAAATTATCTTGTTATCATGATGCCATCATGCATCCTGACCTTTACTCAGCACTTCACAAGTGCCAGGCACTGTTCTAAATAACTACTGATTTTCTGTAGTAATTGGATGTTAATGGAGTTTTTCTTTGTTCAGCTTGTGCCAGTTCTGTGGCCATGCTATTGGGCTGGCCCAAATTTTCACTCAAGTTTTTCCATACCATCTTATGGGAAAACCTGAAGGAACTCTGTGGCCAACCCAATACTTTGGTCTTTTTTACTCATTATGCTTCAACTGACTTTAGTTCTACAGAGCCTGAAGGCAAACACAATTTACTACTGTGATAATTATCTTCTAACGAGCACATAATAAATCCTTCTATTTAACTGATAGATATGACTTTAAAACACATCTTCATCCTATTACTACTATGAATATGATAAAAATTTCCCCAGAAATAAAAATAAAATTAAGCTTTCTTGGCTGACCATTCATTCAACAGATATTTATTGAATGCCTATTATACAGGCCAACACGTGGACACAGAGGATGATGAACTTCTCTGGCTGATGGGCCAACCCGAGGTCCTGAAGACATTGTCTCTCCCAGAACGTGGACACGGTAAATAATATCGTCAGTTATGTGCAAGAGTTTACTTAAGAGCAGAAGGAGGACAGAAGCTGAAGTTCATGCTTGAGAGACTAGACTTCCAAAAGGAAAAGATAAAAAGATTTTAAAAAAAGGAGAGCTGCGTGGTGATTATAGAACATAATCCTGTATCATATATTTGAATGTTGCTAAAGACTAGATTGTGTGTGTGTGTGTGTGTGTGTGTGTATACTTGGGCAGTTTTATTTTAAATTAAATTTAATTTTAATTTTTGAATAGCTAATGCATTCATGTGTTTCAAAAACCAAAAGACCTAAAAATGTACCTAGTGAAAAGTTCTCCCTCCGTCTCTTTCCCTCATCAGTCAATCTAAGTAAGAGAGTAGATCTTAAATGTTCTCAACACAAAAAGACATGGTAACTATGTGACAGGATGGAGGTGGTGGCTAATACTATGGTGATAATGATGTGGCATTTTATAAATGTATCAAATCAACCTAAATGGGAAGGAAATCCAAGAAAGAGGGGACACATGCATACGCCTGGCTGGCTCATTGTGCGGCTCAGTAGAAACTAACACAGCATTGTAAAGCAACTGTGTGTGCTCCGTTGCTCAGCCATGGCCAACTCTTTGTGACCCCATGGACGGTGGAGCCCACCAGGCTCCTCTGTCCATGGAATTTTCCAGGCAAGAATATTGGAGTGGGTTGCCATTTCCTTCTCCAGCAAAGTAATTATACTCTGATAAAAAAAATCAATTAAAAATAAATAAATAAAACATTATATACCTTAAACCTGCACAATGTAATGTGTCAATTATATTTCAGTAAGGCTAGGAAAAGAAAAGAAGCCCAGTTTTTTCTTGTCCAATATCTGATCGCACAGAGGAAAGGCAGAATCTGCCAGTGACTCAGTGGGCAGGCAGAGGTTATTCATCATCTACACTCTGGGGTCCAGCCCTGCCTTCCTGTGAGCTCAGGAGTGGGTCATGGGATAGGGGCTAGTCTGAAGACAAAGCACATTCAGCCTTCCTCAGAACCAGAAAGAAGAAACTGGCAGTGAAGATGGTTTAATAAACAGGAACTCCCAAGGGAGCCCCAGACCAGACCCAGTGTCCACTGGAACCCCAAATACCACCGCTAAATGAATTGGCTGCAATAATGATGATTTCATGCACTTCTTAACATAATTACTTTACCCAATTCAAGATCTCTTCAAGTGTTTTCCTGCCATCAATCACCAGTACAGGCAAAATCTCAGATGGTCCATGTTTTACTTTATACTTGCTTTCTCTATCCCCTGCCCTAGCTAGCCTTCTTGGTGAGCATGTAACTTTTCCTTTTCCTTTTATAAACTGAAAAATGAATGGTTTGGGTTCTATTTTTCCATTCTTTCCCTTCTCTGTACAAACAAGCTCACTTCCCCCAATATTTTTTAATGAAATATTCTATCTAGACCAATCCACACCTTGGTTGTCTTCCTTTGCCTACAGTCTCACTTATTGGTCTTCCCTGGTAGCTCAGACGGTAAAGATTCTGCCTGCAAGGCAGGAAGCCCAGGTTCGATCCCTGGGTCGGAAAGATTCCCTGGAGGAGGAAATGGTAACCCACTCCAGTTTTCTTGCTGGGACAATCCCATGGACAAAGGAGCCTAGCAGGCTACAGTCCATGGGGCCTCAAAAAAGTCAGACACGGCTGAGCACACATGCATTTTAATTTAATTACAGGGCTTCTTTGGTGGCTCAGTGGTAAAGAATCTGCCTGCCAATGCAGGAGATATGGGTTTGATCCCTGGGTCTGGAAGATCCCCTGGAGGAGGGCATGGCAACCCACTCCAGTATTCTTTCCTGGAGAATCCCATGGACAGAGGAGCCTGGCAGGCTATAGCCCATGGGGTCACAAAGGGTCAGACCTGACTTGACAACTAAACAACAAGTCTCCTATATACGAACCTTCAAGTTGTGAACGTTCAGATTGCAGTGTGTGTTCTGTCAGGGTCAGGTGTGAGTGACACGGCACTTGCCCCACCGTCTCCTACTGCTGACGACCCTTCACCTCATCTCCGTCCTCCTCTTCTTGCTTATTCGCTCGATGCCAGTCTGTGTACCAGCTGTTGTACTGTACTACTGGACTTTTCAAAGGACTGTTCTGTAAGACTAAACATGCTTTCTTAGTTTTTGCTATTTTTGTGTATTATTTGTGTGAAAAGTATTATAAACCTATTATAGTACAGTTCTACAATATGTAGCTGATTGTGTTCGTTGTGTACCTAGGCTAACTTTGTTGGACTTATGAACAAACTGGCCTTACGAACACGCTCTTAAACTGGAACTCATTCATACGTAGGGGCCTTACTGTATAGTAGGGGTCCCCAACCTCTGGGATCTAGTACCAGATGATTTGAGGCAGAGCTGATATAATAATAATAAAGTGCACAATAAAAGTAAATGTGCTTGAATCATCCCCAAACCACCCCCACACCCCCAGTCCATGAAAAAATTGTCTTCCACAAAACTGGTCCCTGGTGCCAAAAAGGTCGGGGACCGATGCCGTATAGGATTATAGCTGTGGTACTCGATGGGGGGCAGAGAATGGGAGATAGGGGCATCTTGGGTGTCACAACTGGGGTGGGAGAAGGCTACCTGCATGTAATGAGTATGTCCCTCAGTGTCCCACAATATATAAGACAGATCCCACAACAAAGAGCCAAAGAACAGAGACCCCGAATTCAATAGCCCAAGGTTGACAAACACTGGATTAGAGGAGCAATATTCAGGACACTTTTATCATAAAAGTCTGTGATACCCTACGAGAATCAAAAGTGAGTCAGAACAGAAACAGAAACTGAGAAGGGTCATCACTGAACTGTTCTTGAGAATTTCCAGAAGCTCTGGCCTATTTATCTCCCATCACTGTGCACGGGCTCATATGTGCTCAGTCACTCAGTTATGTCTGACTCTTTGTGACCCCATGGACTAGAGCCTGCCAGGCTCCTCTGTCCATGGGATTCTCCAGACCAGAAGTGGGTTGCCATTTCCTTCTCTAGGGGCTCATGTAGTTCTAGTTATAAGATTATAGGACACTCTCAAAATGTGTTCTAGCTACCCATGTGGATGTCCCTCAATGCTAGGTCAATTTCTCATTAAGAGACTTTTGCTAATTCTTAAACTACCTCCTTACTTTGCATTTCTGTAAGTCCACTCAGCACCACATCTGAAAATAGGAAGATTAGTCAGCATTGCATCTGTAAATAGGAAGATTAGTCAGAAACCAAAAATGAGCATTTCTTAGGTACTTGCTTTGAAGGCAGAGGGCATAGTCACTAATCGCAGTTGCATTCTGAAAGGCATTATAGCAAGAAGAAGGGCAGCGATGTAGGGGCCCCTAACTGGTTAATAATAATGAAGGCATTAAGAACAGGCAAAGCTCTAGCCCCCCTGGACAGCTCGGGAGATGGATATTTCTTTCAATTTAACTAAACTTAGGTATGATGGAATGAACTGCATTTTGTGAAGTTGGGGCTGCAGAGAACTGTCCTATTTGTTTTAGAAATCCAATCACTGTCAATTTTATGTTTATTTCAGACGTTGCTAGGTAATCAGCAGGCCATGAACAGCGGGAGAAGAGCTGGCTGTGCCATAAGGTAGCAGTCGCCCGTGTGATACAGGAGGAAAGGTGTCACATTATAAGGGAAAGAAATTATAATGTATGCAGCTGCTCTCATCGGGCTTTTGGAAGAAATATGTAAATAGAGCAATGGAGCATAAACACAACGAGGAAATGGGCAGGTCTAAACCCCGCAGGAGTTAAACACCACTTGTGTAAAAAACAGAGATGGTCCTTGGAATTTCAGCTCTTGGAGGTGCAAACGGCTTATGTCTGATTCCAGCCCATGGTAGCAAGACCCTTCTTTACCTTGAATAAACAGGAAATTACAACCAAAGAACACACCATAAGACAGAGTAATGTGATCTGTATCACTCTACACACTGAACTGCAGTGCTCCTGGATTTATACATAAACACTTCAGAGCTGTAAATGATAAAAGACTAAGTCTGTTTATCTCTGCATTGTGTACTTGGGAATTAAGAAAAAATGAAGAAAAAAATCTACTGTAATAGTAAAAGCCCCAAGTGCAATGTTTAGAATAAAAAATTCTTTTCCTTAGAAAATGTGTGGAACTACATTGCAGGAACTTTTAAAAATAGCACATAGAACGGAATGTTCTTCCACAGATGAAAAATTAAGTGTACCATGTCCTTCCCCATCACCTGTGGCTTGGTAATGTCCTGTCAAGCAACCCAATTTAAACTGAAGGGGAGAACCTTCTGTAAGGCTCTCCACACCTGGATTTTATCAGAGATTCACTTTTTGCCCCTATGAAGAATTTGCCTTGATTCAGCAATGGGCTCATCAGATGCCTGTCCCATTCCTCTGTTCTGAACCTTTGTTCTGGAAGCTGCAGAATGATCATTGGAGA
The DNA here is from genome assembly GCF_910594005.1 of Cervus elaphus. NCBI lineage: Eukaryota > Metazoa > Chordata > Mammalia > Artiodactyla > Cervidae > Cervus > Cervus elaphus. The sequence goes on along the minus strand of NC_057835.1, from coordinate 38,752,234 downwards.
ATGCCTGGGGCACTGTTCTTCAGGGGTCCCTGACACTTCAGAAGCAAAAGTTGGAAGTGATGTCAAAGATATCCTAAGATTGGCTCAGGGCTGAGCAGACAGGAAGTAACCAGGATAGCAGCCCCTCCCTAAGATTCTGATTCTACGTCTGTGTTGTATCTGTTCCTCCAGAAAATGACTATGGTTCCAGATGTCTGTTCAGCTGGGCTTGCCTCCCCACATCAGTTTGCCTGGTTGTCCAATCAGTCTAGCAATCGAACCCATTTGCACATGGAAACCAAGCCCTAAGGATATGCGATCTAGACAAAAGGATGAAAGTTAATCCACCTGTGCTCATTTTTCTGGAAGCCTCAGAGAGCTGGCCCAAGTTCCCCCAAATGTATCCTTCAAAGCAGCCTGATTATCACTCAGGGCTTAGTGAGTGTATGCCTTGTACAAAGAAAGTACATTGCTGTTACAGAAGCACAAACAGCACCGAGACCAATCAAAGTATAATCTAAAAACCCATTGGTGCCGATGAACCTGTTTGCAGGGCAGGGCTTCCCTCGTGGCTCAGCTGGTAAAGAATCCAACTGCAATGCAGCAGACCTAGGTTCAATCCCTGGGTTGGAAAGATCCCCTGGAGAAGGGAACGGCTATCCTCTCCAGTATTCTGGCCTGGAGAATTCCATTGACTCTATAGTCCGTTGGGTCACAAAGAGTTGGACATGACTGAGCGACTTTCACTTTCACTACTTTCAGTTGAGGTGCAGATGTAGAGAACAAGAACAGACTTGTAGACGCCGGGTGGGGGAAGGAGTGAGGAATGAACTGAGAGAGTAGCACTGGCATACATACACATTATCACGTGTAAAGTAGCGAGCTGGTGGGAAGCGCCTTCATAGCACAGGGAGCTCAGCTTGGTGCTCTGTGATGACCTAGAGGGGTGGAAAGAAGGGTTGGGAGGCAGGCTCAAGAGGGAGGGGTCTTTGTATACATATGGCTAATTCATGATGTTGTACAGCAGAAACTAATACAACATTATAAAGCAATTATATTCCAGCGTTTTAAAAAAAGGTGAAAAAAAAAACTCCACAGTCATTCTATGTTTGCATGTAGCTGTTCCATTAACTATCAGTCCAACTGCAGGCTATTATTTATGTAATTTTATGTGACTCAGTTACTTCTTCAGTAAGAGGGAGAAAAATAGCACCTTCCAGTAGTCCCACCCTTAGGGATCCAGCAGTTGGGGCATGGCCCAGAACTTGCATTTTTGGAAAGCTCTTCACGCAATTCTGATGAGTAGCTAGACATAAGAACCACTGGTTGATAATTCCAAGAAAATAAGACTACTATGTCAGGAAAATAAAAGACATTTATGTATTTAATTTTTGGCCCTACCACTCAGCTTGCAGGATTTTAGTTCCCCGACCAGGGATCAAACCCTGGGAACCGGAACGTGCCCCCTTCAGTAGACACGTGGAGTCAACTACTGGACTACCAGGGAAGTCCCCACAACATTTATATTTGATGTTACCCTAAACCAGGCATTAGCCTGGGAGAATACTATTCTAGTTCATGACAGATTTAAAGTTAGCATGTATAATTTTATAGACTGAGATTAAGAGTGGGGGGTTGGGGAGCAGCCAGTTATTTGGCTGCTGGCAGGATATTCTCAGCTAATTTGTATAAAATATTCAGGACAGTTCTGGGTACACAGTAAATGCTCAAAACATGTTAACAATGATTTTCAGTATTGAAGAGAAACTGCATTGCTTAATTTAGGAAATTTTTAAATAGTCTTTAAAGAGGTGATCAGCTCTTCACTTGAGCAGAATATCTTTTAGAGATTACATGCAAGTATCCACGCACATTAAAACTTTATCTAACATATTAACTGCTTACATTTTCCCACCAAGCAACTTTGGAGAGCTCTCTTTTTACTCTCACTTTTACATTTTGCATTTTAAAACTGATATTGATAGTCCTTTATCCTTCTGAAAAACACACACCAAAAACTATCTGAAAAGGACATATGTTGTCATTCAAAGAAACTGGAGCTGGAAAAATCCTTTAGTCCATCACTGGGACAAATGTTAGGATATTTCGAAATGTGTACCAACCAAACACTTATATCTATAAAAAAATTCCAAAAAATTTTCCTGCCTTGTATGTGTTTATAGTATAAGATGTATTGAAACAGGCATGATGGTTTGAAGGTATAAGATGTTCATTTCATTACTTCATGTCCCTGATCATCCTTAGCCTTCCTTCATAAGCTTTTTTTTTTTTTCCTTCATAAGCCTTTTGCACCTTTCTGGCATCATCATTTCTTCCTGTTCTTAGTTAAGACAGGGTGATACTTCTTAGCAGATACAAAATGACTAAGTGACTTTTAGTAATGTCAATTATGTGCTGGGTCCTTAATGCAAGACCACTTTGTGATCCTGCTCAATTCTTTTAACTCTTTCTTCTCACCAAGGTGTTCCATAGCTGGGGCACCAGTCACTATTAAAACATGATTATAAATCATGGATTATTTGCCCACTGACCCTTCTTACCACACACACACACACACACACACACACACACACACAAAAGTTCAGGCCTCACTTAGACAGCATCTCTGCTCTTGATGAATCTTTATGGAACCTTATCTTATATTTTTAACAGCAAAGCTCAGGCTCTGTTTTACTGAAGCTGTTTATATATCTAATCAGAGTGGATCAGGAAATGTGGTTGACAGCGTAGGGCTGCCTGAGAAACATAATATTTGCTGGCCGGCTTTAAGGCCACCTTTCAGCTTGAAGGCGTGATCAATGGAGTGTGTCTGAGGCTCTGTTTAGATTAAGGGAAATAACGCACTGGTGGCCACATTCATCCCAAGCAAATCATTTTCCCTCACTCGGACTGTAGTGAAAAGCTTTCCAATAAAGTGATGACAGGATTAAATACAAGCAACTTCTCCTGTGTCCCTCATGTGGTTATTGGCTGCAGGCTGAAAGGAATGGGGGTTCCAGTTTGACTGGGAGGATGGCCCTGCAGAAGAGATGGCCCCCATACTCTGCCCGCCCCTACCTAGCTGTGTGGCCGAGGGCAAGTTATTGGATCTGAGACTTTGTTTCATCATTTATACAACAGAGATTATTAGTTAGGGTTCTCCAGAGAACTCTCTCTTTCTCTTTCCGTATATATAATGCAATATATCTATAGATATAATATCTATCCATTTATTTATATGGAGATTTATTTTAAGGAACTGGTGCGTGGATTGTGGGGGTTGGTGAGTGTGAAATTTGCAAGGCAGGCCTGGGACTCAGGCTCAGGGAAGACTGATTCTGCAGCCTGAGTCTAAAAGCAGTCTGGAGGCAGAATTCCCTCTTTCTTGGGGGAATTCAGTCATTTTTTAAGGCCTTCAACTGATTAGAAGAGCTCACTCACATTACAGAAGGTAAACTGCGTTACTCAGAGTTGACGGATTTAAGTGTTAATCTCAACTAAAACATACCTTCACAGTGACATGTCAACTGGTGTTTGGCCAAAAACTGGGTACCATGGCTGAGCTAGTCGACACATAAAATTAACCATCACAGGGGATCATAATAATCTTTGCTCAGAGAGCTTTGGGGAAAATAAATATTAATGCCTAAAAGACACTTTGCATAGGACTTAGTAACAGACTCTGTGTCCCACAGTGTTAAGGAGGATTTGATTCATCATTTAAGGCTAAGTTTTAAAACATTTAAAAAGACATGAATGAGTTACCATTGGGTAGATTCAACGTGACCACGTGACAGCATCTGCTTCCTTCCCAGTCTACTGATTGATGAGCCTCCCAGTAATAAGCTTTGGAGTCTCTGGACATTGAGGGGTGACACATTTGTAGCAAAGGCATGTTTCTAGGCTCACTGCATTTTTCAAAACTTACCTTCTGCTCTTGAAAAACAATAAAGAAACTTTGTGAGTACAGACAGATTTTTTTGTGGGTGTTTTCATATCCTGTGGCCCCCATAATTTGGAACATGAAGGCATAAGTTAAGGGCTTATTTCACACTCTTCTCCAGTGCTCGCCTAGAGTTGGAAAAGGGCATTTAAAAATGTGGCTTCCACATACATCTTTCTCTCCGTGGTATGAAATATGGCCTCAAAGAAAACTCCGTTGTTTCCATTTCAAGGTCCTTTTGTGAGCAGAGAAACTGGGCAGTTACTGGTGGAATGCTACCTTTCCAAGATTTATGAGGAGTCGTGGAGGGCTCCGTAAACTCGGAAGGTAGCTTTTGTATCCTGCAGCACTCAAGACTGATTTAATTTCATGTCAGTCCTGGAACAGCAACCACAATATGAGCTGCAAGTTTATAAATTGCTCCTTGGAGCAGCTGACCTTGCAGGTGGGGGAGTCAAATGGAGTGGAAAAGTAGAGGAAGCAAGCAGATGGAGAATCTTGGTATACTGAGTGGGCAGATCCATTTCACCAAAACAAGAGTTCTCTTCTGCCCCCCCCCCCCATAGTCACCCCCAGGCCCCTTCTTTCCCTCGAGTTTGTCTCCTGCCTAAAACACTCATTTTTTTCCCCAGAAGATGTCAGATGGACGAGTGAGGAAGAAACTGGATTATGGTGCCATGGTATATAGGGTCTCCTGGATTTTCAAGATTATTTCATGAAAATTCTGCTCCTGAGCTGGTCAGAATAAGCAATCTAAAGCCTAATTTACATCTCCTCTCACAATAGAATCCATGATGGGGATGTTAAACTGATTGCCACTAAGTTAATACTCAGAAGCACTGGATTCTTAACAGGAGCTCAAAATGTGGTTTGGATTCATAGCATCCACTAAGTCAGGCCTTAAAGAGAGCAAGCAACACACAATGTTATTGGGAGAAAAGCACACATATCAGGATAAATCTCCCCCAAATCTATTAGTCCCGTCACAGTGGAGAGCTGTTTATGTGAGTGCTGGCAGCCTCTGTTTCCTGTTGTCACTTGGAATTATGCTGGATGAAGCATTTGTGGGCAATGTGAGGACAGACTTACATTGGGGACAGGACGATCACAGTAGTTTGAGAGGTACTTCCATGCCCACAGAATGCATATCTTCAGTTAATTCTAAAATTAAAAAATAATATATTTCTTAGAGTAGACATGTAATTGAAAATGCAGCTATGTCAGTTACCCAGACGAATTAAGAAGTCATCCCTGTTCTCAGGCAGCTTAGTCCAGTGGAAGGAGGGGGCAAAAATTAAAAATAAGTTATATTACAATATGCTGTGTGCTGTAAAATATACATTGTTGGAATCCAAAAGTGTCAGTCAGGGAAGGCTTCATGGAGGTGGTGGCATTTGAGCTGAATCCTGACTGGTGGATAGCTTTCTGGTTTTTGGTTTTTGTTTTTTTCAGCTAAGCGGAATAAAAACAGAGCCAGGAAGAAAAAGTCAAGGACTTGTGAAACGGCCAGAAATATTCTGAGAAAGGTGAGAACCTAGTGTGTCTGAAGCAACAGACATGTGCTCAGTGACTCAGGAGATGAGGGAGAGAGAGCTTAGGCACAGACTTCTAACAGCCTAGGAGAGGAAACCTGAGCCTCCGAAACTCCAGGAAATGGCTGTAAGATGGAGAAGGACAGATTGAGGAGATATTAGTGATAAGTGGAGTGTGGGGCCTGTAAGTGAGAGAGAAGGCTGCTGCTGCTGCTGAGTCACTTCAGTCCTGTCCGACTCTGTGCGACCCCATCGATGGCAGCCCACCAGGCTCCCCCGTCCCTGGGATTCTCTAGGCAAGAACACTGGAGTGGGTTGCCATTTCCTTCTCCAATGCATGAAAGTGAAAAGTGAAAGTGAAGTCACTCAGTCGTGTCTAACTCTTAGCATCCCCATGGACTGCAGCCCACCAGGCTCCTCCGTCCATGGGATTTTCCAGGCAAGAGTACTGGAGTGGGGTGCCATTGCCTTCTCCGAGAGAGAAGGCTAAGAGTACACAAATTTCTAGCTAGGAAGGCTAGATGGAAGCTTGCTCTACTGATTGCTAAGGTAATGGGAATGGGAAAGATCAGCAGTGTCAGGTGACAATTGCTGTGGCAACATGAATGGGAGACGGATGGCGGGTGGGGAGGGTGGAATTTCCCCAAATTCATTTAAAATCTCCTTTCAAATGAATGACAACTATGCCAGTTCAAGAAGTCACTCCAACAACATGAAAATGAATCTCTGTCAAACTCCACGAGCTGAGTTCATTTTGAAAGAGAACCTTGATAATGGTTACGTACTATTTTCCATAATTGGCATTTACATTACAAAATAAGTTTCAATCTTTGATAGAAAGTAAGCTCTTCTTCAAATAAACTTTAAAATAGACAATTTCATTTTGGTCTGATGAAGACTTATTTTATTTGACAAGGACCTGAGAAAGGATCAATCTGTTCAAAGTTAAGATAGCACAGAACAATCATCTAAGAAATTCTTTATACGAGATACTACAATTTTTTTCTGGAATATTTTCCCTTGTCAGAGCTAATGGATCATATATGCAGTAAATTACTTCTTTCAAAGTGAAATTCCATCTAGTTCAAGTTACACTCATTCTGTGTGTGCACATATCTACCTGTGCAAACACCCAGACATTTCCACAGCCAATACCTGATAAACTTCAGCATCATAAACCTTACTGTCACTAATTTTACATGGCAGGAGGCAAATTTCCTGTAAAGTAACTTTCATTTGGCTTTTCATTTTTTGTTATATTTTAGTAACATTTCTGTTGTGAGTGTCTCATTTTCAAAGTGGGGAGAAAAGATAAAATACTATTAAATACATAGAACTACAAATGAACCAAAGCTAACTTAATGTAGTTGATATGAACGAACTTCAGTTAAATGAATTTATTTGTGCAAACTATGCAACAAATAACCCCACTTAAGGGTAGTACTTAGAAAAATATATTAAACAATTTGGAGTTTATTTTTGTGTGCAGTGTGAATCTGGGACCTAATTTTATTTTTTCCATATCATAACCAATTTCCCTGAATTTTTAACTTAGTAGATCATTTTTCTTAATTTATAATGCACTATCCCAACTAATTGTTAATGTGCTAGCTTGCTTTAATAGTGTCTAATGTTAACTCATTTTTGCATTCCTATGCTGAACAAGTGTCACTTTCTAGCATATTGGTGGGTTCAATATGCAAATATTTTATTTGGAATTTCTTCTATATTCAAAACTAAGACATTAGTTAAAGTTTTATTGATTCATCAATTACTTAGAGGGTTCTTCATAACCCAAAAGAACTTGGAGGGTATCTTGATTAACTGTTGCTAACTTAATCACATTTTACTCAGAATAGTCTCTCTCCATGTACAAAAATTCTTTGATATTTGTTGAGATTCACTTTGTGCTTTAGTATGTGAAATATTTTTGTTAATGGTGCACTTGCCCCAACACAACATTTTACTAAAAGAGATTTGTATGGATATGTATGTATTTGCACAAAAGTAAACAATGTATATGCATACTTTTATGAGGTCTCAAGCCTTGGCATTATTCCTGCACCCAGGCTCTATGATACTAATTGTTGAAATTAGTTGAAAAATTGTTGAAATTTATGATACTAATTATGAAATTATGATACTGTTGAAAAATTCTAAAAATATACTGTATGTGTGTGCGTGCTCAGTCATGTCTGACTCATTGCAACCCCATGGACTTTAGCCCATGAGGCTCCTCTGTCCATGGGATTTCCCAGGCAAGAATAGTGGAGCAGGTTGCCATTTCCTACTACAAGGGATCTTCCTGACCCAGGGATTGAACCCTCATCTCCTGCATTGGCAGGTGGATTCTTCTACCACTGAGCCACCAGGGAAGCCCCAAAATATACTACTTCTGTCTAAATGCTCAGGTCCCAATGTTGAGAGTGCAATGCCTTAAGACAATGGCACAACTTGAAGAAAACACAATTACCTAAGAGAGAAAAATGACTGACACAAATACTTCATCTAACACTGACCAGAGACCTAACATTTGGTGTAGGTATGTTGGAATCTACTGTCAGGTTCCAGGGATTTTCAATATTCCTACGTTTTTCTTACTCAAAAACACATGCAACAAGCACCTTAATTTCTATTATCTTTATTTCATTAGCCAGAAAACAACTGCTCACTATATTTTTAATAATAATAACAGCATATCAAAATTCTGTTGCTAAGCCATCTAAACATTGGGTTGGCCAAAAAGTTCCTTTGGGTTTTTAAGATGTTATGGAAAATGCAAATGAACTTTTTGGCCAACCCAATAACATTTTATCAGTAAGCTATTTTCTTATTTCTTTTCAAAAATGCTTTTGAATGAACGGCCATTAGAAATTAGCCAAAATCGAATCTAATCTACTATGGAACAAGAAATGGCTAGCAAAGTGACAGTTTCCATTCATCAGCAAGTCAAAAGTAGCAAAGGTCAGTAATGTTCAGTGTCAGCTGGTGTGTGGAGAAATGGTTGTGCTGTCTCTGTGTTGTCAAGAGGGGATCTATATATCCTTCGATGAAGGCTCTTTGCTTCCTTTCAGCTAGCCTGTGTCCACTCTAGTCTTTTCGTGTGCTCTGTGCCTCAACCTGCCTTTAACGGGAGCTCCCCATCGTGTGTGGGTTGGCAGCAGTTCCCAGGAAGCTGTCTGGTGCAGTGGTCAAGGGCATGCAGACCACCCTGCGTTTGATGCTTGACTTTGCCATTGACTCTACCCTCTTAGGGAAGATGCATAACTTCCCTGACACTCAGTTGTACGAATTATTGACATCTGTGTGTCCAAGCCCTTGGAGCACCCTTCCAATTGCCAGATGGGAGGCTGCCTGATTCACAAATCATTAAGTAGAGACAATTAGGTCTTTCTTTTGGTTGAATTTTGTTACATTTGTTGCAATGACAGCTACCTGAGGTCAGTTTTGAGTTGAAACTTGGAAAAGCAAGGGAAGAAATGGGCTTAGGAAACTGACATTCAGTGCATCCCTCCTGTGTGCAGCTACTCTCAGGCACTACATACACGTCATCTCATTCTAAACCCCCCCCCTTCCCCCCAAAGCATTCCATGAGCCATAGAGGCTTGATGGATCTCAGTTCCCAGACAAGGGATTGAATCCCGGGCCCATAGCAGTGAAAGCGCTGAGTCCTAACCACTGGACTGCCAGGAAATGCCCAAGGATGCTTTTTTAATAGATGAACACAGAGTCATTCCCAGTGTTACATAATATTTACATAGCAGAACCAAAATTTAAACTGAGATCTGTCTGAAATTCGAATCTATGCGTTTAACCATTAGTTAACACTGATCCCCAGGGTTCCAGGAATAGTGAGAGAAAGCCATGAAAATGAGAGAGAACTAAGGGAATAGGGAGACCTGTGTAAGGGGGAAGGCTGAAGCCCAGTCAGTCTTGATGGCTGGATAATTGGCCCAACCACTCAATTCACCACAGAACCTCGATTCCAGACAGCAGATCAGCAGTGGGGGAGGAATCGTTTCCAGGTGCTTCTGGGAATAAATAAAATCAGCAATAAAATAAAGTCCTTTACCAAAGAGTCATGGGATTATCTAAGGTGGCCTGCTTTCCTTCTAAGAAAGAATCAGAGGGATGTATCACTTAAAAAAACAATCTAATCTCAGAAAGAATAGCTGGTCTTAGGAAATAATATTAGCCTCAAAAGAGATTTAGACCATTGCTTACATGCAAAATATTTGGAATCAGAATGATTTGATATACTCGAAACAGATGAAGCAGAAACTATTCACAATTTGAATCTATTCAGTATTTAGAATCCCTCTCCCAGGTCTGCTTTCTACTCAAGAACAAGGATGTGTAACTCTATGGCTGATTCATATCAATGTATGACAAAACCCACTGAAATGCTGTGAAGTAATTAGCCTCCAACTAAAAAAAAAAAAAAAGAACAAGGATGAACACCCAAAGGGCGAAAACAGGGTTTCAATCATTATTACATCAATATCACACATACTAATAAGAAACGAATAAATTTTTAAAGACTTCAATTTTTATTCACCAAGAAATATACTAGATTTATATATTAGGTGAACATATTAAAGATCCAGAAGTTCTAAAACATCTCTCATTTTATGGGAATTCTTTTGATGTCTTTGTTGTCATCTGGGCATTCTGGTTCTGCTGCCACCAGTTACTGGAAAAGTGTGGTACATAGTACTAGCAATGACATAAAATATACAATTGAGCAGATCAGCTACAGGGAAACAGTGAGTCTGGATGAGTCTGTATACCTGTGAGTCTGGTGAGTCTGGATACCTGTAACCTGCAAATAAAAGAAACACAACTTCATAACAAAAAAAGAAAATTCAGTAACTATTAAAAAAAAAAGACTCATTTGCTGAAACAAATTAAAGAAATTCATAATCTGCTGTCTTAGTCAGTGTTAAAGAGAAAACCACAAGCCCCAAAGGACATCACTTGTACTAAAGCCTTTGATACCAAACCTAGCCTTAATAACTGACTTAACTGCAGTTTTGACCTTCTCCAGAAAAGCAATCTTAATCAACCAGTCTGGAATTTTCTGGTCAAACCAGTAAGGCAATCTATCATGTGGGCCCCCTCCAACTCCCTCAAGAAAAAGAGGTACCTGCAGGAAAAAAAAAACCCTCAAAGTTTCTTCCCCTTCAAAAGAAGGTGTCCTTCACTAAAAATAATCCTTTCTTTTATTTGGCTAATAGCTCCCTTGCCCACCCGACTTCTGGTAAAAGTCTTTCATTTGCACAGCCCCTTGGAGCACCCTTCCCATTGCTAGACAGGATGCTGCTTGATTCACAAATCATTGAGTAAAGACAACTGGATCTTTCTGTTGATTGAATTCTGTTTTATTTTTCACATATTTATATGGTAGCAGTGGTGGGACTGAAGGGAGTTTTCAATGGCACTTGGGGACAACCCCCAGATACACAGACATGGAGCCCAGAGAACACTTTGAGTTCGCTGTTTTTCCCACCATTTCCTAGGGCCATTGTTAAGTTTCTCGGCTCTTTGTGTATTCAAGCTCCCAAGCTAATTGGCTTTCCCTTACAGGGCAGGTCAGCTTGAGCTGGTCGAGGATTCAGTCTGGAGCCTGACTGAGCTAGCAGACAGTTCTGCCCAGAGCCAAGCTCCCTGTCTTTCAGACCACAATTCCCAGGATGCAGTAATATCTTCTGGTTATTGCCAATAGTGGAAAACCCCAGCCCTTGATTCTGTTCCCAGATTCCACATTGGGAACTGTGGATGGTTTAGGCTGCAATTCCCCATTTGTTTGGGATACTCCCCCAGATTCCACATAGGGAACTGTTAAAGGCCAGGATGCAATAACATCTCTAGGTTACTGTAGACAATATTATTAAGGGGCACATGTGTGTCTTGTTTTGCATAGAAGCTTATTTTACATCCTGAGAGCTTGGCTCTGTAGCCATGAGGTTGGGGGCTCCAAAGTATGGTCGAATAGAAATGTGAGTTGCACCCCATTTCCACTTAGACATGGCTGGATAGAAATATGGGTTAAACTCTATTCATGGCTAAGAACCAGCCAAACTGCTACCAGCCCTAAGGGGAATTACAACAATCTTGGGAACATTCTAAATCGATAAAATCATTTAAAAAGTGTACTTTAAAAGCAAAGGCTATGAAAAAGTCTACAAAAGATTTCTAAACTGCAGAGTAGCTTCATTGAAAGATTCATTGCAAAGAGCTAATACAAAATTAAACATACAAGTGATACCTTAAAAAAAAAGAGAGAGAGAGAGAGACCACTGACATGACTCCTCCTTCTTTCCTTTTTCACCTCAGAACTCATTTGTGTTTTACTAACTGTCTGAACTGCTTCCCCCCCCCCCCCCCCCCCCCCCCCCCCCGCTCTGAAGAGACTACACTGTTACCACTTATAATAAAACTACTCAGGTTACCAATGAACCTCCTCACACTGAAACAGGAAGGGGGGCAGGGCACATCCTTTGAAAGAATGACATGGCCTAAGGACACAACATAAACTGAAGAGGGGTCCAAGATGGTGGACAGGTCAACTTCCACCAGACCCTGAGCCTCAGTGTACACGTCGTAAAGCATTAGCAAGCTAAATGATGCACCATAGGCACCATGACACTTTGAAGGCCGACCATCAAAGACCAAAAAGTGGATGGTGGTCCAATTCCTGGAAGTATCTGCCCCTTCCCCCAAACAGTTGGAATAATCCTCCTATTCACTGGCCTATGAAATTACCCAGCCCATAAAACTAACCACACCACATTTTGAGGGTGACCTCACCATTTGTGATGGCACATGTTGGTAGTTGGAAATCTCTCTATCCACCCTAACACCCAGTTTCCTGCTTGCAGGGAAGAGTCCAGCCTCTGTGACCTTCGCTGAGTTCTAAAGGGCAGTTGCTCTTTGATTGCTCATCAAGGGAGGAGCAGCCAAGAAACCACCTGAGGCAGGATTAAAGGGACCAGAGAAGCTCCTCAAGACTACCTGAGACCAGATAGGAGGAGTGGAGGCCCTGCACACACCCTAATCTTGTCAGCACCCTCACTCTTGAACTACTACTATAGAACTCCTCATCAAATCCTCCAGGTAGGGACACAATTTTCAAGGGCAGGAACCTGCTGTGTTCCCCTCTGTCTGGCAAAGCAATAAATCTATTATTTTCCACTTCTCCCAAAGCTGTGTCTCGGAGACTCCATCAGCACTGGTGCCCCGAGGATGAGTTTTTGGCTTCAGAAGCAAAAGGATGATATTCCAGATCTGTGGCCAGAAAGGGCTGATAGAATAGCAGCTGGTCTTTTACAAGCCATTATCAAAAAACACAAAATAAGATGGGGTGCCACTAGCCTGCCTGAAGCCATGACTATGGCTGAGCATTTTGAAAGGATCCCAGTGCAGGATTGAAAACAGAAAGCTGCCAATTTAATAGTTTTACAGCTACAGCAGCTCCAGGGCCAGAGACCTAAAACCATATCTAGGCTTCCCCCGTTACACACTCTGAGAGGTCCATTATCAAAACACTGGCCCAGAAATTGATGTCTCAGTTATAATCAACAGGGGCACAGAACAGAGATTATCCTCAAAGGCCCTGTGCAAATTCTTCAGCATCAACTTCAGTGTCCCTGCATGGGCCTCTTCCAAAGTTTATAGGATTCTAAGGGATTTCCTGGTAAAACAAACAAACAAACAAACAAAAAAAACCTATGTTATTCCCATAGACAGCCAAGGGTAAACTAAAATGAAAATTAATGGGATCATTCAACATTGCCAATAATATTTATTGTTTGTTCAGGCTAAAATCTGACAAGATATTTGAAATGATTTAATAACTTTATGATCAGAAAAACTGGCAAAAAATGAATCTTCATTGCCAGAATTTTGCCATCTTGATGTAACATGTAACACTGACAATAGTTTGCTCCTGAGTCAGAGAAATTAAGATGGGTAAACAGTGGCTGCTGAGACGCCTGAGATGGCTTCTTGGGTTCTTCCAGGCTGCCTGGAAAACCCCATTTTTCTTTTTCTTTTTGAATTCCTTTACTTACCTGGGCTTCCCAGGTGGCACTAGTGGTAAAGAAGCAGGCTGCCAATGCAGGAGACATAAGAGACGAGGGTTCAATCCCTGTGTTGGGAAGATCCCCTGGAGGAGGAAATGTCAACCCACCCCAGTATTCTTGTCTGGAGAATCCCATGAACAGAGGAGCCTGGCGGGCTACAGTCCATAGGGCCGCAAAGAGTCGGACACGACTGGAGTGACTTATCATGGCAGCACTCACTTACCTGGTGCACTTTTTTTAAAAAAGCTATTTTTGTCCCTAGAGAGAGGACTCAGACCTCTCCCTCTGGACACTTGAATACTTGCAGCTGGACTTCATTCAACTGCCACTGAGTGTGGGCTATCAATATGCTCCTGAGAACTGTATGTATGCTTTCTGGAGGAATAAAGCATTCCCTTGTTGCAAGGCTGGTGCCTTTATCATGGCAAAGAAACTGTTAGAGAACCTGTTCCTCATGGATCGAGGCAATCCTTTCATTGGGCAAACCATGTGAGTCTTAACAAAAACCTCACCAACTTCGTGGAATTCTCAGTGCCTGCACCACCCTTGGTCATTAGGCAAGTGTGAGAGAACTAATGGATAAATTGAATTCAAGCAGAACAAGAATGAATAACATGGGACTAAATGAACTGATGAGAATGATTATAATTTTTTTGACTTTGTGTTGCTGGTTCTTAAAATTATTTTACGTATGTAAAGAAATCTTTTCTCTTAAGCTGTCAACATTTTGGTGAGATATATCTTTGTGAACAATGATGAAACCTTTACTTTTTCTCCCTACTTGATCCTTCCAGAACTCAGAAACTCTCAGTGAACATTCTTGTTTTCATACACATTGTTGAACAAATTAGTTTTCCCATGTAGGGGAAAAAAATGGGGAGTATTGTAAAGAGAAAAATTATGTTTTCACTTTTGTAGAAACTAGATTCTAGTCTTATTATCTTTGAGGTTTGTTTTATCAGTAAACTGGATTGGATCCTGCATTCTTCTAGTTTCCTCAAATATTTGGCCATGACTCTCCAATTAACATTCCCAATTTTCTTCCACCCTTTGTATCCGGAATCTCTTAGAACAAAGACTGCCCTTAAATCTCCTTGGAAGGGACTATGCCAGGTCCCCTTTACTATGCAGAGGGCAATCCAATTTCAGATATTTGAGTCTTGGGTACACATCTCACAGTGGACAAAGGCTCCACGTGACACCTGGTCTTGTATGAACACTGGAGACTTCCTGATCAAACTGACAAACAGGGGAAGTCTAGCTCACATCAATGCTGAATGTTTCCAAGGTTTCGTTCTTTAACTAAGAACACTTTCTATTTTTTCCATTACTCTGGCATTGACCTAGAAAGATTACACAATCGTCTCTACCTCTCAGGCCACTGCTAAGGGAAGGGGTGGATGGGAATTACCTCTAGAGTTTAGGAAGACTCTATTTCAGCCTAGGAGAAAGTCTACAACTGACTCCTGGCTTAAATGAGTAAACACAGCAACTCCTGTGAACAAATCCATTCCCTGAATACGGGTAAATACAGATAGGAATATGATCAGAAACCTCTCCTTAATTCTTACATACATTGCAGATTCTATGGCTAAGGTATTAGTTGTCCAGCAAAGATCCTCAGACTCTCTGGCCATGGTTGTTCTTGATAATAGGATAGATCTTAAATATCTTTTTGAGTACTTGCATGATAAAACCTTTGCCTGTTTCTTCCTCCCCCAAAGATGTCTTGGTCTAAAAACAATCCTTTCTTTCATTTTGCTGATAGCTCCCTCCCTTCTTTCTATAAAAACTTTCCATTTTGTACAACCCCTCACAGCACTCTTCTATTTGCTAGATGGACTTCCCTGGGGGCTCAGTGGTAAAGAATCGGCCTGCCAATGCAGGAGATGTGAGTTCGATCCCTGAATTGGGAAAATCCCCTGGAGAAGGAAATGACAACCCACTCCAGGATTCTTGCCGGGGAAATCTCATGGACAGAGGAGCCTGGTGGCTGGTGGGCTACAGTCCATGGGGTCAAAAAGAGTTGGAAGCAACTTAGCGATTAAACAACAATACTGTCTGATTCATGAATTGCGGAACAAAGCCAATTAGGTCTTCAAATTTACTTGGTTGAACTTTATATTTTTTATACCTTCATGACATCATCTGAGCATAATTACCTTCCAAAGGCTCCACTTCCAAACACCATCACATTGGGGGTTAGGGCTTAACCCATGAATTTTGTGCAGACATCAACATCAGTCCGAGACACCTGCCAACTATTAACTTTAGAGGTCTTAACCTTCAAAAACCCAGCAAGATTGGTTTCTGATTTCAACAAACTCTCTGATTGTTGGTTGTTTAACATTTAAGGTTCCTAGGTATACTGAATTTTCTCTTAATTCCTGCTCTTCTTTTTAATTTATAAGTTTGAAAGTGAAAGTGAAAGTGAAGTGGCTCAGTCGTGTCTGACTCTTTGCGACCCTGTGGACTGTAGCCCACCAGGCTCCTCTGTCTGTGGGATTCTCCAGGCAAGAATACTGGATTGGGTTGCCATTTACTCCTTATTAATTAACTGTCTAATTTTGCCTTACTGTGGTCTCTTCATCCATGAGAAACTGTCATTTACTTAAAGCATCTACTACCTCTGGCATGCAAAATTAAGAATCATTCTCTTTTAATAAATGAAAATCCATTATTAGCTATACTTACACTTCCTTTACATGTGGAACTATAACACAAAACATTTTAAGGCAAATTTCAACATATTTAATTAAACCTAGATTTCTCAACGCAAGCCCCTTAAAGTGTAGAGCTGCCATCTTGAGGTTTCAGCTGTTTCCCATGAGAAGTCCTCAACCTTTTCTTGGTGAGGAAGTGCTCCCAACTGACCCACTGTGTTATGGATCAGAGCAGTGGAGGAGGTTGTGGAGGTGTGACAAGGCCAGAACAGTGGGCACAGAGTCTTGGCTGCCAACTTGAACGTCCCTCAGGTGAAGCTCGAGGATTGCCACCTGTTTGTTGGGTTTCCAGATATAGATGTTCGTGTTCCCTCAATCATATGTTGAAATCCTAATCCCCAGTAGTATTTGTAGGTGGGACCTTTGGGAGGTATCAGGTCATGAGGGTGGAGCCTTCATGAATGGGATTAGTGCCCTTGTAAAAGAGATCCCAGAGAGATCTCTTACCCCTTCCACCATGTGAGGACTCAGTGAGAAGCCAGCCCTCTAAGAACAGGAAGAAGGCACACCACAGATACCACATCTGCTGGGTGCTTGAGTCTTGGACTTTCCAGCCTTCAAAACCATGAGAAATAACATTTATTTATAAGTCACCCAGTTTATGGTATTTTGTTACAGCAGCCTGAATGGACTAAGGCATAATATTGGTACTGGGATGTGGGGGTGGTCCTGTAACTAACACCTACAAGTGTGGAAGCAGCGTTAGACCTGGGTAATGAGTAGAGGCTGGAGGCATTTTGAGGTGCATGCAGGAAAAACCCTACACTGCCATGAATGGGCCACTTAGGGAAAGTTGGTGAAAATTCGAGAGAGAAAAGAGGAGAGATGTAGAAAAAGCCTCAATTTTCTTAGAGCAAACCCAGTCCTGAACAGGTTTTCTGGTAGGCATATGTACACTGAGAGCCCAGAAATAAAAGAGGAAGGCTGTAGAGAATCTTAAAGAATACCTAAGTAATCTTAATAGATTTTTAGTAGGCATATGGACAGCGAAGATCCCTGTGATGAGGTCCAGGTAGAAATGAGGGAGGCATTATTGGACAATGGAGGAAGGGCCATCCTCATTATAAAGTGGCAAAGAACATGGCTGAATTATGTTTGTGTTCTTGTATTCTGTAGAAGGTGGAACCTGTGAGTGATGAAATCGGATATTTGGCTGAGGAAATTCCTAGGCCCTGTGTTGAAGGTGTGGCTTGGCTTCTGCTGACTGCTTTCAGTAAAGTGAGAGAAGAGAGAAATGGCTTAAAGATGGAATTGTTAATGGGAAGAGATGGGGAATTTAAAATTTTGAAAAAATTCTCCGTCTGTTCATGTATTAAAAATGAGAAAGCCTATTTGGGAGAGAACATGAAACATGTGGTCAGATTTACTCAGGGGAGTAGAAAGGATAGGCCAGGCCAGAAGTTCAGGGTTCTTCATCAATGAGGACACTAGTCAGTCACCTACAGAAAAGCCAGGACCTAGCAAAACAACGGGAGAATGACCCTGAGAGCATTTCAGAGACCATCAGGGTCACCCCTTTCCTCACAGGCCAGAGTGCCAGGGTCTGTGAAATGGAACAATTTCGAAGGAGCCACTGCTGCCCACTGTACCACCCAGCCTCACACCATGGTCTCTGCTTCCCACATGTCCCCATGTTCCTGGGCAGCCCTAGATGCATGTGGTGGGCCCCCCCGAAGACAGCCATAAAGCTGTGAGGACATGGGTCCTTCCACCTAGATTTCCAAGGGTGGAGCTTCTGAGCCCCCAAGACCCAGGCAGAGGGTGGCCTTGGGGACAGGACCTAGTGGAACCATGTGGGCTGAGCTGCCTCACAACTCCAGACTGGCAGAGACAGTTCCAGTCCTGCAGAGCTGCAGTGCGGGCTGGGCCCAACCCCTTCCAGTGTGTCTGGAGGGTGGAAACTCAGTCCCAGGGACAGGAGGGAAGAGCTGTTAAAGATTATTCTTGAGCCTTAACATTCTGGACTTGTAGGGGATCTGTTACTCTTTTCTTTTTTCCTATTTTTCTCTTTGCAGGTGGGAATGTCTATGTGTGCCTGTCACACCATTGTATTTTGGAAGCATATAACTTGTTTGATTTCACAGGTTCACACGGGAGAGGAATTTTCCTTATGATGAGTCATTCTTGAGTCTCACCCACATCTGATTCAGATGATATTCGGATGGGACTTTGGCTCAGACCATAAAGAATCCGCCTGCAATGCAAGAGACCCGGGTTCGATCGCTGGGTTGGGAAGATCCCTTGGAGAAGGGAATGGCTACCCATTCCAGGATTCTTGCCTGGAGAATCCTGTGGACAGAGGAGCCTGGTGGGCTATAGTCCATAAGGACACAAAAGAGTTGGACACAACTGAGTGACTAACACTTTCACTTTTTCTTTCCTCTTTGGACTTAGACTTTTGAATTGACATGTGAGAAGAGCATGAATTTGGGAGAACCAGGGTGGGATGCAATAAATTTACTGCTTTTGTCCCTCTCCTCAATTAATATGTTGAAATCCTAATCCCCAACATGAGAGTATTAGGAGATGGGGCCTTTTGGACGTGATTAAATCATAAGGGGGGGGGTCCTCATGAATGTGATTCATGCCCTTATAAAAGAGACCCCAGAAAGAGCCCTCTTGCCTCTACTGTCCTGTGAGGTTACAGCAAGAAGATCTTGTATGAGAAAGTGGACTCACACCAGACAGAACTGGTTGGTACCATCTTGGACTTCCGGCCTCCAAAATGTGAGAAATAACTAAACATCTCTTGTTTATAAGCCACCTAACCTATGGTAGTTTGCTGTAGCAGCCTGAAAGGACTAAGACAACACCTAATAAACATGTCAGGCTCTTATGCGTCTTCAGTATTCCAAAAGAAAAGTCCACAGCATTTGTCCATAGAATAATTAAGTATAAGGAAGCGAATGAAAAAGCATGTATACAGGGGAAACGTAGAGGAGATGGGAGATTCAACCCTGATCTTTTCAGTAATTCTGAATGTTTCCACTCTTTCTTATGCATTAACAGTCTCTTACTCTTCCAGGACACATCTGTTTTTCAGGCAAAGCTTCAGTTCCCGTATACAGAAAGACACTGTGTACACAGATAAGGACCACAAAACCTCCAACATCCACATGTGCCCAGGTGTCAAGGTTTTAATGGAGAGTCACTGAAGAGCACACTTAAAATGTCACATTTCATACAATTTCTCCCTATCCAAAGACATTAAAAACTTGGCTGGATTTATGTGCAGAAGTGAAATTACTCTCAAAGAGACTTAGCTCACCTTTCCATGGCAACCACAACAAATTTGGAATTTCAAGGATATGAAACTGCAGATTGCCTTTCAAAAAAATATCCTATTAAGGCTGAAGGAGGCCTCAGAAACCAGGACATTCTCATAAACATTAGTTTTGCACAGGCTGAGCCTCCGAATTTGGTTTGGTATCAAACCCTTCTGAACGTGGGTTCAGAGCAGAAAGAGGTTTTCATGTAGCTCTGAGCAATGCCTCTTTTGGACCAAGTGGGAAAAGCTGTCAGAAGTCCCATCGAAGGGTATTTCACATCCTATGTTTGCTATAAATCTGGAAGTATAGAGAGAGGCTGAGAGGCCTTCATCAGAGGATTTGGTTCTCCTGGACTCTCACTCATAGGACAATCCTATCATCCTTGTCACATCTCATTTGGAAAATCTCTTTGTAGACACAGTGGGTTCACAATCACCTATAAAACAAAATCATGGTGCAATAAACTCTGCCAGTGCCCTTCATGTGTCAGCATGACTGCTCAGACGTCATTAACACAATCAAATCCATCCCCACACCTTAGGTCGCTGCTTGGGTTTCCCCCGCTAATGCATTCCTGCAGTGCCTGCCTTTCATGTTGACTTTGCTCAGAATAAAAACGACTGGGTATCCCCACTCTGTATATTCTGAAACGAAAAAGAATCAATTAGACCAACCATATTTCCATCAAGGGGGCTACTGCTGTTCCCCAAACAGCTTAAGCTGTCTTCTCATAGTTTATGATGTCAGCAGGATCTCCCGACTGAAATACAGCCTTGAAATCTCACCCCACCCCCCTTCTCTAGCCCTCTGTCTGCAGTATATATTATTCTTGTAGTTTTCAGAGACAGCTGTGTGAATTAATGAACTGATGTGAGAATCAGAGTTGGCCTGGAGCCCCATTTAAAAGTCATGTCGATGACCTCATAAAAACAGCAAAGAATGCTTCCAGCTTGCTTGTAAAATAAATCCATTTCTTAATAACTTGGAATGCCCACCTAATTCAGCACATATTTTAACTCCAAATGATTATTTCATAAGAGAATGAAAATTTCCCATGAAAAAGACATTAAGCCAACCCAGGCAACTATAAACTTTAATTGATATTTCACAGTATGTACTGGTTTGCCCTCCAGGGAGTGTAGAATATCCTTCTTGCACCTGCATTTTAACGCCAGAGTTATAGTATTTCAACCATTAAACATTTTTCATTAAAGCACTTCATATAGAATTAGTCTAATCTGATTTTAACAAAAGTATTCTATATTTAGTTTTTCACACTGTATTAGTCCAAACCGTTAGAACTAGAAAGGCTGGGCTTTTGTTCACTGGAGGAAGCAAAAGGGTGGTCTGTACCCCCTCACTTCAAAGATGGCCCTTGCTGTGTCTGCTGTCCTTTGAAACGAACACAGCATTTCTAAGCTGAGTCACTCCCGGGCCAATCTCAGATTCTAGAGAAATGGAGACACAGGGTCTTAGAGCATAACTGGTCTGCAGGGTCTTCTCCTTTCCTTGTGAAGAGTCATAAAACCTCACCGAGTGGCTCCTGGGAAGCAGGGAAGGAGGCAGAATATTTTTGCTAGGTTCAAATGGAGAAAATGTGCAAACATTTGCATCTTACAGTTGGAGTTTTATAGCTGTTATCTTGCCGGCAATCTTGAGTGAACAGCTGCAGGATTTTAGGATGTGTGATTTGAACAACAAGGAAAGGGGCCTTTTGAAAGGCTGCAAGTTAGAATCAGAGAGGAGCGGTATAGGGGCTGGCTTGGGATCAGAGGCTAAACAACATTTCAGGAGGATGAGTTTACTTTGAAGAACTTTTTTTTCCCCCTGAAAGGCTAAACTCTATTTTCTCTCACTCAGAATATTAATTCCTCAGGACTGAGGACTCCTAATATTAATAAATAGACTTAGCCCTTTTTGAGCAATGGTTCTCCTGTTTTCAAATGAACAAGTCAAATGTTTTTTCGGACTTAATATCTCTGGGTGTGCTTAATATTACTTCTTTTATTGATGTTTCAATGTGGTGTGCAATCAAGTTTAACATGTTGTATGACAGGAGGGGAAGGCGACAACAGAGGACGAGATGGTTGGATGGCATCACTGACTCAATGGACGTGAGTTTGAGCAAACTCTGGGAGACAGTGAAGGACAGGGAAGCCTGGTGTGCTGCAGTCCATGGGGTCACAAAGAGTCGGACATGGCTGAGCATCTGAACAAGAACAAAATGACAGTTTATAGGTAACTCTGCCAATCAGACACTGCTCTGCTTGACTTTAGCAAAAACTGATCCAAGTGTACTAAACAAACATCAGCTACAGCTACTTGCTTGTGCTATAAACAGGAAACCTCAGTGATAAAATGTTTCTCATTGGGTTTATTCAAATATTAAATTTTTAAACTCAGTTCTGATGAAATGTACATGCAACATAAACCCCCAGGACACTCTTCTTGGTTTGGTAAGTGTGACATGTGAGGGGAAAGCATGCAAACATGCCCACATTTGACCTACAACATGGAAAGTTCATACTGACCAGTCCATCTGTTCTACAGCCTCTGCCACTGTCATCTGAAGTGGGGACCAATCACAAAGGTGAGCTCCCGGGGAGAAGCGAGGCAGTACAGAGTAAAAGCTGAAAGGAAGGGCCCATCACAGGAGTCCTAGGCTAACTGAGGCAGAGACCCAAAGACTACCAAAGTGGGAGACCTCTTGCCCACCCAGTAAGGAAATCAATCTTATTTTACTTTGAAAAAGTAGTCTGGGACTTCCCTGCTGGTCCAGTGGCTAAGACTCCAAACTCCCAATGTAGGAGGCCTGGGTTCGATCCCTGTTTAGGTAACTAGATTCCACATGCTGCAACTAAGATCCGGTGCAGCCAAATAAATTGTTAAAAAGAAAGAAAGAGTCTGCATGCTGTTGTCAACAGAATATTCCTGTATCATTGCTGTGAACCATTGTAACAGGTTCTGGAAAATCACTTCTGGTCCACACCTTCTCTGGCAGGGTGGGTGTGGCTACCTGGGTGGGTGTGGCTATGAAGGCCCCTGGCTTGCGTTAAAGGAGCACAAGGTCAGGAAAGAAATATTAAAACTCTGACCTTGGCTGGGAGAGATGATCCAAGCCAGAGAATCCTCATCTGGCAAATGGACTAATAAGGCTTTGTACTGTAGTGACCCTTATGTGACAAAAAGCAAGGAAACACCTGGTGCAGAGTAGACACTCCAGGAGTATTTTATTAGTTACATTATCATCAGTGGGTGCAGCGGTAGAAATGAAAGTCAAGTCCAGGCCTGTGAGTCACACCACGTGGCTGGCTGGGCAGAGGAGTGGCAGTGTGCATGAGCTGCACTCCTGTGAGTTACGTATTTCAAGCAGGAGGAAGTGCTGCTGTGTTCCTGGAATTAAAAACTTCAGCCTGCCGATGGGGCTTCCCAGGTGGCGCTAGTGGTAAAGAACCCGCCTGCCAATGCAAGAGACATAAGATAGGAGGGTTTGACCCCTGGGTCAGGAGGATCCCCTGGAGGAGGGCATGGTAACCCTCTCCAGTATTCTTGCCTGGAGAGTCCCATGGACAGAGGAGCCTGGCAGTCTACAGTCCACGGGATCACAAAGAGCCGGACATGCACGCACATAGCCTGCTGATGAGAACTGAGACTCAGTACCTCTTATTCTAAGTATAAAGAGTTCCAAGGCAGAGGTGCAAGACGGCAAACAAAACCACTTTCAGGCCTTTGCTTATGGGTGCTTCTTAACATCCTGTTGACCAAAGCAAGTCACTGGGTGAACCCAAATATAAGGGGTGGTTAAAAAAAAATACTTTGTGTTAGGTGATCTTGTTGTGTAAGAATATAGAGACAGGTGAATAATTAAGGATATTAATGCAATCTGGGGGCTTCCCTGGTGGCTCAGACGGTAAAGAATTCGCCTGCAATTCGGGAGACCTGGGTTCAATTCCTGGGTTGGGAAGATCTCCTGGAGGAGGGCATGGCAACCCATTCCAGTACTCTTGCCTGGAGAATCTCCATGAACAGAGGAGCCTGGCGGGTTACAGTTCATGGGGTTGCAAAGAGTTGGACATGACTGAGTGACTAAGCACAGCACAGTGCAATCTGGGAAAAAACAGTAGCTGAAATTTAAAAAAGACGGTGAGGGTAAATAGGAAATTAAAATACATCCCCTATTTCAGCATCCACAGAAAACTATGATTAATAATGATGTCATGACTATTATTCCCAGAGATACAAAAAAATTATTTTATTTTTTCAAACTAGAGATCAAACAAAAAATACAGTTATGAAGGTTAAGAAGATCTCATCAAACTGAATTAGAAACATTTTTCTGTATCTATAAATATTCTTAAACAATTTGTTTTTGCTGTCTATATGCTACTACACCATAGAGATGGGCTGTATTTTATTAATCATTCCACTGTTGTTTAACATTTAGTTTGTGTATACTATTTTCTTAACAAGTAGTTGGCTAAAATAAAAATGGTAAAAATGACACTTCCTTAGCCCAAGAAGCATGTGGGAATATGCCAAATGGGCAGGTTGTACAGAAGACAGGAACTGAAAATCCAGGTTTGAAAAAAAAATTGTAATAAACTTCTTTCAATATATTCTCAGGAAATCTGTTTCTTCTTCATAAGAGGACTTTGCCATCTTTTAAGTTGTAGTAAAATTTATTTTGGATATGAAGAAACAACAAAAAATTGTGGTGACATATAATGTCAACATATATCAACCTAATTTTGTAGCATTTTGCTTTAAGTGTATTGCCCTCCTAAGCAATAGAAAAGTACTAAAAGCCACAAATTTTAATGCCTGGATGATGTTTCCAAGTGGTTTTCTAATGGCCGTCCCATCAAATCTGGGGAAATTTTATGCTATTAATAGTTAGTCAGGGCTTTCCAGGCGGCTCAGTGGTACAGAATCCACCTGCCAGCGCAGGAGATGTGGGTTTGATCCCTGAGTCAAGGACGTCCTCTGAATTAGAAATGGCAACTTACTCCACTATTCTGGCCTAGGAAACCCCATGGATAGAGAAGCCTAGTGGGCTACAGTCCATGGGGTCTCAAAAGAGTCAGACGCAACAACAGATAGTTGGTCAGTTATTTTAAATGGTTATGGAGTTTTCCTTTATCAAAAATAGTTACGGGCCTATGAACCCATAAAATCTCTTTTAAAAAAATTGAGATATAAATGACATATTAGTTTTAAGTGTACCATATAATGACTTTGATATATGTATATATCATGACATGCGTGTGTGTATGCTCAGTTGCGTCCAACTCTTTGCCACCCCATGGACAGTAGCCTGCCAGGCTCCTCTGTCCAACGAATTTTCCAGGCAAGACTATTGGAGTGGGTTGTCATTTCCTCCTCCATGGGATCTTCTCCACCCAGGGATTGAACCTGCGTGTCTTGCTTCTCCTGCATTGACTGGTGGATTCTTTACCACTGCACCACCTGGGAAAGCCCATATATCATGACATGATCACCACAATAATCTAGGTAACATCCATGATACCTCTATTGTTAGTAGAATATTGTCATTCAAAATTTGAGTACATCCTGGGAGGAAAACAGTTTAGAGCAATTTTCAGTCATTTACAAGTTAATGTGATTGTCAGGTCATTTTGAAATAGTCAATATTGAAAAGGGGAAAAAAAGATTAAAACCTAAGAATTTACTGAAAGGAGATGAAGGTCTGTCTTGGAACTAATTACTGACTAGATATTCTTCATTGAAAGTGAAAGTCGCTCAGTCGTGTCCAACTCTGCGACCCCATGGACATGGGGCCAGAATACTGGAGTGGGTAGCCATTCCCTTCTCCAAAGGATCTTCCCAACCCAGGGATTGAACCCAGGTCTCCCGCACTGTGGATTCTTTACCAACTGAGCCACCAGGGAAGCCTGATAATAACACTGAGGCTGGTTAAAAAATGAGCACATGGAAGCCAGTCCCTGTAATGGGTGCTTTCATGGGTTCTGCTTTTTTATTCTTAAGAATTGTGCGCACATAGCTATTCACTCTGGCCACTAGATGGTGCTTTTGTGCACAGTAGCTCTTGGCTTTGCGACCTTTACTCCTTCCCTCCCAAGTGACTTAGAAATTCAAGTACACCTCCACAGTAACTAATTAGCCTCTCATTAACAAACATTTTAACTTTAATTATGTATAAAAATGATAAAATACTTTTGTGTCAAATATGCTAAATCAGAAAAAAATTCAAATAAGCAATTCAAATAAGCAATTTACCCATACCTTCTCTGTATAATAATATAGGATGAAAATTCTTTCCAAACAAAAACATAATTTGCATTCAATTTCTGCTTCTCCAAACCCATTGATCTGCTTAAAACAGTGCAATTCATCTGGAAGAACAATTTAGGAAGAGTCTTGGCTGAAATTAATGTATTGAAAGTTTAATTCTTTAGATGTAAATAAAGAGGTGTGGGTTACCACCTCACAACACAACTTCTTGACTGAAAATCTGACTGATTTACTTCTCCTTTTTTGCACCTAAGTTTTTGGGTCTAATTCTCTGAAGAAAACTTGGGTTAGTATTAAACATCCCCTGAGTGAGGATTTTGCTGCTCTCATAAGTTCCACCTTCTCTGGCCCTTCTTTTCAACAACATCGACACACAAGCTTTAATTGGAAACTGAAACCACTGTCAGGCAGTCAGTAGAATGAATGGGAAGCATAGTCATTTCCTAACAGTGTTGACATTCAACTGTAACATTATCATGACGGTTCATGCAGCATTCTTCACATGGAAGCTTTCCAAGAATATACAAATTAGATGAGGTTAGTAACAAAAATAACACACCAAACACCTTGAAGCTCTGTAAAGGCTTTGACCATTCACTAATTAACTAATAAGACACCTCTTCAGTAGAAAGATAACTGAAATAATAGCCTAAATTAACAAAAATTGATAGGACAAAGAGACTAGCTCTGTGATTCTCCTAAGATTCTCTACTCTATCCTTTTCCTTTGTGCTGAAAAAAATCTCCATGGTATCTCTGCTGAGTTTATCCTCAAATTCTTAGAATCTTCAATCTGATTCCAATAATGTATTGTCAAGACATCTGTTAACTCATGATGGTTCTTTTTACTCAGTGACCCATGAAACGGGAAAAACTAGGTAACATCAATCAGAAGAAATTCTCTGAGAGTGCAAGGGTTTTGTGAGGGAAAGTCAAAAGTATAACTGGTAAATGAGGCCGTGCAGTTGCTCAGTCATGTCCCACACTTTGCCACCTCATGGACTGCAGCACGCCAGACTCTGCTGTCCTCCACTATCTCCAGGAGTTTGCTCAAATTCATGTCCATTGATTCAGTGATGCTATCTAACCATCTCATCCTCTGTCACCCGCTTCTCCTCCTGCCATCAGTCTTTCCCAGCATCAGGGTCTTTTCCAGTGAATTGGCTCTTCACATCAGGCAAAGTATTGGAGCTTCAGCTTCAGCATCAGTCCTCCCAGTGAGTATTCAGGGTTGATTTTCTTTAGGATTGACTGATTTCATCGCCTCGCTCTCCAAGGGACTCTCAAGGGTCTTCTCCAGCACCACAAAATATCGGTAATATGATACAACCAATCAGATTTAGCACAAATAAGCTGCTCTGAAGAGATGTAAGCACAGCTGAGGAGTCAGAGTAGGGCGAGGACAGGGAGGGTCTGACACCACACTTTTCTGCAGATACCAGCCCCCATGAGCAAAGTTTTCTCACTCACCTTGCTCTGACATAACCATAATGTACACTCCCTCCTCTCTCAACAGAGAGTAAAACCAGTGGCCATGTACCTACTTGTGATCCAGCCAAGAAGGGGAAAATAAGGAAATTTTAGAAAGACTTCCTGACTCCCCTTGACAGAGAGGGATACTCTCTGTCAAGTATACATCTTTATAGCAACATATCTGTCCACAAACAAGTAACTATTGCTGTGTGACTACAAAACCAGTTGTGCTTTACCTTGGGTATGTGGTCTTTGGGCATCTGACTAGTTTTCTGGGGTTTTTGTATCTTACTTGACTGGAAGCTCCTGGTTGGCAAAGGAGGTAACCCTTTTCTATATAACTTTGCATTTATTTGATAAACACATGCTCAGTCACTCCTCGGAGAAGGCAATGGCACCCCACTCCAGTACTCTTGCTTGGAAAATCCCATGGACGGAGGAGCCTGGTAGGCTGCAGTCCATGGGGTCACTAAGAGTCGGACACGACTGAGTGACTTCACTTTCACTTTTCACTTTCATGCACCGGAGAAGGAAATGGCAACCCACTCCAGTGTTCTTGCCTGGAGAATCCCAGGGACACGGGAGCCTGGTGGGCTGTCGTCTATGGGGTCACACAGAGTCAGACACGACTGAAGCAACTTAGCAGCAGCAGTCACTCCTAGCTGAATGAATACCAAAACATCAACAACAACAACAACTCACTGCTGCTGTTAGCATATTCATCAGTGAGCAATCGGTCACACATGATTGCCTCAGTTAGAGAAAGAGGAAAACGTTGCTAGTTTTTTTTTTTTTCTTATTCTCTCATTGGGGTCCTGATATCCCTCCAGGTTTTCATTCTAATCCGATGGATGCAAGTTGAAATAGATAAGCAGAAGCCATCTAACATTTCTTCCAATCCTGGAATCCTATGAAAATTAATTTGTTACAATAATGAGATACTGCTATCAGGAGCTCATTAGCATTGTCTTTATAATGTGGCATTGATCTTATTGATGTATATATTTTATATTTGGCTGTGCTGGGTCTTGGTTGCTGTATACAAGCTTCTTCCAGTTGCAGTGAGCAGGGGCTACTCTATAGTTGCAGTGCTCAGGCTTCTCATTGCAGTGGCTTCTCTCGTTGCAGAGCACAGGCTCTAGGTGTGTGAGCTCAGTATTTGCGCACATAGGCCTAGTTGCTCAGAGGCATATGGAATCTTCCCAGACCAGGGATCGAATCCATGCCCCCTGCATTGGCAGGCGGATTCTCATCCATTGTACCACCAAGGAAATCCCAATAGTATTCTTGAATGAATAAAACCAACAGACAGTATTTACAAGTATGTCTGCATTATTTAAAGGAAAGTGTCATGAAAAAAATGCTAAAATAGCCATCAACCTAGTTAACTAGGTGAAATACAAGATTAATTCAACAGGGCAGGGAAGGAAGAGGAGGGCAACAGATCCCTTAAGGGTTTTGCCATGATCAAGCTCTATGAAGTATTTCATGTGCTTAGGACAGGGCAGAACATATTATTTTGATATAATTTCCTCTATGATCTATCAGTGAAAAGTAAACCTAACCTCCATGCTCTATGGGCATATGCTTCATTTAAAATCATATCTCTATCTACATTACTTGGTAATTTGTTTTTCTTTCTAATGTCCATTACACCTGCAGAAACCAAAATTGACCTCATTGTCTGAAGGATAATATTCTTACTACTTTTGATCATTTCTAATAATGATAAGAGAAACAGTTGCACAATTACCTATGTACATGAAAGTATATATCCTAAAATATTTATTCTATCCAAGTGGCAATATTCAGTAAAGGCAGAACTATAATTTGCATTTTGATTAAAAAAAATTGAAGCTGTTGATCTGAACTTCCTCAAAATCATTCCAGCTCTCTCTCCCCAGAGCCCTGAGTTTCTGCTTACACCCATCAGCTTCCACTCCCCGGGGCGGTCCCACCTTCCCACTGTGGAGTCCATTCCTTCCTCCTTTCTCCTGCCCCATCAGAGTTATCTCCTCTCTTAAATGTAACGTCAACCTCTTCCTTCTCATATTTTTCCTGTCCCAGATGAACAATATCAAGTTTTTCTAAAATAACCATTTTCCTTAAACCAACATCCCTCTCTAGGTACAAATCCATCTCTTTCTTCATTTTTATGGTCAAAGTTCTGAAAACAGATGGAATTTGTTGTCATGTCTTTACCTTCCACTTACTCTGTCAACTGCCCTAGACTTCCACTCAACATCACTGTGCTGAAATCATTCACATCAAGGTCAACATCGACCTGCTAAATCACAAATTAATTCAACTCTTTTCAGTTCTCATCTTGACCCTGCTGACAGTTCTTCTTGAACTTTCACATTCCTTGGCTTATAGTCATCATACTATTGACACTCACACTTCTCAGGCCACTGCTCAAACACACAAACACGCACGCAATATTATTTTTTACTTAAAAGGAGAGAATTGTTTTTTCAAGTATAGAACAATGTAAAGTATAATTTAACAAGCTCACAACTCAGAATTAATATCTATTAACACTGTGTGATATTTGCTATCAGATTCTTTTTTTCCCCCTAATTATACCTTAGGAAAATTAAATAAGTAATAATAATCCTATATTATCCTTTAACAACAAAAAGAAATTATTGCATTTCAGATAAAGCTAAAGCTTCTTTAATCCATCACCCTTATTCAATCATATTTTCTTCTCTGCCCTCCTTCTCAGCCATTATCATGAAATCAGTATACAGTCTTCCAGTTCATTAAAACATTTTTACTTACACACATATGTCATATGTTATTTGGTTCTATCTTTTTTAAATTTAGATAAATGATCACATGCTAAAATTTTCACTTTTGGGAGGGTGACATTATTTTAAGGTCAGTCTATGCTGCTATAGAAAAATCAAATTCATACCATTTAATTATATTAGTTTGTTACGTTAGTACAGGTATTCAAATGACTCTACATCATTTGACATATTCAATTTCTTAAAAATAAGTTAATTGTTTCTGATTCTTTGCTCCTACAAAGAAGACTGTAATGAATCTCAGCCAGTGCCTCTTACTCACACATGAGGCACTTTCTTGGCTCTATAAACCTGGAAGTATAGCATTCATTCCCAGGTCTTCTCAAGTGCTGCTTCAATTAGATGTGTGGCTCACTCTACTTCCAAAGTTATCTTTCTGTAAGACCTAACCTTGTGACTTTCCTGCTTGAAATCTTCAACTGGCTCCTCCTTCACCAGGAAATAAATTGCACAGTCTTCAGGGACTTCCACAAGGTCCCTGCTTATCTGGCCTCTGCCCACCTCTCCAGGTTCATCTCCCTCCCCCTCACCCGATCCTCTCTAGTCCTACTGAACTGCTTTTACTTTTCTGTTTCAGAACTACTTTTCTGAGCAGGACATCTTGGTCTCTCATTTCCTTGTATTTGCACATACTGTGTCCTATGTTTAGAATACCTGTCCCCCTGTAATCTTCATCTGCTAGCTCTTTCTCATGCTTCAGAATTCAACTCAGATGCCATCCCCTTCGGCAAGCCCATTCTTTCTCTCCTTTTAAGATGATCTGGATATTCACAATACAACTTGTCTCTTCTAAAAAGTAACTTCCAAGTCAACATTGCCTTCCCATGTCCATACATCAAAGAACCTACAAAGCTTTCTGCCCATGATCAGACCTGAATGCCCTGAAATAAACACTATGGTCATTGTCCCTCTTTCACTGAGAACACTGGGATTGGAAGTAGACCACATACAACTGCTATTTGGGGTCAATTTAAGGAGAGGTGGGTAGGCATCATCCACTCAATGGACATGAGTTTGAGCAAACTCCAGGAGATAGTGAAGGACAGGGAAGCTTGGCGTGCTGCAGTCCATGGGGTTTCAAAGAGTCAGATACAACTGAGCGACTGATACAACAAGATATACCCCACTGTTTCAGGAGAACAGAGGTCCACCTTCTTCTCTGTGAAGTGACTGCACTCTCTTCTACCCTGTCTTTTCTCACATATTCAGGAATGATTTTTCAAGACACAACTCAAGCACTCCTTTTCTCAGTGGGGCTGCAATTACCACTGCAACATGTGTGCCCTGTTTCACACAATCTCCATGAACAAAGAACCCCCAGACACTCACTTGGGCTAAAATGATTTCACAGCTTACGGACTGTGCTAGGTCTTCCTTAGGCAAGATGCAGATGTGAGCTGTGGTCATAACTGATCCCTTCCTCCACAGATAAAGCACATTTCACACACAGTCCAGAAAAATGATCATTTTGAAATATGGAAACAGGAGTAGAGTCCTGATCCTCTGTGAAGGTAATCAAGTTAAACTGCCCCCTAAGGATTGCATTTCCAAAGCCTGTAATGAAGAGGTTCTTAACATGGGGTAAAGGAAGAAAGGAAAAATGTTTGGTTAATATTCACAGGGAGAGAAACTTACATATTAGGTAAGTAAATAAGCTTCCTTACCCATTACTACTCTCAACAAGAAACTTCAGTGAGTGCCTACTATGTGCTAGGCACTATTTCAGGCACAACCCAGACAGAAATCAGGGGCTGTGAGGAGGACAGGGGCTCACCGTCTACAGGAGGAAACAAGTCGGCAATCAGATAATGAAATCAAGTGTGACACATGCTGGGACACTGAGGCCCAAATGTTAAGAAAGTAGAAAGAGTTGAGTTGGCCAAAAAATTCA
The DNA here is from genome assembly GCF_910594005.1 of Cervus elaphus. Classification (NCBI taxonomy): domain Eukaryota; kingdom Metazoa; phylum Chordata; class Mammalia; order Artiodactyla; family Cervidae; genus Cervus; species Cervus elaphus. The sequence continues at coordinate 38,720,255 of NC_057835.1, read as the reverse complement.
TTCGCGTTTTTCCACTTGGAAAAACCCAAATGGATTATTGGCCAACCCAATAAAACAAAAACTGCTCTGAACTGAGACTCTAGGGCCTGAGGCATGGCAGCAAAAGGAGGAAAATGCAGCTTTTAACGAACAAGGTGGCGCAGAGGACACTGAGCAGCCTGGGAAGGCAACTCGTCCTCAGTAGCAGGCTCCTGTGTGCACGAACGAGTCTATGAGAGACACAGCACCCATCCATGTCCACAGGTCCCCCCAGGGATGCATCTTCTTGGCCAGAAAACACAATGCTGCACAGAATGCTGCCCTGGTGACGGCTACCGCCAGTGCCCTCCTGGGGCCAGAGCACAAAGCAAATTCTCCATTTCCAACCTATTCTTCACAATCAGTTCATAGGTCAAGTTCACTAGCTGAGGAGCCCAGGAAAACAAACGAAAATCAACAAAGTGGTTTGCAAATGTGCTAATAAATACTTTGTCATTATACAGAATGCTATATGTAGTTATATGATAGTTATTTAGGGTTTTTTCCTGTTGTCAAAGTCTTGTTCAGGGTTCTTCTGAACTGACCATCCAACCACCAAATAGCTAAATGATCTTTGCATTGCCCAGCTGAAAACATCTTTTGGCTTTGTGTATTTAGAATAAGATCTTTGTTGAATGCTAGATATGCAAAGCCACTCACTAAGATTAATCATATTTCAAAAGCATTTTATTTTCAGTAGATTTGGAATAATCAAGGATTAAAGAGATTTGGGACTGTGAGACATTCAATGATTAATCTTAATTTAACACACATTTCACACCCCTTCTATCCTACCCCTGGGAGCATACAAACATAATAGAGGAAAAATCTCCATCCTTAAGTTGCCCAGGCTGATGAAGAGACAGGCACATTAATCAATAGATTCAAAGGAATGAGAAATGCTTAGTAGAAACCAGGGTATATGGGAAGAGAGACAGGGAAGAAGTTAGTTCTGTCTGGAAGTGAAGGTGAAACCAAGGGAGACTGAAGAAGGGTACATGGGACTCTCCATGTGCATCGGTTGACAGGAGGACTCAAGAACAGAGCATAGGTGTGAAGTATGGAAACCATGGGCCTCACAGCACAACAAGAGGATGGAAATGCTTAGGGGCAGGAACTGACAGAACTGACATAGGAGAGAGACAGGAGAAAATGTTGGAGAAGCACATGCAGGCCAGTGAGTGAAGGCTCTTACGTGCCATGTTCAAATATCTAAACTTTATCCCACAGACAATCCTATTCCATTGAAATGTTTTAAGATATGTATACATGGGCATATTTATTTTTTTAAAGAAACAAATGGATGTTGATGGGGTTAGGTGCTCAAAGTGTCATTATATGAAGGCAAGGGGGATCAATGAGCAGGTATTGTTATAGTCCAGGCAGAAAGGGTGTTGGTGAGGCTACCACATATTAGAATGAGCTTAATGGGGAGTAATAAAATAATTTCACAAAAGGAAAGACTACCTCTTTGTAGAATATTGTGTGACCGCATCGGCAGATCTATGGGAAATGGTAATATGATTTCTCATGTGTGTTTCTAGCATGTTCTATGCACTTTTGTAGGTTCTATGTAATTCAACAATTAATTATTGCTGGGGAATATTAATGCTGAAATTAGACTGAAATATTAGACATCCTTATTCTCTGCTTTGATATTGTGTTACAAGCACAGGGCTTGGGTTTTTGGATCAGGCTCAAATAGGTCACTGGCAGAAACCTCAATTTCTAAGGCTGTGATAATGGAAGAGAAATTCTAGAGTGGCAGCTTCTCTGGCCTTGGCTGCAGTAGCTGGAGGCTAAGTAGTGGTATGAGAAGGGAAGAACTCTGAGATGCTGTTTGGGTAGAATAGACGAGGTAGATATCACTTATCAACTATCAGGAGAAACTGTTATTTGAAAATTCTACCATCATGTGTAAGAGTCAAAAAGTGGTCATAATATTTTTATCATAGTACTCCCTGCAAAAACTTTATTACTTTATTAAATACTATTCTTTCCTTACTATCAAATTCCATTTGACATTTCTAGAGTGTACCTTCCCAATTTTGTCACAGCACAGTTCTTTCCAACTCTAAAACAGTTAGCTCACTGATTTTAAATATTAGCTACAGCTTATTTTGTACTGTGTCAAATCGTGTCAAATCACCTTCTGATGATGGTCGGAAATGTTTTGTTTGCAAAAGCTGCTCTCCTCCTGGGAGGAAGGGATTGATCAACTTTAGGCCACAACTCAAACTTATGACTCTGCATGCACTGTGAGATTTTTCTGGAAGGAAGAGCATCTGCCAGTGTGATGACTCCTCCTTAAAGGGGCTCAGATGTTCAAGTTGGATTTCAAAAAGGCAGAGGAACCAGAGATCAAATTGCCACCATCCCCTGGATCATGGAAAAAGAAAGACAATTCCAGAAAAACATCTACTTCTGCTTTATTGACTATACCAAAGCCTTTGACCATGTGGATCACAACAAACTGTGGAAAATTCTTCAAGAGATGTGAAAACCAGACCACCTTACCTGTCTCCTGAGAAATCTGTATGCAGGTCAAGAAGCAACAGTTAGAACCGGACATGGAAAAATGGAATGGTTCCCCACTGGGAAAGGAGTACTTCAAGGCTGTATATTGTCACCCTGCTGAAAGTGAAGAACTAAAGAACCTCTTGATGAAAGTGAAAGAGGAAAGTGACAAAGCTGGCTTAAAACTCAATATTCAGGAAACTAAGATCATGGCATCTAGTCCCATCACTTCATGGCAAATAGATGCGGAAACAGTGGAAACAGTGACAGACTTTATTTTGGGGGGCTCCAAAATTACTGCAGATGGTGACTGCAGCCATGAAATTAAAAGATGCTTGCCTCTTGGAAGAAAAGCTATGACCAACCTAGACAGCATATTAAAAAGCAGAGACATTACTTTGCTGACAAAGGTTCATCCAGTCAAAGCTATGGTTTTTCCAGTAGTCATGTATGGATGTGAGAGTTGAACTATAAAGAAAGATGAGCACCAAAGAATTGATGCTTTTGAACTGTGGTGTTGGAGAACTCTCTTGAGAGTCCCTTGGACTGAAAGGAGATCCAACCAGTTCATCCTAAAGGAAATCAGTCCTGAATATTCATTGGAAGGACTGATGCTGAAGCTAAAACTCCAGTACTTTGACCACCTGATGCAAAGAACTGATTCACTGGAAAAGACCCTGATGCTGGGAAAGACTGAAGGCAGGAGAAGGGGCCAACAGAGGATGAGATGGTTGGAAGGCATCACTGGCTCAGTGGACATGAGTTTGAGCAAGCTCCAGGCATTAGTGATGGACAGGGAAGCCTGGTGTGCTGCAGTCCATGGGTTCACAAAGAGTCAGACATGACTGAGTGAACTGAACTGAAATGACTGTGGTAGTTGTAGGTATGACTTCACAGGGGGCCTCGTGGGGCCAAACATTTCTTAGATGGAGGTTATTTCTTAGATGGCTACACTGCAGCTCCTAAGAAAATCTGGGTCACCAGAAACCTGTCACTCGATTACACATCTATTTGCTTACTATCTGTCTCCCTCATTAGAACAAGAACTCCATGAGCAAAGACATTCTGATTTGTTCTCTACTTGAACAATGTCTTCCAATGAGTAAGACATTCACTCAATAGTCTCAAAATGTGAACTCCTGATTTCAACCTTTCAAACCAAAGGAAACCTTGATACAAGTTCTTTAAATTAAAATGACAGAGCCCTTCAGCCACAGAAAGTTATACCACACAGGGGAGAGTGGGTAATGGATACCAGGAGGCGTTCGTGGGTTCATGTCCAGTCTGAGAGCCAGGAGAGGGGATGGGATGGAGCAGAGCTGGGCTGGGCAGGCAAGGAGGGAGGAGATCTGAGATCTCAGGAGACCCAATGCCATGCTAGTGCCATGGTCTGGGCACTGGAGTAAAGGAAGAGTCCATAGATTACCACTGGAGTTTACCTCATTCCCTGGGTATGAAGAGAAGGAGAAAGTTATCAGAGAACTTAGCAATATGATATGATATGATAGTTAATATGTACATGTATTATTGGGTTAGCCAAAAGGTTCCTTTGGGTTTTCTGGTAAGATTTTATGGAAAAACCTTTTGGTCAACCCAATATATGTTAGGACTACTCTCAAGCATTTCACACAGACTGACTCATTTAATCTGCATGCCAACAGCTAATTTAAAGACAGGTTAACTCCTCAAGGTTAGTCAGTGACAGGCAGAGCTCACTCTGGACCTGGGCCACCTGGCCCCAGCTGCTGCTCATCATGATGAGGTCTCTGGAAGGTGAAGGTGGCTCTCCACAGTGTCCAAGTGGAGCACCCGGATCAGGTAAGATGTTGATGGTAATTTACATCGACACTGTCTCAATAATGAGAGGTGACTGAGATAACAACAATTTGACATGCACAATGAAGATAAAATTTCCCTAAAGTCCTCATACAAAGTCTCAGGGCTGTGACTGCCCTCTTCGGGTTTCTGCCCCTTTTGGAACAAGACACACAGAAGCAATGATATCTGGTGTTTGGGATGCCTACCTGGGTTGGGGCATGCCTTCAATGAACACATGAGGACCCACAGTGTAACAGGGGGAGGGGACACACAGATGAATAAGACAGCCCAGAGACAGGAGTTGAGATGGCAAAGGAATAGGATGGGGAGATCACTTTCTCCCCTACAATTTATCAAAAGAACAGCTGGAACGCTGAGCAAGCTCCACAAAACAACTTCTGATTGCTAGCAGAGGACATCAGGCGCCCATAAAAGCAGCCCATTGTCTTCTAAAGGAGTCCTCTATTACTCCTTAATTTTCATTTTCATATATTTTTACTATTTTTTTAATTAAAAATTTTTTTTCTTTTTTATTATTTTCTTTTAAAGTCCTCTATTACTCCTTAATTTTCATTTTCATTTATTTTTACTATTTTTTAATTATAAATTTTTTCTTTTTTTTCTTTTATTTTCTTTTAAAGTCCTCTATTACTCCTCTATTACTCCTTAATTTTCATTTCACTATAACCTTGCAAAAAAAACACCTATTTTTAAAGCGAACTTCATATATATTTCTTAATTTTTTTGTGTTTTTGTTTTTGTTTTTAATATTGTATTTTTAAGAGTTTAACCTCCACTCTAGATTTTTAATCTCTGTTTTTCAGTATTTGATATCAATTTTGGACATTTAAGAATCCAATATCCAGTACCCATTTTTACTCAGGAGTGTGTTGATTATTCTCTCCCCATTTTGACTCTCCTTTTTCTCCCCCAGATCACCTCTATTTCCTCCCTCACCCTTCTCTTCTCAATCCAATTCTGTGAATCTCTGTGGGTGTTCTGGGCTACGGAGAACACTTAGGGAACAGAGTACTGCATAGATCTGTCTCTCTCCTCTTGAGTCCCCCTTTTTCTCCTCCTGCCCATCTCTATCTCCTTCCTCCCTCTCCTCTTCTTCATGTAACTCTGTGAACCTCTCTGGGTGTCCCTCGCTGTGGAGAATCTTTTCACCATTAACCGAGAAGTTTTATTATCAGTGCTGTATAGTTGGAGAAGTCTTGAGGCTACTGGAAGAAAAAGACCGAAATCCAGAGGCAGGAGACTTAAGCCCAAAACCTGGGAACACTAGAGAACTCCTGACTACAGGGAACATTAACTAAAAAGAGATCATCCAAAAGCCTCCCTACCTACACTGAAACCAACCACCACCCAAGAGCCAATAAGTTCCAAAGCAAGACATACCACGCAAATTCTCCAGCAATGCAGGAACATAGCCCTGACCATCAACATACAGGCTGCCCAAAGTCACACCAAACACATAGACCCATCTCAAAACTCACTACTGGACACTCCATTGCACTCCAGAGAGAAGAAATCCAGTTCCACGCACCAGAGCACCGATGCAAGCTTCCCTAATCAGGAAACCTTGACAAGCCAATCATCCAACCCCACCCACTGGGAGAAACTTCCACAATAAAAAGGAACCACAGACCGCCAGAACACAGAAAGGCCACTCCAAACACAGCAATCTAAACAAGATGAAAAGGCAGAGAAATACCCAGCAGGTAAAGGAACATGAAAAATGCCCACCAAGCCAGACAGCCCAGACTTCAAGGTGCTTTGGCACAGAGAGGTGGAGGGACAGTCCTGTGCCCCCTCCACATCGACTCAGCAATAGAAAAGCAGCACATTCACAAACATATCACCTCATTTCTAAGAGGCTCCCATAGCAGCAAAAATAAGGGGGAGAAAAGTTTAATCAGAAATAAGAGTCTACCAAAACCTGCCTGAAGGGCTTTCTTCTATCTCAAATATACATGAGACCACACACACAGAGACACACGCACCACCTACATGTACAAAAATCACTGCCTAAAATACATTTTATCCTGAGAAAGGGTATATTTACAAATCAGACTGTTGTTCAGTCACTAAGTCGTGTCTGACTCTTTGCGACCCCATGGACTATAGCCCACCAGGCTCCTCTGTTCCTGGATTTCCCAGTCAAATGATGTATTTCATCATTTCCCAGTATTGGAGTGGGTTGCCATTTCCTTCTCCAGGGGATCTTGCCGACCACGGGATCGAACCAGAGTATCCTGCATTGGCAGGTGGGTTCTTTACCACTGAGTCACCAAGAAAGTCCCCAAACCGAGGGATCGAACCAGAGTGTTCTACATTGCCAGGTGGGTTCTTTACCACTGAGTCACCAAGAAAGTCCCAAAATACCTAGTGACATATATAAAGAAGATTTCTCTTTTTCTAGGAAACAAAAAATAGAAGGAAAAAAAAAACAGTTAAACTTTAAAGCCTGCTAATATAGACTGGCTATTTTTCCTACCGGGCACTGCTCAGAATTCCTTGCCAGCTGTGTGTGTGTGTGTGTGTGTGTGTGTGTGTGTGTGTGTGTGTGTGTGTGTGTGTGTGTGTGTGTGTATGTGAAAACCCAAACTATTTCTCAGGGTTGTTGCTGCAGCAGACAGTTTTCTCAGCATCGTGGGCTGCTCACCCCACGTGGTCCCGGGCACCTGCAGGATTAGTCAGTTTGCACAAGCAGCTTCCCAAGCAAATGACATAGCTCTGCTTCTGTTGTTCCCAAAGACCAACATCTGTCCGAGCTCAGCATATGCATCCGCGTATTAAAGTGCTCAGTGTTCTAAGGCCCTGCACTTAATTTTCCCTTGGGTAAACAGAGCCAATAATGGATAAATACTGAGGGATCAAATATCCTTAAACTATTGGAGAGAGCTGTGAGTGCAGTCTTTCAGCCACATCAGAAGTGAGAAAAAAAAGAGCAAAAAAAAAAAAAAAGTATGACAGAGGCTCTCCAAATTAGGAGGGAAGAACTTGGAATGGAGTCGATTCCACTGGCCATGGATTGTCTTGGGAAGCATCTTGATGAATGGCGGTGGGAGAGGGGCATTTGGGAGTTCTATGGTTAAGTGAGTGTGTTTGCTTAGTCTCTTCAGTCGTGTCTGACTCTGCGACCCCATGGACTGTAGCCTGCCAGGCTCCTCTGTCCATGGAATTCTCCAGGCAAGAATAACGGAATGGGTTGCCATGCCCTCCTCCAAGGCATCTTCCTGACCCAGGGATCAAACCCATGTCTCCTGCAGCTCCTGCATAGCAGGTAGATTCTTTACCACTGAGCCACCTGGGAAGCCCATGGTTAAGTGTAATTGAACGTGAAATATGGCACGATCCAAGCAAAAGTGAGATCTTGACTCTCTTCAGAAAAGAAGAGCAAAGGGTCTTTTGGTTGGCACCCTCCAGGTTGAGTTGAGCCCACACTCCCTGTAACTGTACACTGAACCATCTATCGTGTCCTACTAATTGCTTTTCAAGGCAAGTCCCTGTAGGAAGGTGAACTTAGGAGAGGCTGACAGTCTTGGCCTTTGAGCTCCTCAGGGAAAACACACAGTTCGAGTGTATCTTTCAAGTACAAACTTCTAAGGAGGAACATTTCAGCCTCTCAGGAATGCTGGTTTAATACAGGGGCATGATGTATTTCATCATTTCTATGCAATCTTTTAAGAAAAATGCTCTGACCTTTGAGATAAGTTGACCACAAAAGATGACCCTATCCAAACTTTATCACCATGTGTAGTAGCCATACTATTATTTTCTGATTTGCTTAAAAAAAAAAGTATCATTAAACATTTCAGATAAGAGAGTTCCTATTTGTTACGTCAAAAATGTAGAGCTCTTTTCTTATTACTTTTTACAACAAAGTATATAAATCAATCTTACCACAGTCTGACACTCATCTTGTGTGTGCATGCTAAGTAGCTTCAGTCATGTTGATTCTTTGCGAACCTATGGTCTGTAGCACGCCAGGCTCCTCTGTCCAGGGATTTTCCAGGCAAGAATACTGGAGCAGGTTGCCATTTCCTCCTCCAGGGGATCTTCCCCACCCAGGGATCAAACCCACATCACCTGTAGCTCTTGTATTGCAGGCAGATTCTTTACTGCTAAGCCATCAGGGAAACCCAACATTCATCATAGCCATATTTATCTGTCTTATCTAAACCACTGGTACTACTACTTTTGAATTATCCATATGCAGAAACCCCATAAGATGTTAAACTCAAAAAGTGAAAATTTTAAAAAAGATTAAATATATGGCTGATGGCTATGTTGGTAAATGGTCAAAAGAAAGCAGAAAGAGAAGTACCAAGTGATATGCTCCTTGGAGCCAGGCTGATGCTACTCACAGAAGAGCTACAAAAAGGTTTCCACTGGATTTCTCTCTGCCTCCAAAATTGCTACTCTATATAGGCAGCTCCCCACCCCCACCCTGTGCTCTTTCAGTAGAAGCTGAGGCTTCTGCTGTGATTCAGCCTTGCCAGAAAAGCACCTGGATAACCCTTGAAGTGGAAAAGGCTAAATATTACCAGTATGTGAGTAGGAGAAGTAAGGCAGCATTCAAAGGATTTGACTGAACACTGACTTGGGGTCTCAGCCATCCCCTTCTAAGAGTCAGCTGTTAGCACAATCCAAAAGAAAATGGGAAACATGGAGAGCAGCGCCTAAGAACTACATCATATTTATTTTCCAATGGGTTAAAAAATGTTTAAGCCATGAGAAATCAGTGAGGGAATAACAACACCTAGATCCTATAAATAATAAATGATCTGGATATATAATCAACTGTGTTAAAACTGCATTAATAAAATCACCAATAACTGAGAAGGCAGAGACAGCGAAAAATAAATAAAATCATTGTCACTCGCAAAAGCTCTTTGTTCTCATGGCTTGTGTTTTTGCAAATGAGTCCTTGCCATTGACGTAGTAAAGAAAAACAAACAGACAAGCGTGCAAGCTTAAGAGGCAGCCGTAATCTGGCTGCCATTTTTAAGTCCACTTGACAAAATTTCTCTTTCTTTAATGAATGGCTCCATGTGTTTTTTGATTTCCTTCCTAAAAATTTTCTTTCTGTGCTTCCATGTTTTCCAGAACCAGAGATCTTCTATTTTAGTAAATATTATCGCATATAATATTCACAGTCTAAAAGTTGAGTATATTATTTTAGAAGAAACAAAGCTCATGAGGAAGGCAAGGAAAAGTGCCTGCAGATCCAGAGGTATCTGAACACTAAATCAAGTTTCTTAACACATTCTGCTTTTCCTTCTGAAGAAATGGGAGTCCTGCCTTTTTACCACCAAAGACCTCTTTTGAATTTTGTATTTCTCTCCCACTGAACCCAAGTTTCAATAACATTTTAACCAGCAAACTTATTATAAAAATTAACAACTAACTCTCCATTTGTGTAAAATAAGAGACATTTTTAAAAATAAGAGTGGGACTTCCCTGGAGGTCCAGTGGTTAGGACTCCATGCTTTCAGTGCAGTGGGGCATGGGCTCCATCCCTAGACAGGGAACTAGATCCCACATGCTGTGCGGCATGGCTAAAAGTAAAAATATAAAAATAAAATAAAAATAACAGCATCTGACCAATGTGAGAGAATACTAAGCTGAATTTAATTTCAATCAAAGGGTTTCCAAAAAGATATTCTTCTATTCAGCTCTTTTTGTTTTTAAATGTTTAATATCTATGATTAGGGATTTGGAAATATTAAAAAAAAGAACCATCCTGTGGGCCTCTGGGGGCTACTGAACTAGCTTGCTTTGGAAGACACCAGATTCTGTGTGTTTTTAAATAACAGAAGCAGGAGCTATGATTGTGCTGTCCGTGAGAAAGCATTACCTCAAGTCCGAAATCCTCTCGTAGACCACTCTAAATCCCTGCTGCTCCAATGTAAACCCATTTCCTCTCCAGTCTCAGGAGAGATGGGAACAGCTGCTGGGCGTCTGTTAACTCGCCCTTTGTGATCTGGGGCTGGACCGTCTTTATGGTCCGTGTACCACATTGCAAGACATGCTGGACAATTCCTGACAAACTGGAGGCTTGTTACCCCGACTCTCATTTTCTCACCCTATTCTCCAGGTTCTCTTTTTGTTGTGCAAGTAGGGATTTCAATATTGGGGATTGGAACACAAAAAGCTCCGGGCTTGAGAAGTATCTCACAGATTGGCTTGTGTTCTTCCTGTAGCACCAGGCTGGAGGAGAATGCAAATCTGATATCATGATAACTGAGACTAATATCTGTTGCTGCTATTCCAATAGCATTTAGTTCTTCTGGAAATTCTTGCCTCGGGTCACAGTCCTGTTACCAGCTGGGGTCAAAACACACCAGATGAAGGATTCATATTTCCATCTAATTCATTACACTGATGGCTTTTATGAAGCATCTGGAAGTGGGCATATAAGGAGGATTTGTAGAGAATTCATTTGGAAGGGTGACAAAACTGTTTTCAGTTGATCATTCAAATCCTGCGCAATTATTAAATGACATTTTCAGTTCCCATCGATTCCATTTTTAATGTCCCACTAACAAATAAAAAAATATATATAAACATTTAATCCCACTCTTACACAATAGTATTGATTTGACCCTCTTTTCTATACCCATAATAACCCCAAATTCAAATCCAGACAAAATCTCTCACTGTTGCCTTGGATTTCCAAGTTTGAAGCATCAAATAAGAGTGGAACAATACTGAGAATAAATTTCAACCTTTTATGCAGCTACTTAACGGAATCATCTTCTCCTCTATTTGCTATCTTATTGAGGAAAGCAGGTCAGAACAAAACAAGTACTCACAAAATGCCTAGATTCTAATTTCTAGGAAAAAAGAAACAAATCACCCAGAGATAACATCAGAGATATTATCTTCAGTCAGCCCAGTTTCTCTTAAAATGAAGTTTTCAATAAGAGCTGTATGCACTCAAGGGCAGCTGACAAGCAGTTTTTCTTCAAAAAGCTTTTATAACAAAAGCTTTTTTTCACAAAAGTTGTTCAAAAAGCTACCCTTCTTCCACAGCCTTAAATTTTGATGACATTTTCAGATCTTTTTTTTTACCACCACTTACTTTATTTTTATTTCACCCTTTGGCTTCTAAGCCTCCACAAAAAGCTTTCTATAGTTGTTCTCTTTCAATTATTAGACTATTGACTGGACGAGATCTACTGAACACAAAAGCTGGCTTTCCTACTGAAAAAAAAAAAAAACGTTTTTCCTAAGGACCTGGATTCAGAATGAAAATCCAGTGAATTCAACTTGCTGAATTTTCTAAACCACCTACAAACTTTCACAAACATTTTAAGGGGACAAGTCACATGTCTGTATACCTTTCGAGTTCCCCCTAGTCACAAAAGTTAAGTTTATGCTTTCTGTTTTTATTGAAAATTAACCACCTCACTTCTGCTGCCAGGTAAAATAAAACAAAGATAACTACCTTGGTGCATATGTGACTTTATAATGCTTCAATGGGATAAGTCTCAGGGACGGGGATACTTGAACTAGTGGATTGAATGGAAGCTCCCAAAATATATATCTATGTCACATCTGTGAAACCTGAGAATGTTAACTTACTTGTAAAAAGCATCTTTGCAGATGTAATTAAGAGGAGGTCATCCTGGATTATCTGGGTAGGCCCTAAATCCAATGAAAAGTATCCTTACTAAGAGACACAAAGGAGAGACACATGGACAGAAGACAAAGAGGATGTGTGAAGACAGAGGCAGAGGCTGGAGTGATGTGGCCCTAAGCTAAGCACATGGCAACCAATGAGGCAGAGATGGGAATGATGTGGCCACAAGCCAGGAAGCACTTGGAGCTCACAGAAGTTGGTAGGAAGAGACAAAAAACTGAATCTCCCCAGAACGTCAGAGGAAATTCATCCATGCTAACACTTGATTTTGTATTTCTGGTCTCCAGAGCTGAGAGAATGCGTTTCTGTTGTTTTTAGTCACCAAGTTTGTGGTAATTTGTTACAGCATCCACAGGATGCTAATAAAGTGATTTTTAAGAACTGACCATCCTAATAATCAAATTTCACTGGGCAGCCCAATCTACACAAATCTACCATCCATAAATCAATGAAGAGAATTTAAAAGATTTGACTGAGTTTACTCATTCTTAAAACAAGTATTTATGTAACTCCTATGTGCCAGGTTCAGGGATCAAGTTGTGAGTAAAAACAGATAGGGGCTTCCCAGGTGGCCCAGTGGTAAAAAATCCACCTGACAATGCAGGAGATGCAGGAGACGTGGGTTCGATCCCTGGGTCAGGAAGATCCCCTGGAGGAGGAAACAGCAACCCACTCCAGTATTCTTGCCAGAGAACCCCATGAGCAGAGGAGCCTGGCAGGCTACAGTCTATGGGGTCACAAAGAGTCAGACACGACTGAGTGACTGAACGACAACAAAAACAGACATAGTCTCTGCCTTCCAGGGTTCTACAGGCCAGTGGGGAGATAAGACATTGGGTAAATAATAACGTAATCAGACTGGAGAGTATGTCTAAGGAAACACTCCATCGTTGGCTCTGTCATCACTATAGTGTTTATCACCCCCTTGTAGGGTGACTGCATGTGTTTTACTATCATTTGTGCACCATTTCAACTGGTATCTTTACCAGTTTTGAGCAACTGTCTTCCATCAAATAAGGGGTCAAGTTTCCTGAAAACATAGCCTTGACCCACTGTCTCCAAACTCCTCCCCCTGCCCCCCACCACTGGCTGCCCCGGCTCTACGGTGCCCACCCCCTTGTAGAGACTGCTCTGAGGCAAGAGGCACTTGATTAGAGACAGCACAATGCCATGAAGGGAGCGCAAGCTCTGATTTGGGCTCACACCCAAGCGCCACCACTTCTGGAATTCCTGGGATACGAGGCATAGTACTTCACTTCGTGGAATCTGTTTTCTCTTCAGTGATTTTTTTTTTTTTCAGGCTGTATGAATTTAGGGCTATCACACATACAAGGCAGGGTTCCCAGTCCTTAGCAGTAACCTAGTGAGTCGTGATGCTTGTCTCACCTGTCACGTCTGTACTAAGTGTACAGATCAAAGTGGATCCCGCCGTCCTTCAGGTCCCAAGGGAGCCCTCCCTTTGGCCTCCTGTGTTCTTGTTCATCTGTCTCTTGCCCAGTTTTTCTCAGTCATTTTTAGGGGAATCTTTTCCTTCTCCACGCACTTCCAACATTTGGTTCTCCAGGATTGCAGTCTTGTGCTCACCTTTTCCTCCTTCCTCTATACATTATCCTAGACTATTTGATCAAGTCTGTGGTTTTAAATATGTTATATATGCGCTATATGTTTACATATTGCACATATATACATATATATTTTAGATATACATACACACATACATATTTATATAGGCTCACATGTTATATAGTGATTTTATATATATATATGAGCCACATAAATACAAAGACTGCATATGTATAACATAAATGAGGATGGATATGTGCATATATATACACACATATCCCACATCTTTAACCTGAATGGGAAAATCCATATGTATTCATTTGTCTCCGAGATATTTCCATTGATATATCTCACTAGCAGTTCAAACTCAACATGTCCAAAAGCTAAACTCTCGGCCTTCTCCAAAACCAGTTCCCCTTTTTTTGACTACATGAGGGAATATGTCCCCTTCAGCCTTCCATCTAGTCACCCATGATGCGACCCCGAGGACTAGTCTACAACCTCTTTCTTCACATCACATCTAGCAATTGAGTCCTATTCATAAGTCTTTTTGAAATGCATCTTACCTCCTTCTCCCTGCCCCTGTCTTTGTTCAAACTCCGGATATTTCCTCACATGGCTCCCTGGAATGACCTCCTAAGGCCCTTCCCTGCTCCTAGCCTCTTCCTATACCCCGCATCTCAAATCTATCATCCCTCCAGTCCACCTCCAACATGGCCACCAGAGTAATCTTTCATATATGCAAGTATAATCACATAAGTTACCCTCATTCCCAGCTGAAGTCCCGTTAGGCTTACTTACCTTCATCACAAAAGCTACACCTGTTATCAAAGTGTCCCAGGCACTTGTCACGGTCCCTTTCTCATCTCTCAGTGGTCCTCTGTGTCTCTGTACTCTTCAGCTTTACTGAACTGATATCAGCCCCTGGATGCGCCGTTTTCCAAGGCTTCCATGTCTCTGCTCATGCCACGCCTTCTGCTAGAACTCCTCTTCTCCCTCCCTTTCTCTCTCATGTCAAGCCTTCCCTTGCACCAAGGTTCACACCCCCCACCTGTGCCTGACCATTTCTGAGCAGTCTCAGTGCTCTCTCTGCCCCTCCTTTGGTCTAGACTGAACTACATGTCCTTCTTGTGTCTTCCACAGTTTCCAGCACTGTCGTTATTTTCTGGGTTTCCTACCGGATAGAGAGTGCCATCTGGTCAACAGCTGCTAGTTACCAGCCCTGCAGCCGAACTGCAGGTTAGGCACCTCTTGGGGGGCACCCATTGCCTCTGGGGAGTGGCCTCTGCAGTATCTCCAGCCCTGGGAGTGCCAGCTTGTCCCAGGGATGGGTGAACCACTACCACAAACTCTGCAATTACACAGTGGTTCAGCAGAGCCAAAATCCTCAGGGGTAACCTCCTAGATGTCCCCAACCTATGCTTCAGGGTATCATGTTTTCTTTCTTATTTTAGTTTTTTAAGCTGTTTATTTAAACTGTTTTTTCCCTTAATTTTTATTTATTTATTTACTTTTGTATTTTTGCCATGCTGCGTGGCATATGGGATGGTTCCCCAACCAGGGATGGAACCCAGGCTTCCCAACTTTAAGTGCTGAGTCCTAACCACCAGGCCATCAGGGTACCAGGTTTTCTTAACCAACACTCCCCTTAACTCGGCAGACTGGCTTAGCAGAGCATTCAGACAGCTGTGGTCTTCTGTGACTCTATTAGATCATTCTGCTGCTCAGTGGCCTTTGCTCTTTTTTAGGATTTTTTAAGATTTGCTAATTAATGGTCCTTTATTTCTCATCCCCCCCACAGAGGGGCAACTATAACAACTTAGCAGTAACTAGCCAACTCCACTGTCTTTGTGGATGTTCTCAAAAATACCCAAAGTATCACATCTATAAACACTCTATTTCATCTGGACTTCTGTCCATCTCTCCAACTGTGAAATCTGAGGCAAGGGACTATCCATACCCTACACACCACTCACGGTGGCATTCTCTTTATTACTGTGTACTGACAGACCCAAATCTCCATATGACCCTTGTTTTAATAGGCCACTCTCAGGACTAATTCTATTAGTTTAGGGCCTCTGAGGAGCAGATGCCAAAATGAGATTAGATGTGCAAGATGTTTATTGAAGGAAACATCTCCAAGGGAAACAGCTGAAGGAGGTCGGGAGAGTTTGGATGACAAGGCAGGTGTGTCCCCTGTGAAGGAGAAAGGAGAGAGGGAAGGAAGAAGGGCTGGGTGGGAAGAGCCACAGACTGCAGAGCAGTTCTGAAAGGTTCAGCTAAGCCAATGGGTAGTCCTTGAGCCAAAGTCACAATCTGGTAGGAATAGACATTTCTATCTGTGCCACATTCAATCACTGGATAAGAGCAGCTTATGGAAAGTATGGCACCAGTGAGAACATGGTGGTAGGTTCAAAGCTTAGCACCTGGAGCCATCCATCAAGCACTTCCCCTAGCCCAGATGTGAGAGATGTATTTTCACAGTCACCACATTCACCTAGTTGTCAAATGACTGGCTTTAATGTAAAATGTAAACAAGCAGTCCTTTTTTTGCACTGTTCCAAAATGCATGAATTTCAGTTACCATGATTTAGCCAAGTAACAACAGTCCTCCAACAACATGACTCAACTTTCAGTTACCATGTTATATTAACTGTGAGTAAATTGCATGAAGTACAAACTTTGCTGCTACCACTTTAGTCCATAAACTATTACTCAAGTAACAGACGCACACAGTAATCAATGTTCAATCACGTTTCTTGGTGATCAGTCACTGTACCAGTTAGAAAGTTCATGCACAGGTAGCAAAGCATGCATTTGGGTTGTCTCCTTGTCTCCTAGTGACAATCCTATATGATATTACAGAAATGGATAATCAGAAGAGGGAACTGACTGACAAATATGAAAGTGAAAACAAAAAATCAAGAAGTGACAATGCTAGAGTGGAAGTTTGAATTGAATGTAAATGGAGTTATAGAAGAAATAGCTGTCATGAAAATGTTGATACTGCCGCTGTCTAAGACTCTAGGTATGCAGCTGGAACACAGTGAAGATGGAGTTACTGACATACACAAGGAAAGTTGTGATGAAAAGGATGAAGATATCCCAGAAGAACCATGATGCCATTAAAAATCTTCATGTTAAAAGGACTTCCAGAGATATTTCACAACACTGAAAGTGCAAAGATAAAATGTCATAAGTTGATCCAAACAACTTTCTAAGTAATGATTCACCATAGCATAGGAAAAATGCTCACTCAGTATGGTAAGTTATATGACAAGAAAGCAGAAAGCATTGTTCAAAACAATCTTGATAAGTTTTTGCAAAGATATAACTTTAATTTTCAATATTTCAAATGCTTTAAATTACAGTGTACTAAAGAAATTTTAGTTTTACTCTATTTCTATTTCCCTATACATTTAAAACTAACAGAGAGTTTCTCATGTTTGATAAAAAAAAAAAAAACAACTTAAAGGTCACAAAAAAACCCATAATTTTTTCCCACTGGTTATTAACACTGTTTTGTATAGTTTTAGCTCACACAATCATTTTTACAGTCCCAGACAAAGCAGGGATTGCTCATATACATCACGGATTTGAGTATGTTTGCTTTTTCTTGCCAATTAAGTTATAGTCACAAATGATTTGAATAATTAGTCAATACAAAATATGTAATAATAAGTATAAAAATTAATATAATTTTCATCAGCCTAATTACATACCATTTATCCAAATGTCAAATTCAGTCAGTTCAGTAGCTCAGTCGTCTGACCCTCTGCAACCCCATGGACTGCAGCACGCCAGGCTTCCCTGTCCATCACCAACTCCCAAAGCTTGCTCATGTCCATCAAGTCAGTGATACCATACAACCATCTCATCTTCTGTCATCCCCTTCTCCTCCTGCCTTCAATCTTTCCCAGCATCAGGGTCTTTTCCAGTGACTCAGTTCTTTGCATCAGGTGGCCAAAGTATCGGAGCTTCAGCATCAATCCTTTCAATGAATATTCAGGGCTGATTTCCTTTAGGATTGACTGTTTGGATCGCCTTGCAGTCCAAGGGACTCTGAAGAGTCTTCAACACCATAGTTCAAAAGCATCAATTCTTTGGCATTCAGCTTTCTTTTTGGTCCAACTCTCACACCTGTACGTGACTACTGGAAAAACCGTGGCTTTGACTAGACAGACCTTTGTCGGCAAAGTAATGTCTCTGCTTTTTAATATGTTGTCTAAGTTTGTCATAGCTTTTTTTTCCAAGGGGCAAGCATCTTTTAATTTCATGGCTGCAAATTATACCATATGAACTTCAACAATCATTATCTAGCTACTGTGGAATTCTGAAGATTCAGTAAGAACACTGAGGGCATTCCTAGTATTTTCCTTAGCTACTAAAATGCAAAGATACTCTCTCAGTTAGTAAATGAGATCAAGCATCATGTAAAAAGAACTTCTACCTCCAAGGTACAAGTTAGAAATTCTTTCACATCTTCTTATTACTGTCAAGATGGTAAACTTTGCTAGCTCCTTCCCAAAATCAAGCCTGGAGAAATTATCAAAGCCAAGGAGAAACATGGATTCCAGGACTAGAAATATCAGAAACAACCACAAGAAAAAACAGCATGGTAACCTCCCACTGAACCTGCAGGTTGTCTTAAACAGATGTGTGTGGGAGCCTCCCATGGCAACCTGGGGCAGAAGGGAGCTTAGCGTGGTAGTGAAAGGAGAAGCTGGAGGAAATCATTTCATTTGCTCCTTCTTCACTCCATATTGGCTTGGTAGTGCAATCCATTCCCTAGAAATGAGCAAAACAGCTCACACTCACCTGTACTAGTGTCCTTTGACACCAGGGAAGTTCGAAAGTCCTGTGTGTGCAGCTAATGAAAGTGGTAGTGCTACTGATTGAATAGCTGCCCTTGGACAGTCAGTGATCCAACCCCTTTCCATCCAAACTTGCATGGCTCTCAGAAACTAATAGATCAAGTGAACAAAAGTTAAGCAGAGATGCCAAAGATATGAGCAATATAAATAAGAAATTCAAGCTGTTAGTAATAGGTAAAACTCAATACCAAATGTAGAATACACATGGAATATTTACAAAAGCAAACCATGCATTAGCTGCATAATGAACTCTAAATTTCAGCCTAAGAAATCCTAAATACTAAGTCATGTAATTTTCTCTCTTTCTTATAATCCAGTAAAATTATATTAGGAATAAAATAATAGGTTAAATGTTTTTAATTTAGAAACTAAACATATTTCTAGATAACTACTGCAACAAAATGGAAATCACATAGGAAATTAAGACTACAAAAAGATAGGTCTTCATCAGTATTGATTAGCTTTTCACATGACTTAAGACTGATAAAAAAAGTGGAATAAATTCCAAAACTGACCCAAAATGAATTCTTAATTTCTTGGGATATTTCAGACCCCTAAATATTTTATGGAATGGGTTGAAAATGCTTAAGACTGTGGCAAACAGTCTCCTTTTAGTGACCATGATACCTGAACTTTGCATCTTCTTACCAACCTACTTTGAAAAAGATGAGACCAATTTTGTAAATAATTACATTATAATCTAGGTTCCCAAAGAACTTTTAGGACCTTTCCCTTTCTTGAGGGTTTTTCACAGAAATTCCCAATTCTTGATGATTAAATATAATATTCCAAATAAGCTACTGTCCTGCCACTTTATATTAAATTAACAGTATGTGAAAACAAGTTTTATAAAAATCCACAACAAAAACGCATGCCATGCTTAGAATTTGGTCACATGCTAAACTCACAAGGACATAATTTTTACTCTTTGTACAGAGAATGAAGAAGACAGAAAAAGGATGACAAGAACATTTAGAAAGTCATAAGAGGAGAATAGAAAAAGGAATAAAGTGAGGGATGGAAGGTGATCTACAAAAAGAATTCATACCCTGGAGATAGAAGAAGCCCTAAGACAAGAAGGCCAAAACAATATTACACAGAGAATGCTAGGTAAGCAATATCATCTAATTCCTAAATCCTGTTTTTTAAACAAATGCTAAAAGAAACCCTAATTAGTGCAAACCCCTATTAGACCTGGGTTCATTCATTTGTCCTTCTTACCTTCCTTTCTTCGCACCTGTCTCTCCCTCCTTCCTTCCATCTCCTTGGACATGGGTTTATCAGGAACACTTACAGCTTCCCATGGCAGAGATTTAGCTTCAAAACCTAGTTTAAAACCGTGCACTTTGCTCTGTCTGCCACAAGTCCAAAAATAGGGAGTTTATTATCTTCAGTTCTCATTTGAGATTTTGGCTTCCTGACACTGAGCCTCTGGTACAACTTAATAGGTTACCAAACCAGGAAAATGGGAGGTCTTAGTTTCACTGATATCATTAAAAGGAAAGCAAAGACTGGTGTTACATATGTATAAATTCTTGAAAAGGCAGTCAGTAAGCTAATTTTGTGACAGCCACATACAAGTGTGAACTAGGACCTGCTGCAATTTCCTTCTCAAATGAGTACCTGCTGAGAAGCATAAATCATCCATATTTTAGTTTGACTGAATATGTATATTTTTACCAAAGGCTGATAGGAATAAGAGAAACAGCTCAACTAGCTTCTGAAATGAAAAATTAAACCCATTGTTTATCTTCTTAATGTATTATAGACTGTACATTGGACCCAAATACTACTAGACTTCATAAGCCCTGTTAGATTCATTTCTATTTTTAACTTGTGGAGTCTCTATAAATTTAACTATAGGTGCCACACCATAACTATGACACCTTCTTGGTAGCTTGAAAGAGTTGGGTTTTTTTGTAATGCTGAGCCACCAGGAAGTGATTCAGGACAGAACTGTGAGAATAAAGTGATATAATGATATTTTAAAATATTCTTAGATGAGTGATTTCTACCATCATCATCCCACCCATCCAAAAAGCACATGGGGATAGCTAGCTACTCCTTCAGGATTATTTGACCCTTTAAAAGGGATGTGAGAGAAAAGTCTTTTTACCAATTTAACAAAATTATCTGTTGATGATGGTTATTTGTGACTACCTATACACACCATGGGCTTCCCTTGTGGTTCAACTGGTAAAGAATCTGCCTACAATGCGGGATACCTGAGTTCAATTCCTGGGTTGGGAAGATCCCCTGGAGAAGGGAAAGGCTACCCTCACCAGTATTCTGGCCTGGAGAATTCCATGGACTGTATTGTTCATGGGGTCGCAAAGAGTCGGACATGACTGAACAACTTTCACTTTGATATATACCATAGTCTGGGCAATCTTAGTTGGTCAAGGAAAGCAAATGATCTTTAATATTGCCCCTAGAGTGACCTAAAATTTCAAATACAAACAACCATGCTCTCTATTTTGGAAGAGAGAAGGTATATTTTCTCCCACCTCCCTCCTTTCTTAAAGGAAGCTGATAGAGGGGCAGGTAGATATGTGAAGTGTATTTACTGTTTCAGTACCTAAGACAATTCAGGAGGTATACCTTGAGTTATTTCTCAAAAGACCAAGGCATTTGGGTCACTCTGAAACACATCCATCCTGAGCAGAAGAGAACTGGGATATGGAACCATTCCGTGTCCTGATAGGCAGAGCCCCTCTTAGTTCTGCCTCATCCACTGGGTGCGTGCTAAGTCGCTTCAGTCATGTCCGACTCTGTGCAACCCTATGGACTGTCCAGGCTCCTCTGTCCATGCAATTCTCCAGGCAAGAATACTGGAGTGGGTTGCCATGCCCTCCTCCAGGGATCTTCCCGTCTCAGGGATGGAACCCACGTCTTACATCTCCTGCATTGGCAGGCGGATTCTTTACCACTAGCACCACCTGGGAAGCCCCATCCACTATAGCAGCCACATAAATCAGTACCCCAGAACAGTTCACACTGGGGAAAAACCATCCACCTTCCTCTCTGGATGCTATAGCGCAAGAAAAATGAACACACTTAGGAGTTGGTTCTTATTACCATAAATTAGATACTGTCTGCTCAATGAAAAGGAGCCATTGTCAAAAACTATTGCATGCTATTTTCAAGTGAAAAATTGTATTGCTCTCTAAAAAAGAAAAGTGTACAAATCCACCCTAGCTTGAGGATACTAACTGTCCCAAGTTACTGTTCACGCCAAATACATTTCCTCCCCATGTGCATCAGGATGTGGTCAGTCTAATATCGATAGTTGTACATTCAGTGATTGTGAAAACAGTCTTTACACTTTTTTGTGGGGGCCCATGAGCGGCCGTGTCCTCCTCTCAGTACTCAGGACACAGTTCACTGTCTCATTAATTCAATTCTTTTGACCCTATTTGGGAGGTCATCCGTGAAATTTACGGTCCCCTCTCCAACTCAACTGTGTTCACTTTGAAAGCCGCACTCATTCTGCCATGGCTTACCTTCAGCTTCTTTCAGTCGACCTTCTTCTGACTCCCTCATTTCATTACACTGGGGTCATAAGTTTTCTTCCCCTTATGATAGCTTATTACTTGTTCCCCATTTTCGCAAACCATTAAGACTGTGTTATTTTCTTAATCGCTCATCAAAGCACTTGAGCCTGAAGTATTCACATATATTTGGCATGTAAGGAAACCCCAGCAAATCACCCCTGGAACAAGTTACGGTCAGTCTGGTGTGAAGTTTTATATTCTCAGTTGCCAGTGCTACCCCATGATCTGAAAAGAAAGTCTCTAACACTTGGTGGGCTACAGTCCATGGGGTCACAAAGAGTTGGACATGACTTAGCGACTAAACAACATTACCATCAAAGATTTCAAAGCTAGGTCTTATATGATGAAATGTCAAGGCATTTCTCATCAAGACCCAATCTAGGAAGAATGGAAGTCTATTCTTGCTTGGGAAAACTACAGGGAAAGTTTGATAGAAGAAGCCAAACTGATCTGGGGCCAGTTCCTCCTCCAAATACAGTTGCAGGTCCTCTCACTGAAACATGGGAAAGGCTGTAAACTGAATATTTTTAATTAAAAACTATTAGCCTAATACTTTAATTGCCCAACACATGACTATGAGAATTGTCTCATTTAATTCCTTCAATAGAAAAACACAATCTAAAACAGACTTCTGAATTTAGGGAGCTCAAATTCTCATGAATGAAAGACAAGCAAGCAAAAGAATTTAGGGTTCTTAGCTTTTGGGTCTGAAACCAACTACTTGCCTTGGTGTGTGCACAGTGGTGGAGACGGACCTAATTTAATGGAACCAGTGAACAGATTCCGCCTGTGTGGTGTGAAGGGGATGGGTTTTCAGATAAAGCTTCTCAGAGTGGAAATCAGTAGAAGGAACACCTGGCCTGACTCCCAGCCACGCATTAGTTAGAAACTGGAGAAAGAACCACTTTTAGAACCACTAATGAGCCCCAGGTGAAAACACTGTTAACTAGAAAGCTCCTTTTTGCAAAATTTCCAGTGTTTTGATTGATGAGCAAGTTGTTTAGGATTTCTAATTTTCCATTACATTAAAACAGAACCTTTGTTTTCCCTCCCGACTAACATACTTTTGTCTCCGGCTACCACATATGCCTATCATCAGTCATAGGAAAGGCCAGCTTCCATTTTTGGAATCACTTGGAGAGACAGACATTCTTATGAGTCTGCAGAGTGTTTATGATCCAAAAGAGTAAAATGGAGAACACTTGGGAGTTTAAAGTGGCTAATGAATAAGCACATACTCTTGCATTTTCTTCCATCTGCGACATTGTCACATTTGACAAGATTTAGAATCTGCCAACATTTCCAGAGAAATTGCTTGTTTGCATTTGTAGTTAAAATGTGTAAATGTGCAGTTACTCTCAAGTCTCAGGGGCTGAGGACCACTGCCTCCAAGGAAAAAGAACCAAAGTGAAAGTTCTTGTTGTTTAGCATTGTTCATTCAGCACATATTTATCAGGCCCATTGTGATATGATCTACCAAGAAGAGAGAAAAAAGTATATGTGGGAATTCAGTCACACACCATGTTTTTATTAAGACCAAAGTTTTGTAAATATATGGTAGCATTTTAAGATTTGTTTTTAGACTGACCATTATCTATTCAAAAAATTATTTACTGTACACCCACCATGGACACTAGGCAACATGGCAACAAATAAGACAAATATGGTTAATACATTCATGGAATCAGAGTCTAGTGATGCTGGTAAACACTAAACAAAGAAAAATACAGATGGAATTTGCTATAACTATGCTTGAATAAGCCATAAAGGAAATAAGTGTCCAGGGTACAGTGAAGTAGGGTCTATAACAGAGGGACCTAATATTGACCAGGAAATCAGGGAGGACCTCCTTGAGAAAGTAATGCTAAATTATAACCTGAAAGATAAACAGAAATTAGCCAGGTGAAGAGAGAAGCAAAAAGAACCTTACACAGAGCAGAAAAGGACCAGAGGGGAAGCAAACTTCTGGATTAGAGAGAAAGACAGGAATTTCTGTGATGGTTTACATTTCCTTGCCTTTGTAACTAAATGCACTGAAGGTGTTATAAACAAAAAGCTAACATAAGTCATCATTTTGCTCATCAATGACTGATTAGCTGTGTTAAGAAATGGTTTCTTTAGGAGTTACAGAGATGCAGAGAGTTGCTGCCCCTGAAATAAATGGTCCCATGTAACTATGCTTGAGGCCTTGCTTTTAGTAGCATTCTTCTTATTGTCAATTTTATCTTATAATCTTCTGTGGTTTGGAAATCTAGATAATATAAATAATTTTGTGATTCTTTCTAAAAGAAAATAAACATTAAAACAAATAATCAGACTCTGAGTAAGAGTATGAATCATAAATAAAATAGAGAATCTTTAGGTCATGAACTAGATTACACCTATCCTGATGTTTAGAGACCTTTCTATGTCCAGGTCTGTGTGGGTTCTTAAGAAGCTACATAAGAAGTCCTGGCAAGTCTAAGTTCCTTATAAAAGGAACACTGGGGGATATGCCCCTGTATGTAAATTGAGTCCTAGAAATAACTAATGTCACTTTGTCTGCATCTCATTCTCCCCCATTCTTTCAGTTCCCTTGGCTACTGAACCTAATGACACTTTCGTTACAGCAGGAATGATGACATTAAAGACAACCTGTGCTGGGAAGGTCAAATAACCATGGAGGACAGATACCTTCCTAAAAGGTAACCATCACTCCAGCCAGTGGCTGCCAAGTTACCAAAGGACTCAGTTTGACATTAATATACTACCTGTATGTTTTATTTTTTTAAGAAGGCTGGAATTCTGATTTTTTACATGAAGTTCTCCCATTTAGAAGTGCTGTTGACTAATCAAATAATTTTTTAATTATGGAAGGCAAATACAATGCATCTGTGAACAGGAATACCTTCATTCTGAAATCTCTGCTCGAATTGCTGCTTCATTTGTAATCTCTGCCATCCTCATTTCCTCTTCTCAGCCTGCCCCAGAAACCAGGCTCTCTCAGACCCAGGCTTCCCTCCACGCTGTGCTGTGCTGTGCTGGTAAACGTTTAACAATCACCTCTCTCTCGTGTAAATCCCTGCACAATTTCAAGCTACCAAAGTAACATCTCCGAGTTCGGAGTTAGTAAGAGACATCCAGGACTAGCATATCATATGGATATGATACAAGTCAAGAAGCACAAGGGCATAGAGAAGAGCAAAACAATTGGGAAGTGAGGACTTTGAGTTTGTTACCTTTGGGTTTTTTTCTCTGTTTTTTGGTGTTTTTTTTTTTTTTTTTAACTTTTAATTTTGGACTGTATAGCCAATTGACCAGCAATATTGTGACAGTTTCAGGTGAAGAGTGAAGGGACTTAGCCATATATATACATGGATCCGTTCTCCCCCAAACCTGCATCCCATCCAGGCTGCCACACAATATGGAGCAAAGCTCCCTGTGCTCCCCTGTAGGTCCTTGTTGGTTATCCATTTCAAACATACAATGTGTACATGTCCATCCCAAACTTCCTAACTATCCCTCCCCACCATCCCTCCCACCCCATGCATCCATAATTTCACTTTCTAAGTCTGTGAGTCTCTTTCTGTTTTGTTTGTTACCTCTTTTTAATGTAATTTAATTTAACTGGAAGCTTATATAACTTAATTTTTAATAATGGCTATATTTAACAATTGGCTTGCCAAACTCGTGAAGCTCTCAGCTCTCTTGAGCTTCTGCATGCCATCTTCTGCACACAAGTGTTACCAAAATATGCTCCAATTTACGCTCACCAGCCATCTATGCCTTCAGACCTCTCCTTCCATTAGCTGACTGGGCAGGCAGCCCCATCATGCCTTTAGCCCTCTCTCTGACCAGCCCGTGGGGTCCTCCTTGGGCATCATCCAATTAAAAATAAGAATGACTGAACTCTAGAAAAGAAGATTTTACTAAGCTAAAATGTAATATTTCAAACAACTCTTTTAAGCCATTTTTATGCATTCACTTGGATGGGCAGTCACAGTGGTATGCTAAAGAGACACAAAACCACAGACTAACTATAGCACTTCTGCCCGGAGTTACTAAGTTAGTTGGTGTCACCAAGTACCTTTAAAAAAAAAAAAAAAATTCAAAGTTTCTGTCATATATAGATGAAAGTAAAATTAGGAGAAATTTGCTTTCTCACATCTGCCAATCTTGAGGGTTTAGGGGATGCAGGAGTGAAACTAAGTGAGACAGATCAGGAGAGCTTTCATTTCTGTGCAAGTTTGTGACTTAAAACTGATCATTTCAAGCACAAATCCAGTAAAGCCAAGATCAATATCAGATCTCTCATGTAGACAGAAAAACATAGGAAGACCATAATACACCAAGTTCATGATACAGTGAAGATTAAATGAATGAGGCTTTGTAAGGCCATTAGAACATTGCCTAGCCTAGATTCTGCATGCTTGCTATTTCTAGTAGTTTCATATACTTCACCTCTTCCATATTCTCCCCCTTTTTAATTTAGTGGAAAAAACCCAACCTCCTACAAAAGGGTCAGTCTGGTAAAGGCTGCAAAGGTGGAAAGGAAGGGAAAGGAAACACAGTGATCAGTAGTGGCCTTCAGGAGGCAAAGGTCAAAGATTGGTGATGCTCACAAGTCTGTGTGGGCACC
This sequence comes from Cervus elaphus, assembly GCF_910594005.1. Lineage (NCBI taxonomy): Eukaryota > Metazoa > Chordata > Mammalia > Artiodactyla > Cervidae > Cervus > Cervus elaphus. The sequence continues at coordinate 38,693,639 of NC_057835.1, read as the reverse complement.
AGACGGTCCGTAGCATCAGTGCTCCAGCGGGTGGTGCACGGGATCGCAGGAAAGCCCAAGGAGCCCACACTCTTAGTGTTGTAGCTGAATGCCGGAGCACACGGCACATGTTCACAAGTGGTACCAAGGAGGCTGCCATGTCAGTGCTGAATCTGTGACACAAGAGGCAAGCTGCTGAGCTGAGAGGAGGGAATGTGGCTATCGCAGCCTGGCAGGATTTACTAAATAATAAAATCACTTCTCTCGGGATCAGTAGTTTAATTTTGTTTCTTTCTGATTTCACACAAAACTGGCTTTTTCCACATCAATTCAATTTATTGCTACAAGCGTACCTAATGGACTATTCATAAATGTCTGGGTTTGAGATGTCAGAGTTACTCTTATTTGACTTATTGAGACACATCATTTTAAAATTATATTTTCATTTGCTAACATGGATTGATATTTAAAAGGAAGGACATGTTAACTTCAAAAAACACAAGATAATAAAGGGAACTTAAAACTACATTTAATTATCTTTCTGACTTTTATGGTGCTGTTTCTAAGACTCAATATAACTATCTTGACAGTGAGGAAAATTAGAATGTCATAAACCCAATCAGTGAATCAGAATCATGCATAAGCCTTCTTACAAATATTGGGTGTACATAAAATTTTTAAAATATGAATTTTATTTTATAGATATGCAAAGAATTCACTGCCATTTAAAAAACTGTCACAACAATTTGAATAGTCAGAAGCATTATATTAAATACAGTAGAGAGAATTTTTTTAGCTAGGAGCATGACAATGAAAAGCACAATCAAAATTAAAGCAAATTAGAAAAATAAGATGAGGATGCCATGATGGCATGACTGAGACAATACTTCTCCTTCCACTGTAAACAATGATCTTTTTAAAAATGGGAAAGCTATCTAAGACAAATGATTTTTAAAACTTGATATCAGCACAGGACTGTAATTTCTGAAAGCAAGCAAGCAAGTGAATTCAACTCTAATCACTTAGGCATTCAGTCTGAGATATTTTTTGGCTCATGGGTCAGGAAGGAGTACCAATGAGTACCAAGGGGTACCAATGAGTCTCACTGAGATTATGAGACAGAGATTAGAGTTCATGAGGCTGAATCAACTGGTATTTTAGCATCAGAGTTTGGGAGAAAAGGACACTTCATAGAAAACAGTTCTAGAATTCTTCATCTCATTCATCTAGCCTCATTGGCTGACTACCAATGTACACACATGCAGGGTGAAATTCCGTGAAACTGGATAAAGAACAATAAGAGGTCACAAAATAAAACAATTCCCAAAGCTCACATAGGGCTTAGAGATGTTCATATTTCTTACTCATCAGAGGAAAGAACCCTTGATAACCACTCAGAATATTTAATAAAGACTCCAGAAGGGCCATACCCCAGAGTAAAGATTACCCTAAACTTTTACTAATAAAGATTCAAAACAAGCCTCAAAAGAATCAAGTGGATCCATGTAACTTAACTGCATTCATGCTTGTTCATTTTCAGGTACAAATACTAATTATCCACATCTCTACCAGCCTACACACGATGCTTGCGTTTCAAAAAATTACTACGAGATGCAAAATAAGGAAGGAAAAAAAAAGTTTGACTACCTTGGCAATCCATCCCTATGTATTATTGAGAGGAATTAAAATGTTATGGTCGCAAAAAATTCTGTACACAATATTTACAGTAATTTTACTCATAAATTGCTGAAAACTGAAAGCCTAGATGGTCTGCAAATGATGGATAACTAGAATATGATTCAAAACTAAAAAGGAATGAATTACTGAATCACATGATGACACAGATGAAATTTCTATGTATTTTTCTAAGTGAAATAAGCCAGTTCACAAATGCTTTATTGAATTATTCCATTTATTGTTGTTCAGTTGCTAAGTTGTGTCCTACTTTTTGCGACCCCATGAACTGCAGCACACCAGACTTCCCTGCCTTCACTATCTCCTGGAGTTTGCTCAAGCTCTTGTTCACTGGGTCATTGATGCCATCCAACCATCTCATCCTCTGTAGTCCCCTTTTCCTCATGTACTCAACGTGAACCAGCATCAGGGTCTTTCCCAAAGAGTTGGCTCTTCACATCAGGTGGCCAAAGTATTGGAGCTTCAGCTTCAGCACCAGTCCTTACAATGAATATTCAGGGTTGATTTCCTTTAGGACTGATAGGCTGGATCTCCTTGCTGTCCAAAAAACTCCCAATGGGAGCACCACAGTTTGAAAGCATCAACTCTTCAGTGCTCAGCTTTCTTTATGGCCCAACTCTCACACGTGTTGTGTACATGACTACTGGAAAAACCATAGCTTTGACTACATGGACCTTTGTTGGCAAAGTGATGCTTCTGCTTCTAATACTGTCTACGTTTGTCATAGCTTTTCTTCCAAGGAGCAAGAGTCTTTTAATTTTGTGGCTGAAGTCACCATCCACAGTGATTTTGGAGCCCAAGAAAATAAAATCTGTCACTGCTTCCACTTTTCCCCCTTCTATTTGCAAAGAAGTGATAGGACCAGATGCCATGATCTTAGTTTTTTGAATGTTGTGTTTTAAGTCAGTTTTTTCACTCTGCTCTTCACTCTCATCAAGAGGTTCTTTAGTTCCTCTTCACTTCCTGTCATTATGGTGGTGGTATCTACATATCTGAGGTTGTTGATATTTCTCCCGGAAATCTTGATTCCAGCTTCTGATTCATCCAGCTGGGCATTTCACATAGTGTACATTGCATATAAGTTAAATAAGCAGGGTGACAATATACAGCCCTGACATACTCCTTTTCCAACTTGGAACCAGTCCATTGTTCCATGTCCAGTTCTGACTGTTGCTTCTTGACCTGCATACAGGTTTCTCAGGAGGCAGGTAAGGTGCTCTGGTATTCCCATCTCTTTAAGAATTTTCCAGTTTGTTGTGATCCACACAGTCAAAGGCTTTAGCATAGTCAATGAAGCAGAAGTACATGTTTTTCTGGAATTCCCTTGCTTTCTCTGTGATTCAATGGATATTGGCAATTTGATCTCTGGTTCCTCTGCCTTTTCTAAATCTAGCTTGTACATCTAGAAGTTTTCGGTTCACGTACTGTTGAAGTCTGCTGCTGCTGCTGCTGCTAAGTCGCTTCAGTCATGTCTGACTCTGTGCGACCCCACAGACGGCAGCCCACCAGACTCTGCCGTGCCTGGGACTCTCCAGGCAAGAACACTGGAGAGGGTTGCCATTTCCTTCTCCAATGCATGAAAGTGAAAAGTGAAAGTGAAGTCGCTCAGTTGTGTCCAACTCTTAGCGACCCCATGGACCGCAGCCTATCAGACTCCTCCATCCATGGGATTTTTCAGGCAAGAGTACTGGAGTGGGTTGCCATTGCCTTCTCCAGTGTTGAAGTCTAGCTTGAAGGATTTTCAGCATTATCTTGTCAGCATGTGAGATGAGCACAATTGTGTGGTAGTTTTTGAACATTTTTGTCATTGCCCTTCTTTGGGACTGGAATGAAAACTGACCTTTTCCAGTCCTGTGGCCATTGCTGAGTTTTTCATATTTGCTGGCATGTTGAGTGAAACACTTTAACAGCATCACCTTTTAGGATTTGAAATAGCTCAGCAGGAATTCCATCACCTCCACTAGCTTTGTTTTTAGTAACACTTCCTCAGGCCCTGCTGACTTCACACTCCAGGATGTCTGGCTCTAGTTGAGTTACCTCATGAGCATGGTTATCTGGGTGATTAAGAAAGGATAGAGGTGAACTAAAATAAACTGCTGTAAGGTTTTCTGGGGCTTCCAAGGTGGTGCTAGTGGTAAGGAACCCACCTGCCAATGCAGGAGACAGAAGAGATGTGGGTTGGATCCCTGGGTTGGGAAGATTCCCTGGAGGAGGGCATGGCAACCCACTCCAGTATTCTTGCCTGCAGAATCTCACAGACAGAGAAGGCTGGCAGGCTACAGTCCATGGGGTAATAGAGTCAGACATGACTGAAGCGACTTAGCACACATGCAAGGTTTTTTTTTTTATTATTATTATAAGTGAAATGTTATAAAATTATTTAAAGATAGAGTGAGTGAAGTTGCTCAGTCATGTCCGACTCTTTGCAACCCCATGTACTATACAGTCCATGGAATTCTCCAGGTCAGCATACTCGAGTGGGTAGCCTTTCTCTTTTCCAGGGGATATTCCCAACCCAGGGATCAAGCCCAAGTCTCCTGTATTGCAGGCAGATTCTTTACCAGTTGAGCCACCAGGGAAGCCCAAAAGATAGAGGAGCAACATTAAATAAAAATTTTGAACAGATAGAGCAAGTAATAGTGAGAAAAATAAAGTACAAAAATATTTAATCAATGCAAAATAAAACAAGAACAAGGAAACAAATAAAATGGGAAAAAAACAGAAAACATTTAAACTGGATCACACAGGTAATTATTTTAATGTAAGTGGTACAAACATACCAATTAAAAGTCAGAAATGATCAAACTAGATTTTAAAAACCCCACTATATGTTGTCTATCAGCAACAAAAATTCAATATAAAGACGCACGTAATTTAAAAGTAAAAGGATTAAAAATGATACGTCATAAAATGCTAAATGTAAGCAAACTGAAGTGGCAACTTTTACATAAGACAAATTAGACTATGAACATAAATATTACAAGGGATATATGGATACATCATAATGTTTTTAATATATCAAAAGATATTAACAATACAGATTTAATGAATTCCTATCAAAATCCCAGTAAATTTTATTGTAGATACAGGCAAGATTATTCTAAAATTTATATGGAAAGGTAAAGAACTATAATAGCTAAAATTATTTTGAAAAAGAAAATTAAATGGGAGGAATAAGTCTGCTCAAATTCAAGACTTATTATATAGCTACAGTAATCAAGACAGTGTGGTACCAGTGGAGGGACAGACACATAGATGAATGGACAAGAACAGGGAGTTCAGAAATATTGCCTGTGTAAACACGTCCATTTATTTTCTATCATGGTTAAATATATACATATATATAACATAAAATTTATTATTTTAATAATTTTTAAGTATGAATGAAAGCATTACTTATATTCACAATGCTATAAAACCACCACCACTATCTATTTCTAAAACTTTTCCATCACACAAGGAGAAAATTTAACCATTAAGCAATAACCCATTTACCTTTCCTTGAAGACCCCTGATCTACTTTTTGTTTCTATGTGTTTTCCCATTCTAGATAATTCATACGAGTCACAATATTTATCATTCCTTTGTGGTTTATTTCATGCAGCACAATGTTTTCAAGGTTCATCCATCTTGAAGCAGGTATCAGAACTTCATTCCTTTCTATGGCTGAATAACATTTCATTGTATGCACATACAGTTGATCCTTGAACAAAGGAGAGGATAGGCATGCCCACCTTCCATACAGTTAAAAATCTACCTGTAACTTTTAGCCAACTGTCCTAATATACCCAGTGCCTCCATATTCGTGGTTATGCACCTGTAGATTCAGCCAACTGTAGTCAAATATACTGCATTTTGTTTAGCAACTTTTTGTCTATTGTTAGTAATGCTACAATAAATATTTGCATATCTGTTTCAGTCCATGTTCACATATGTATATACTTGTAAAGGTTTTTAAGCATTGTTGTTGTTCAGTCACTAAGTCATGTCTGACTCTCTGCGATCCCATGGACTACAGCATGCCAGGTTACCCAGTCCTTCACCATCTCCTGGAGTTTTAAGTGTTAAGGTTTAAAAAAAAAAAAGAAAAAACTGGTTCAAATATACAAGAGTGGCAAATAACCCAAAAGAAAACTAGGCAAAAGAGAAAAATAATTACACACTTTTTTTCACAAAAGAATAAAAATGAATGGCAAATAAATATGGCAAAAGGGCTCAGCATTACTAGTAATCAGAGAAATGAAAAACAAGAAAAGAAGAAGATACCCACACACATCTGCACATGCTTTTTCTACTTGGAAGACTCATTGTGTCATATACTGCAGACATATACTTCTGACTGGCTGTATCTTTTTCCTGGTTTCCCTCTGTTCTCTGAAAGAACCTAAAAGCAATGACACTCTCGTAGCAATCAGCACATCTAGTACAAAGATCTTGGTTTCTAAATCCCATTCTCTACTAAAAGGAGCCAGAACTTCTTGCGAAAATGGCTGAATCTAGGACTGGGGAAGGAAAAGTACAAGATGAACTTAGTGTATCTTGTGCAAAATATTAGTAGGGAAGTGGTCAAAGAATGACAGGATATATCAGTGGGTCACAGGAAACAATGGAAAGGACTTCCCCATGGTCAATATGTAACAACTTGAGCATCAAAATGAATAATAAAAATAATAGATTATTACTGACTTAACAAAGGAGACAATGTGTTTGATATATGGCAGAAACCAATACAATATTATAAAGCAATTATCCTCCAATTAAAAACAAATAAATTAAAAAAATAAAACAAAAAAAAAAGAGAGAGAGAGAGAGAAAGGAAGAGAGAAGAAAAGCACATTCTCAGGAGACAGAAAATTCCCTACAAGTATTTTACATGCTAATTAGCAACATTTTTCTGTACTCTCCACCCCCTGTGGATAGCAGGTCTTTTTCTTTTTCTATGTAAACAATTATAGAGCAGAAGGTACACTCTGGGGAGTTACATGACATTCAGTATATTTCAGCGTTTCCAACAAAGAAAAACGAAGGTTCACAAGATGAGTCCAGGTAGCACTCTACAGTTACAACAATACCTTTACGAAGGCCTTTACAATTTTCAAGGCTATTTGATTTTTTTAATTATTTATTTTAATTGGAGGGTAATTACTTTACAATATTTTAGTGGTTTTTGCCGTACATTGACATGAATCAGCCATGGGTGTACATGTGTTCCCCATCCTGAACCCCCTCCTACCTCCCTCCCCATCCCATCCCTCAGGGTCATCCCAGTGCACCAGCCCTGAGCACCCTGTCTCATGCATCCAACCTGGGCTGGTGATCTGTTTCACATATGGTAATATACATGTTTCAATGCTATTCTCTCAGATCATCCCACCCTAACCTTCTCCCACAGAGTACAAAAGACTGTTCTTTACATCTGTGTCTCTTTTGCTGTCTCACCTATAGGGTCATCGTTACCATCTTTCTAAATTCCATATATATGCGTTAGTATACTGTATTGGTGTTTTTCTTTCTGGCTTATTTCACTCTGTATAATAGGCTCCAGTTTCATCCACCTCATTTAAACTGATTTAAATGCATTCTTTTCAATGGCTGAGTAATATTCTATTGTGTATATGTACCACAGCTTTCTTACCCATTCGTCTGCCGATGGACATCTAGATTGCATCCATGTCCTGGCTATTATAAACAGTGCTGCGATGAACATTGGGGTACACATGTCTCTTTCAATTCTGGTTTCCTTGGTGTGTATGCCCAGAAGTGGGATTGCTGGGTTGTATGGCAGTTCTATTTCCAGTTTTTTAAGGAATCTCCACACTATTCTCCATAGTGGCTGTACTAGTTTGCATTCCCACCGACAGTGTAAGAGGGTTCCCTTTTCTCCACACCCTCTCCAGCATTTATTGTTTGTAGACATTTTGATAGCAGCCATTCTGACCAGCGTGAGATGGTACTTCATTGTGGTTTTGATTTGCATTTCTCTGATAATGAGTGATGGTGATCATCTTTTCATGTGTGTGTTAAGGGCTATTTGATTTTTAAGAGAGGCAGGGTGAGTGAGTATTCCCATTTTGCAAACTGGAAACAATGAGGCTCACAGAGTCAAGTAAATTGCAAAGATGGGGTTAGGATAAAGTGTTCCAGCACTTGATTTGTTGTTTCGAGAAATATGTTCTATGGAGCCTTTATCCTTAGGGAAGGTGTACTAACAATAGTCAGGTATGCTTGGTCCATTTTCACCTCACAGCAGAAAAAGCAAAGCCAAGGATGAGGCAATTTGGCCTCGTGGACCTGAGCAAGTTCAAAATTCAAAGGTCATGCTCCATTTCTGCCACTGATTTACTCTGTAGTCAACTAATACTTGGGTGATACTAGTTTTCTCATCTGTTTTACACTTCACAGAATAAAACATGGCGATCTATAATATAGACAGAAAGAAAGTTAAATCAGAATCTAAGTGCACAGAGAAAATTTTGCTTTTGATCTCACTAACACTTTCAGACTTCTACCCGGGATTTGCATGGGGCTGTTTGAATCTTGAACCTGGGTTATTTGCAATATATGAAACCCTGTAAGTGAGCAGTGAAGTTTACATTTGCAACGAGATCTTCCTCTGAAAGGATTGAGGCTGAACTACTATTTAACTTTCCATGTTTAGAAAAGGAACTGAAATAAGCACTTAAATTCCTTTCCCCCCATTTTTGTAATATGAGTCCAACTTCAGGAAAGCACTCCTCTTTCCCCACACAAAGAAAATTTTTATGTTCCTATCTGGCGTAGAGCTATCTAATGACCAAAGAAAATCCCAAGATCTCTTTTCCTGGAAAAGCCCTTCGTTTTAATGGAACAGTCAGCCTGTCAGGGAGAACACAGCAAACTTAATTGGCGGCCTTGGAGCAGATGGTTTCTGGGGTCCATTCATGCACCTGATGTGGCTGAAAAAGTTATTGAAAGGACAACATGTGGTTTTCAAATTGTGGGGAACTGAATAGTATGGGAACTCCACTCTTCTAACTTTCGATGTCATTTGGCATTTGACAAACTGTTATTTCTCAGATTTATTCTGTGAATAAAGACATCCCAGAGTGGAACTGAAGGCATTCTTTATGATACCTGTTCTGGACACTCAGTTTCTCAATAAATTCTCAAATGACTCTCACTTTAAAAAGCTAGGACTTCCCCAGTTTGTGCTGTTTAATATCAATATTCGAAAGTGTAATGCTTTGTGTTCAGCCAAGTGCTTTTGTATTTATTATCCATTCATTTACTCATTTAACAAATACTGTGCATCTCCAAAACACAAGATGCTGCAGGGAATACAAAATTACTGACCTAATCTTTTTGCTATGGAGCTTAAAATCCAGAAAAGAGGTAACAGCACCATTTAATTTATTAGTGAAACACAGACTGGGATAATAAGAGAAGTATTAAGTGCCTTGAGAATGCAAAGGAGGGGGAGATCCTCTAGGTTTGGAGCAACTGTTGAAAGCTTTGTGGGGGAGAGGGCACTTGCTCTGAAGGCTAAGGAGGATTTCACAGGTGAAGCTGTAGGATGGTGAGATGACAACAGCAAAAGTAATGATATCCAGACAGAAACATGTGTGACAAGTACACTGACAGTCAGTCTAATCAAAATGGTACTGTTGCTGACCATGGCAATCTACTGCTGCTCAAATTAAATTATTCGGACCCCAGCACTCCAATAATTTTTAATTGTTAATGGTTTCATGCTATTCCTATGATAATCCCTCAAAATGAATAAAACAATGAATAAAATAGTACAGTACATCAATATTTAATGAATACAAACTTTACTTGGAATGGAAGAAGAACATGACCATTTCTGTTACATTTTCACAGAGTCAAACCTCAAACAGATAAACGTTCCTTTGAAAGAATGGTCCATGGGCTTCCCTGATGGCTCAGCTGGTAAAGAATCCACCTGCAATGCAGGAGACCTGGGTTCAATCCCTGGGTTGAGAAGATCCCCTGGAGAAGGTAATGGCTACCCACTCCAGTATTCTGGCCTGGAGAATTCCATGGACTGTATAGTCCACAGGGTCGCAAAGAGTCGGACACGACTGAGTGACTTTTGCTTCACTTCACTTCCGTGACATTAGAACTTAAGTATTTTAAATTAACGGCCACTAGATTTTCCAGGCTTTTATTTCCTAATCTGCAAAGCAGGGGTCACTTGATCCAAATAACTCCTTCCAGCTGTATAATTCTCCAAACACACCCTAATCAATAGCACCCAGCTATACATTATCAGTTGCATTCCACATATTGTCCGAATGCAATCAGTTCTCAAACACCAATAACTTGACAAGAGCATTATTTTTTAAGTTAAGAGACAAGAAAGTGGTGCCCAGATACAGAAATGTCGAAAATAACCATCTGGAGATTGTGCTGAGAAAACCCATCAGACCGCTTGCGCTCTGGCCTGAGAGACAAACACATCAAGGAGGAGAGGAAACAGATGTGGTGGAGGGGGAAGTGCTCTGACTGGGAATAGGAAATGCGCTCTGTTCTCAGCTCTGCTGGACTGGCTGTGGGACCCTGGATAAGTCCTTTCAGCTCTCTGAGCCCCAGGCTCCCTGGCTATAGAGAAATTGATCCAAGGAACACCTTTGACCCAACTGAGTGCTGTGAAAATCTATGATTCAACATGAAACGTATGATTCAATATCTTGGTGCCAGACCACAGCATTAATGCTCAGCTTCCCAGGTGACTCAGTGGTATAGAACCCACCTGTCAATGCAAGAGCCACAGGAGATATGGGTTCATCCCTGGGTTGGGAAGACCCCCTGAAGCAGGAAATGTCAACCCACTCCAGTATGCCTGCCTGGGAAATCCCATGGACGGGGGAGTTTGGCAGACCACAGTCCATGGGGTCACAAAGAGTCAGACACGACCAAGCAACTGAACACACTACAAAAGCATGTATATCATTATTTTATACTGGCACTTTATACCATCTAGGAAGCCTTTCTTACCATCATTTCTGTTCCAGCCCAGTTTTCCACTTTTATGGCTGAGTCTTCTGATGAAAATTAATTGTTCCCAGTAGTGTAAATGTTCCTGCTTATCTCCTAAGCCCTTCCAACAGGGTTTCTGAAGCTTGTGGGTTACCTGTGTCTCCTGTTCCACTCAGTTATGTGGGAAACAAGACTATCTTGATGCTTCCTATTGCCAAAAATGGCATGCATTCAGTCCAGGCTTCCAAGTTATAAGCCCAGAAGATAAGCAGAAAAATAATTGAAACTCAGAACAGCTGCAGTCCCTGCTAGGTCCTTAAATTTCTAGTAATTAATTACTAAGGGGAACTTAGCAAACGTGAGCCTTTCTTTTGTTTGTGAAGGTCATGAAATGAGCACAAAAAAACTAAAGGTTATGATAGTTTACAGAACACATATATTTATGAAACAATTATTAGTAGAAAGATGTTCCACCTGGCATTATGGTAACTTGTATCCCTACTTCACATGAATTATATCCTTGGGTGAAAAGAAAAGGAAATCAAAATTAAATTCCTGTTTGTCAAGAAAGTTTAGCTTCATTTTTAGCTACAATAGCTACATAATGAAATTCATGTGCTTCTGCATATGGACATTATTTTTCGCTAAGCAGTCTGTGTGTGTGTGTGTGTGTGTGTATAATTTTGGTTATCTCATTCATTCATTCATTGATCTAAGGCACCCAGTTTATAACTGGTTCAGAGCCTTAGGTGAGAGTATAGTCACTAAATAGACACAGTAATAGATACTAAAGGTAAATAATAGTCTCCTTCTACCTGTAAATTTACTTATTAATTTTGTAAGATATTTCAATAAACATCCCTCTCATCTTGCCTCCCCACAAACATGCTTTTTAAAAGAATTTTATGAGTTTTTTATTATCATGTCAATTTCTTGTGTAAAACTGAAAAACTGAAAAAACTGATATATTCTTTCCCACTTAATTTGTTGGTTAAAATGGCTATGGGCTTCCTGGGTGGCTCAGTGGTAAAGAATCCACCTGCCAATTCAGAAGGAGCCTCAGGAGACTTGGGTTCGATCCCTGGTTCGGGAAGATCTCCCAGAGGAGGAAATGACAACCCACTTCCGTATTTTGCCTAGAGAATCCCATGGTCGGAGGAGCCTGGTGGGCTACAGTCCATGGGATTGCAAAAGAGTCAGACATGACTTAGCAACTGAGCATGCACATAAAATAGCTAGAGGACACACTCTGGAATGAATCTTAAAGCAAAGGAAGATAGATATAATCTGGTGAATATGTAATATTTTCAGAGCTAAAAAAGAAACAGAAAAAAAAAAGCTCGTGAAATGAATAGAAAGGCATAAAGTATGTTCCAGAAATGCTCTAGACTGGGCTGAAGCTGGTGGACAGCAGGGCCCAGGCTTTGGAAGGCTAAGAAGGACAACTGCACGACTGCATGGTGGAGATTTAGTCAGAGCAGTTAGTGAGAGTGTGTGGAGGGCCCGTGGTGGCAGCCACTAGCAGTTTTAAAGTCCTCCAGGAGAGACATGTGGACGTCGAGATGAGTGGGGGTGAGTGTGGAGGGCAGATGGAAGGTTTGTGGTTCAGTGCTACATGGTAAGAGAAGCCAGCATTCCTGAGCCTTAAACTGCATTAATCCCTGGCTGTAATCCTGGGAAACAGCTCCTATTACTAGGTTTTTAATTAATAAAAATATCTTAAAACTAAAGCATATTATGATACCACTCTAATGGCAGAAAGTGAAGAGGAACTAAAGAGTCTCTTAAAGAGGGTGAAAGAGGAGAGTGAAAAAGCTGGCTTAAAACTCAACATTCAAAAAACTAAGATCACGGCATTCGGTCCCATCACTTCATGGCAAATGGATGGGGAAAAAGTGGATACAGTGGCAGATTTTATTTTGGGGGGCTCCAAAACACTGCCATCAGTGACTGCAGTCATGAAATTAAAAGACACTTACTCCTTGGAAGAAAAGCTATGACAAACCTAGACAGTGTATTAAAAAGCAGAGACATTACTTTGCCAACAAAGGTCCATACAGTCAAAGCTATGATTTTCCAGTAGTACAGGTGTGAGAGTTGGGCCATAAGAAGGTTGAGCACCAAAGAACTGTGAAGGTTCTTAACAGTCCCTTGGATAGTAAGGATATCAAACCAGTCAATCCAAAAGGAAATCAACCCTGAATATTCATTGGAAGGACTGATGCTGAAGCTGAAGCTCCAATAGTTTAGCCACCTAATGGGAAGAGCCAACTCACTGGAAAAGACTTTGATGCTGGGAAAAACTGAGGCAAGAAGAAAAGGGGCAACAGGCGATGAGATGTTTGGATAGCATCACTGACTCAATGGACATGACTTTGAGCAAACTCCACGAGACAGACAGTGAAGGGCATGGAAGCCTGGAATGCTGCAATTCATGGGGTCAGACACACACAGTTGTTGTGACTGAACAACAACAAAAGCATAAGCAATTAAGGCACCTTCTCAACATCTCAAAGCTCGTTGTGCCTGAGTCAATGCTCACACTCATGTCTCCTCCAGTTCCAGAGCAGGGACACAGACTTGCTTCCTCTCTGGTACCCTCCCTCAGTGCTTTGTTCCTCTGAGGCCCCGATTCTACTGGAAACTTATCACAAGAATAAGAATCCTTTGTTACCCATGCAATGCTCCCACAAAGTCCTATAAACCCCTCTAGGAACTTCACATCTGATTGAATCATTGCCCAATACATGTGATAACGTACAGGTCTTTGGTATCCTTTGAATGCTGGCACCTTCCTACTTAGCTTATATTTGCCTTGTATTTTGTTAATGTGGCCAGCAAGTCCTTTCCCAACAGACTGCATTTTGGTGTCTAAAGAGAAGGGGAAAAGACTTTGAATTTAGCTTATATATTCTTTCTTTCTTTCCTTCCCCCTCCCCACCTTTCTTTCTTTCTTTCTTCCTTCTTTTTCTAAATGGTTCTATCCCCAGCACTAGCACCTGGAAATAAAACAGCATCTAATCAAAGGAGTATAAATATTGTGTATGTGTATGTGTGTGTTGGGGGGGGTTGAGAGGGAGAGAAATGTGTGAATTAGTATGATGTGAACTTTAAATTTTTTAATTTATGATGAATTACTCCAAACATATAAGCCTGCATGAATAATAATACAAGAAATGCCCCTATACTCATTTCTCATCTGAGGAAATAAAATCTTTCAAATACAGTTGAATTCCTCTAATGTTCCACTCTTAAATAAAGAAATACTTACTTTGTGATGAATTAACTAGAAGGTATAGTATCTGCTTCCATTTCACTTTCAAATTAACATTTTAAATTTCATTTTAAATTAACTTTTGAAAAATTTACTTCCATTAGTAATGAAAGATTCTGTCATCTTCTGTGACCCAATTCTTTGTGTATTTAGATGTCTTTCTGTCACTTCACACTGAAATCACCAAAACCAGAAATAACCAACTTCCCCACCAAACTGCCTTCCTCTCTGGGTTTCCCCACTCTGCAAGAAGCATCATGATTTTCTCAGGTCACCCAGGTTTGATGTGTGGATCATGTAGGATTCTTTCCTTCACAGGGCCCCCTAAGCCTGATCAGTCTTCAGATGCTGCTGGCTTCTTTGTTTTTTTCCCCTCTGTGTTGGTTCCCTGTTTCTCATCTCCTCAACCACACTCTGGCCCGGTGGTCCTCAAACTGTCATCCAGAGACCCGTGAGAGTCCCTGAGACTCATTCAGAGTATCATGGGGTCAACTGATTTTCATGATAACTTTAGGGTGTTATTTGCCTTTTTCACTTTCTCTCACAAGCGTAAGTGGACTTTTCTTGCAACATTACAACAAACCGAACGCATGACAACGGACTATATAACATTCCAGCTGGAAACGATTAAGCCAGGCAGTAAAGAAATTTGCAAAAGTGTAAAAGTCATTTTTCTCATTGTTTCTTATTTCAAAAACAAAGTTATTTTTTCATGAAAATGCTTGTATGTTAATACATAATGGGTTTATTATTTTAAAATAATAATTTAATATATATTTTTAAATTTATCTGTATTAATTTCAAATCTGATAAACACTGATAGATAAACATACACAAAAGGACTCTGGCGTCCTCCATCAATTTTAAGTGTATCAATGATCCCAAGACCAAAACTTGGAGAACTGCTTCTACACTACTCCATGTCTTCACTGCCCTATCTCTGTCACTTGCGCACGCTGTTCTCTTCACTGCCCTATCTCTGTCACTTGCGCATGCTGTTCTCAATGATTTCCCAGCCTCCAGTCCTTCCCTTTTCTGTTTGGGCCTATACATGACTGCTGGTTTCACCTTCTTAAGAAAATATTGTCTGCAGTACTATTTCCCTGCTCAGAATCCACTAATGTAGTCATCTTTAATTCCTAAACCTTTTCAACTTTATCAATTCTCTAGTTGTATCCACCACAACTTCTCTTGCAAGACCATTCACTTGAGTCATCTACTGGCCAGCCCAATTGCGCTGACCCCATAGTATACCGATACTTTCATTCACCTCCCAACCTTTTTTCAGATTGTTCTGTCTCCCAGTCCATCCCTGGACTCAGCACGTCTCACCTGCCCAGACTGAGTCAGCTCAGAGAACTGCAGAGTCAACAGCATGTGCTGTACAGTCTAGTTTGAATTCCCGTTACCTCTTAACTATCTGATATGGGCCATTTACCTTCTGGAATTATAAAACAGAAAACAGAGCACAGTACTACCTACTTGAAATGGAGGCTGTAAAGATTATACCAGGTCATGTGTAATAACCGTAGGTGCTCAGTAAGTGGTAGGCAATGTTGTTATCTAACCCCTGCCTAGGATTTCAGCTATTCTGTGAAGGCTTCTCAGTCTTTTCATCCAACACTGTTCTCGCCCTCTTCTACTCCACTTACTGGCCCAGAAGGATAGGAAGTGGCCATGAGGTCTCTCTCCTTTCTCCTCTCCTCTCCTTTCCTCCCAACCCCTTCATTCTCTCTTCCCTCTCTCCCTCTCCCTTTCTCTCTCCACACATGTATCTGTTTTCTCAGAACTCCCCAGTGCTGTCACACCTGATTCAATAAATTCAATGTGTCTGTCACTGCTCCTTTGCTTTCCATAAAATGATACACATAAGCCAATTCTCAGCTGACAGGGCAACATAAAATGCATTTGATCTATAACCTTTCATTCATCCTGCCCTTTGCAGAAGAGCTAGACCAAGTCTTCCTCTAGGATAATAAATCCATTCATCTGAAAAAGGAAACTCAAACAGGAAACACTTTATATAGAGAGGCAGATCTGATGATAGAATCATCCAAACTATACAAAAATGAGGCCAAAGGTTGGCTGATTCTGGCTGCAAATCACTCCTACTGTGAAATGACTTCTGGCCATCCCCAACTTCTTAAAAGTGTGGTGGAAATTTACAAGGTTCAGAATCTTCAGTTAGGGCTCTGTCAATAAGGGATGGATGTGGAGTGTTACAGGCTAAAGCTTCCACCTTGGAGTCCAGACTTGTCCTGATCAGCTCTGAGGTCATGGGTGGCTGCTTCAAAACTGAGTTGGTCCTTTGACCTCTGGAGATCAGCATTAAGGTCTGCTAAATGGACCACAGTTGTCAAGGGATCAAATTATATATAAATATATATATATATATAATTCATATAATATATAATTATATATAATTTGATCCCTTAACTACCATGGTCCATATATAATAATATATGTTATAATATATTATATAACATGTATCATTTACTATGTATATTATATAAAATTTTTATATAAAATATATATCATATATAATTTGATCCCTTAACAACCATGGTTCATTTAGAAGACCATAATGCTGATCTCCAGAGGTCAAAGGATCAACTCACAGTAATGAAGCAGCCATCCATTTTATGGATTTCTCTGGCTTCCCTCGTGGTTCAAACAGTAAAGAATCCACCTGCAGTGTGGGAGACTTGGGTTCAATCCCTGGGTTGGGACGATCCCCTGAAGAAGGGAACGTCTACCCACTCCAGTATTCTTGCCTGGAGACTACCATGGACAGAGGAGCCTGGTGGTCTACAGTCCATGGGGTAGCAAAGAGTTGGACACAACTGAGCGACTTTCATTGGTGGCTCAGATGGTAAAGAATGTGCCTGCAACGTAGAGACCTATGTTTGATCCCTGGGTTGGGAAGATCCCCTGGAGAAGGGAATGGCTACCCACTCCAGTATTGTTTGACTGGAGAATTCCATGGACAGAGGGGCCTGGTGGGCTACAGCCCATGGGGTGGCAAAGAGTCGGACACAATTAAGCTTCACTAACAATATATTTTATTATGAGATCGGTGTATAATGCTGAAAGCCACCTAACATTTCAAACTTCAGAAGTTAAAATTCTGAAAGGTTTGTATATATCAGTCTTGAAAGGCTTCAATATATTTTTAAAACTATATTCACAAATGACCTAAAAAATAAAGAGATTTGTCTTAAAAGCAAAACTCTAGAATACAACTGCTTATTATGTCACAAGGCCATTATAATATTGTAGAAGGCAGGTAACAGAGCTTTTGTAATATATAGGATATTAACGATTAAGAAAAATAGCATTTTTCTAAAAGTTCTTTCTTAGAGAGTGCCACTAAGCCTTTACTTAAAGAGGAAACAAAGTCCGTATTCAGGAAACACTTTGATACAACATTTTGGATCATATCAACCTTTCTGCTATTTTGGAGAGGCTAGCCAAGGGATAGAGTGGCCAAGGGTTTGAACTCTAGTTTGCCTCATTGGTAATGCTGCTTGACTTGCATCTCGTTCCCAAAGGCAGTGATGCCAACAGGTCCAACAGCTATGGCCTGTTAACTAGGACTGGTGATTAGCTATCTGCTGCTGTGTAACAAATTACCTGAAATGTGATGGCTTCAAACAACAGTAAATATTTCTCTCACAGTGCTGTGGGTCAGAAATTCAGACCAGCACAGCTGACTAACCTCAGACTCAGTCCCTCAGGGGTTGGCACTCAAGATGTTAGGTGGTGCTGCAATCATCTGAAGGTGTGACTGGCGACAGAGGGCCTGCTTCCAAGGTAGCTCTGCCCTGTGGCTAGTAAGCTGGTGACGGTCGTCAGCAGGGGAATGCAGTTCCTCTCCATGGACCTTCCTAGTGTGTCCCCCACTCATGGCAGCTGGTTTCCCTTTGAGTGCACAGTCTCAGAGACCAATGAGAAACTTCAGTGTCCTCTATAACCTCGTCTCATGAGTCACACACTGTCACATCTGCCAAAATCTACCAGTCAGACAGAGCAGCCCTAATTTCAGGTGAAAAGACAGAGCACAGAACATGAATACCTGGATGGAGACAGGCTACCCAGGGCAGGCTGCAAGAATCTGAATCTGTATCCTGGAGCAGTTCTAAACCATGACTGAAATGTCTCCTTGGCTGGTTCTCTGACACTCTGAGAGACTGAGTGGTTATTAAATATCTTCTAATCAAATCTATTTTCTTTTCTGCTCAATTAACCAGAATTGGTTTCAGTGGCTTGCAATTTAAAACTATCTGGTATATTTTGAGAAGACAGAAACACGTCTATATCTGATTATCCTGGAAAGCAACCTAGTATCTGTTTGTAACCCGGAAGGTCTTGTTATGTAAGATTAGAATACGCACTCCTGTTCTGAACTGGGTTACAGTCTTGTCTCATGGTGATTCACCTTTCACTGCAGAGCTGCCAGCCTGGGCTTTAGGTGGAGTTGTAGGTACCCTTATGAACAAATTTTCACGAGTCATGATTTAGGTCTCAAAAAAGTTTCACTCGAAATAACTATATTGGCAAAATTATCTGGTTTTAAGATTATTTTTTCAGTTTAAAACTTTCGTGACAAATGAGATTGGGAAAAGAATTATATTTTAGCATGTGTGCATGCTAAGTCACATTGGTCGTGTCCAATTCTTTGCGACCCTATGGACTGTAGCCCGCCAGGCTCCTCTGTCCATGGGATTTCCCAGGCAAGAATACTGGAGTGGGTTGCCATTCCCTTATCTAGGGTATCTTCCTGATCCAGGGATCAAACCCACATCTCTTATGTCTCCTGCATTAGTAGGTGGGTTCTTTACCCCTAGCTCCACCTGGGAAGCACATATTTCAGCATAGGCATACATTTTAAAAAAAAAAAAAGAGCACATAGAATCACTTTGCAAACAGTTCAGCATTATCTACCATACGACAGTCCCTTGGACTGCAAGGAGATCAAACCAGTCAATCCCACAGGGAATCAACTCTGAATATTCACTGGAAGGACTGATGCTGAAGCTACAATACTTCGGTCACCTAATGTGAAGAGCCAACTCACTGGAAAAGCCCCTGATGCTGGGAAAGATTGAGGGCAACAGGAGAAGGGGGCAAGAGAGGATGAGATGGTTGGATGGCATCACCAACTCAATGGACATGAGTTTGAACGAACTTTGGGAGATAATGAAGGACAAGGAAACCTGGCGTGCTGCAGTCCATGGGGTCATGAAGAGTTGGACATGACTTAGGGACTGAACAACCACAGTGGAACATATACATGCTCTATGACACACCAACTCTATGGTTTGGTTTATGCCTAAGAGATATGCATGTATGTATTCACTCAAAGATGTGTACAACCATGTTCCCACCAGCTCTACTCATTATCTAGACACAAAAAAAGTACTAATTGAATAATTCCATTTATACAAGGTATTAAGAGGCAAGATAAGCTTATGATATCAAAAGTTAGACTAACAATTACCCTAAAAGATAGGAAATGATATCAATGAGCAGAGAACAAGAGAATGGCTCCTGGGAGAATGCTCTGGTTATAATCTAGTTCTCAATTTTAGTGCCGGTTACCAGGGTATATTCAGTTTCAAGCTGCACATTTATACACTGTATATATTTATACATATATTTTCCTTCAGAAAAAATATGTGTTTTACTTAAAAAAGCATATTATTTAAAAAAGTAATGTGTTTTACTTAAAAAGCATAATAGGTACATTAATTTGCTATTTCTTATCTTTTTATCTTCTGTGGCTTTGCTTTTAAAAACCATAAAATAAGTATATTGTTTCTTATAACTTTAATTTATAAAAATTTCATTTACCAAGATAAAAGAGTTTATTGCTTTCACTGTGGCATTAACTAAATGCCCTTATTTACAAAAGCATTTGTATGTGAAAAGCTTCCTCTTAGGGGCAAGGAAGGGAAAACTTTTTAAGGTTTTCAAAAAAGGAGAGGTTGATTTTTCTCTGTTACACTTTAGAATCCATTGCTTTTTAAACTTGGCAAAGAACTAGTCCAGGAGGAATTTGCTGGGACAACCCGAGTAAGTGATGATGGAGTTGGAGTGAATGTTTGGACTTCAACTACTATATATAACCATGACCAATGTGTTTAAACCAACTCCAGCACCACAAGTGACACCTGTGATGCGCGTCCCTTTGGATGAAAGTTGTGGCTAACTTGTTTACTCGACTGAATTTCCTGACCTGCATTTTAACATGAGCCTTGATGGGAAAAAATGTTCCTTCCAAAAACATTTTATCTGAAATCCTGGAGAAAAAAACCCTAAAGGATGGTTTGATTCTTTTGTGACACCATAACTGGCTTTTAGCACTGAAACTTAGCACCTCCTCAAAAATTTACGAACAAACCTAGAGATGTTCATCAATTACAAGTAAAATCTTTTGTGACAACAGAGATCTTTGACTCTGGGAAGAATTCAAATTGCTCTTCATGAATCTATATTTTTTATTTTGAGAAAATATGCATGGACCTTCCAAAAACAAGAGCTACCAATCATTAACCATCAAGACTGCATGGGCAGCCATGATACAATCACATTCTGGGAATCATGGCAGCTAAAAAGAATGTGGGACTTCCCTGGTGGCTCAGTGGTAAAGAACCAACCTGCCAATGAAAGATGCAGGTTCAATTCCTGGGTTGGGGAGATCCTCTGGAGAAGTGAATGGCAACCCACTCCAGTCTTCTTGCCTGGGAAATCCTATGGACAGAGGAGCCTGGTGGGCTACAGTCCATGGGGTCGCAAAGAGTTGGACATGACTTAGTGACTGAACAAGAACTTCCTGGGCTAGACCTAGTAAAAGGGATCTGATGTAAAGAAATGCCTCTTTCCTTGTGCTCTTAGCTCCCAAGTGTTTTATTTTTAATCTTTCATTTACAGCCAGTTATATTTTGAATTACATGCATGAATTCGGTGTGCATATTTGGTAAGTTTTGACAAATATGTGTATCTGTGTAATGCAAACCTCCATCAAAAGACAGAACACCATCACCAGCACAGAAAACTCTTGCTCCCCTTCAATTAACATCCACCTTCATTCCCTCCACCCTCCAGGTAACAGTGTTCAGATTTACTTTCTCCATAGAATAGTTTAGATTGTTCTAAAACTTCCCCAAGTGTTTTATATTAAGTGATACAAAAGTCTAAAATCCAACATCTGAATGATATGTTCCCACTTAATCAGTAATTCACTGATCTACTAAAATGTTGTATACAAAAGCATTTTTCTTTGGCATCCTGGGAATAATTCCAGAGGTCCATTCAGTCATTTCCTAGGTTACTTGTGCATACCTCTGACACAATATTCTTTCTGTCTCTAGAATCCAGCCAATTTCCCAGCAAATGGTAGGTTCTTAATAAATGTTTGATGGGTGCATGCACAAATGAGTAACATATGACCCTCAGGGGTAAGCGGGGTCAGAGTCCTTGACAGAGTTATAAGCTGATACTGTAGAGTGGGCCTGATGAAGAAGACAAACCCAGTTTTTAGGATGGGGTCGATGGACATGAGTTTGAGTAAACTCCGAGGGGTGGTGATGGACAGGGAGGCCTGGCGTGCTGTGATTCATGGGGTCGCAAAGTCGGACACGACTGAGCGACTGAACTGAACTGAACTGATTCCATGGTATCACCTGGACTGCCTTGAGAGTCCCTTAGACTGCAAGGAGATCAAACCAGTCAATCCCACAGGAAATCAACCCTGAATATTCACTGGAAGGACTGATGCTGAAACTGAAGCTCCAATACTCTGGCCACCTGATGCTAAGAGCCAACTCATTGGAAAAGACTCAGGCTAGAAACAATTGAAGGCAGGAGAAGCGGGAGACAGAGGACGAGGTGATTGGATAACATCACCCACTCAGTGGACATGAATTTGAGCAAACTCTGGAAGACAGTGAAGGATAGAAGAGAGTGGTGTGCTGCAGTCCATGGGGTCGCAAGGAGTCAGACACAACTTAGCTACTCAACAACAGCAACAGCATATCATCTTCCAGGCATGCTGCCTAATCCACGTTCTACACAAGAAGGTCTGTATCTCTAAATTAGATAACTCTAAATTAGGAAGCAGTTGAATTTTTTTTTTAATGAGATATTACTGGAGGATATGTGTTGAAGTGGCAATACAGCTAAAGAGCTGTGGTGGGTTTCTGTTTTAAACCAGGATATGTTTAGAGTACTCTTTAAAAACACAGATGAAGTACAGAATGACTCAGCCATTTGCGACATGTCACTATTCCAAGAGCTCACAGAGGCAGCTTCTGATAAGCCTTTGCCTAAGAATCAAACCAGGGTAACAATATGAGTTCCCCCTCAGCGTTCTCAGAAGGCATAGCTAATAACATCCCTGGGAAGTACTGTGCAGATATAAAAGCCACGTGCATAGAGCGAGCTTCAGAAAATCATTTCATGGATGTGAAAAAATATTATGTTTGAAATGTGAAGAGTTCTGAAGATTTATTTGACTTTCAGGGAGAAAGACAGAAAAAATATAGAAGACACTTCCAATCCGCTTTAACTTTCAAACCTTATTCAGGTTCCAACCCCTGCTTCATTGCCCTTCACAGCACCCCACAGAAGGGAGAACTCAATTGCTAAGCCCCTGCCAAATGTGACACAGGAAAGAACCATTACTGTTAAGCTTAAGGGAAAAACCTTTGCAGATTTCAGGCCTCCATTTGAAGGGCACCTGTTTTATTTTGTTTTCATCACACTTAGTAAAACATAAAATTCAGTGGATACCACCCCTTTTCTAAAGGTTCAGATCAGCCAACTTTATCCCCCACACTTCTGCTTGAAAATAGACCCACAAAGCTCATACGATTAGACATACTTCAGAATGTTTCTTACCCTTTTTGAATATGGGTGGGGGTGGGATGAAGGCAGGAGACACACATGTCAGAAGAAAAGATTGTCTTGTGGTAAATACATTGGGGCTTTAACCCTAAAATATATCAAGAATAACAGATGCGATTATTGCTTTCAAAATCCATGATGCCATCTCATTGAAAACAATCCAGAAACAAGAGAAAACATAATTGAGCATATTTTTTTGAACATGTGTGCCAACCTTTCCACAGTTTTTCTCTTTCTCATTCTTACAGATTTCATTCTCTTCTTCTCTAAACCAAATGTCCCCCACTGACCTCATTTTAAAAGATCTACTAGCTTCAGTAGTACTAAGGACAAAGTACCTAAGTTACAGGAACACACTACCCGAACTGCAGGAATGGAAATAAACCTCATTGTGGGTGAATCATCGATTTATCAAATTTTTGGAAAAATAGTTCAGAAAAAATTGACAGTGTGTAAGTTCACTATTGGATAATGTGCCATTGCATTTGTTGCTCATCCACGCAAGCAATGTCTTATTAATTCCTCCAGGTGGTGTCACAGAATGTTGTCAAGAGGTTCTGCTGCCTCCCAGAGCTGACCCAGATATCTCCGAAACTTAGGACTACAACATGTACTGCAAAGTTTGAATCAAGAGAAAACACAAAAGATACACAGCAAGTTTCTTGCTATCTTACTGTGGCCTCAACAAACCGAGGTTGATTTCTCTCATATCTCATGAATTCTGTAGACTGGCAAATGCTAGTGTTAGTTCAGCAGCCTAACAATGTCAGGGACAGTGATTCTGAAGTCCTTTCTCTCCTTTATAACAGATCGCCAGTCCAGGTTAGATGCATGAGACAAGTGCTCGGGGCTGGTGCACTGAGATGACCCAGAGGGATGGGATGGGGAGGGAGGTGGGAGGGGGTTCAGGATGGGGAACACATGTAAATCCATGGCTGATTCATGTCAATGTATGGAAAAAACCACTACAATATTGTAAAGTAATTAGCCTCCAACTAAGAAAAATAATTGGGAAAAAATAAAAAATATAATAGACACACACACGCACACAAAAAATAAGTTGCCCCCAGCTTAGGGCTTCCCTGGTGGCTTAGACAGTGAAGAATCTGCCTGCAATGCAGGAGACCCAGGTTTGGTCCCTGAAGTCAGGAAGATCCCCTGGAGAAAGGAATGGCTACCCACGCCAGTATTCTTGCCTGGAGAATTCCATGGACAAGAGGAGCCTGGCAGGCTACAGTCCATGGGGTCAAAAAGAGTTGGAAACGACTGAACAACTAATACTTTTCACTTTCTAGTAACACATCCCCACCTAAGACAGAAAGAAGGGAAGAAAAGGGAAGGAGCAAAGAAGCCACATCAGTCTTTTTTATTAGGAAAGCAGAATTTTTTCCAGAATCCCACTCCCCACCCCACTCCCTACCCTGACTCGCCACCCCACAGCAGTTTTCTGCTTCCACCTCATGTCTGCTCCAGGCTTCAGGGGTGACTGTGAAAGTAGTATTTAGCTCTCCCAGCTGCTCTAGCAGAAGCAGGAAATGGGGAATGCACGTTGGGTTAACCAACAAGTGGTCTGTCCATGTATGAACTGTGAGTGAGAAGATAATCACGGTTTGCATTGCCCTTTCACCGTGGCTGTCCTCACTGGGGCTTATTACTTTTCGCCCCCAGGCAGGTGAGATCTTGAGGGCACTGGGTCCCGTGTTCAGCTTCCCAGCTGCTGGGACCTCGCGCTGTGTTCTGAATCTCGAGAGCAGATACGAATTCTTGGGATTCCTTGTGTCCTCAGCATCTGACACCAAGCCCCTGGTTGAGTACTTCCCATCTTCTCTCGTGATGCAAGACTCCTAGGCACCTAAAACATTTAGCGTTCTCTTCACCTGAGGCACAGGTGCCATTAAAACCTCTCTCGAGGGATATGAATTCCATTACTTGTTTTATCGTGGCCAACTTTTTCCTCTTTTCCCTCCTTGCTTTGCCAGAGTACCTGCGCTCATTAGGACTACCAGGGCATGGGATGGGGGAAGACTTGGGAACTGGTTCTAAGGAGTCAATTAATTTATGCAAAATGCTATCAAACATATGCACGTGGAGGAAAGGCAAAGCTAACTCGTCATCACAATTGCCTGCTCAGTTCATTAAGTAGAATTTCTCCATGCTCATCATTAGCTGATTGGTCTGCCTGTGGGTTCTTTTTTCAGCTTTTCAGGACTCCACCTGTACTGGCTGTCTCCTCAGTAGACTGAAGAATCACTCCTTCCCAAAATTATTTAAAAATATTTCTAACATATCTATTTGGGAAATGGTTTACTTAATGCAGCAGCTAAAACAGCCACAAAAATAGCAGAAGTCCCAGAGTTACTGTAAAGTGAAAAAATAACACTAAGGAAGCAGTTTGGTCAATACCAAAAGTATCACCTGGGTTTGCCTGGCCTAGGGAATCAGCAAAAATATTCCCCGTGCCTAGGTTTTGCCACACGTGAAGCTCCAGCATGAGAAATTTCTGCAAGTTCTTCCTCCTGGCTGTGCCATAGCATTCGGGGAGGTATTTAGGGAGGGATGACAGAGAAAATCATCAGAACTCCAGTGTCTTTATCTCAACCTCATCATTCAGAGCATAGGGCCTGGTTTGGCATAGGATGATAGGTGGTTACTGTTTAGCCGCTGAATTGTGTCTGACTCTTTTGTGACCCCATGGACTATAGCCCGTCAGGCTCCTCTGTCCATGGGATTCTCCAGGCAAGAATACTAGACTAGATTGCCATTTTCTTCTCCAGGGGATCTTCCCAATACAGGGATCGAACCCAAATCTGTATTGACGGGGGATTCTTTACCACTGTGCCATAATGACCATGGTCCCAACACCTTCAAATACCTACTTTCCCTGCCTAGTGACACCTCAGAGCAGACCCTTAGGCTTCAGCCTGGTTCAGCAGGCCTCCAGCGCCAGGAAACATCACCATTCCTGATCCGAGAGGACCCACTAAGACACTCTCAGGGTTCTGTTGGACTTTTGTGATGATGCATTAAGAGTACTTTGCAAAAACATAGAGCCCTTTGTAAATGTCAGATATGTGTCTGGCATGGTGCTTAGTGAATGCATGATGAATGAATGCTATTACTTAAATATGAATCTATATTAGGCCTAAGAATGCATATAAATTAAAATATATTGTGTTTTTTTCAGTCTTTAGGTTCACATTTAAATAAAGCTATTTTTTTTTAAAACATAAATATGAATACGACTGAGCACACATGCACAATTGCCAAACTACCAACAGAGCCAAGATTAAAAATCGCCTGTCTCAATTCCTACCCACCTCACTCCTTCTTTCTTGGACCTTAGTTACCTCTCTGTACAATGGAATATTGTTACTGAAATGCTATAAAATATCATTTGTCAGGCAGCAGAAAGGCCCACCTAACATCAGAATACATCTCTCTTTTTAAGCGGGACTAGGAAAACTTCTCCCAAACAGCCCTTCTCAAACCGTATAGAGGTTCCACCCTTTGGAGGCCCTGATGATTCCAGGGCACAAGATCCATCTTCACTGCCTTCCTTTCTCTGCCTCCCCTCCCCCAACCAGTTTTGTTTGTGAACATGTCTGATGTTGGCAAATGGCCAGAGAATTTGCCATAAATAAATCTGCTCCCTCTCCAAGTAAGTAACTGACTGCTTGGCCTCACTAATTTGCTTCAGCACTGGGAATAGCTGAAGGCTGGGGATGCTACAAGCTTCTGAAGGGCTGTGTGCATGGAACTTTAGAAAATCCTACATTCCTGAACTTTCCACTCGCTGACTAGAGGCACAGGAGGACAAATTCCTGTGCCCCGAATATACCACTAGTGAGTGGTAGGTTCACCAGAACTGTATCTCAAGGATTTCAAAGTCAAGGGAAAGAAATAGACTACTCTAATCTCTTCCCATCGTTATTCATTGAGGATAGTGGGAAAATCGAGAAAGTATAGTTTTGTCTAAGTTTTAAGTAGAAACAGCAGAAACACAAGACCAGGAATCCCTTCAAAATGTTGTACACTTGAGCTCTGAAAGATCCAAGCCCACACATTTCATTTGCTTACAGGTATGATTCATACTAACATTCTTGTTGCTTCATTAAAATCCAAAGTAGATTTTTTTACAACTACGTGTGTATGCTTTTCATAACTGACTACTGATCTGGACAGTATGTATGAGTCCCCCAAAGATCAATCTGGAATCTGATTTGATTCCAGCTCACTGTTCAGGATATATAGTTAACAAACAGGAGGTGTTTTTCTTTTGCCTAAAAGCACCCATATATTAAGATGCCTAGAAATGGAAACTTCTGATTTCTTCTGAACATGTAATTTTTATTGACAGACTGAATAGGTTCACTTTAATTTGGATTATCTGTGTGAGCTTTAAAACTGGGTTCCTGTTCAATTTACTTTTCTTAAAAACATGGAATGCAGTAAACCAGAAAATGGGAAAATTTGACAGTACCCAATGTTAACAAATCTACACAACAAAGGAAACATGCAGGCTGTTACTGGGAGAGTAACTTAGCACAAATAACTGGAAATCAGTTTGGCACTGTCTAATAACACTGAGAGTGTGCATAATATGCCACCCAGCAATTCCATTCCTGGTATGAGTGCAATATTTTAAAATTGCTTGTTGACTGATTACGAAGCATTAGTAGCTCAAGAAATCAATACAATTCTGCAGCCATAGGCAGAATTTTTTAAAATGGAATGGAATGGAATAGAATAGAAAATATCAAAAGGCATCCCTTGTAATCCTTTGTTTTGTGAATGATATAAATTGCAAAACCAATTTGTATCCTCTGGAGGTCATGGTCAGAAAAGCTAATAAAATACAATTCTAGAGAAACTTGTATCTCAGCTCAGTTTTATAATAGAAAAACAGGCTTCATAAATTATTTTACATTTACATGCTTACATCCACTAAGAGTAGGTCCAATACATGTTCATTGCAATTGGAATGGATAAAAATATCTGTGGGACATTATTACAAGTGAACACTATAGAGCAGGAAACATGAATAACTAGAGCTCAGACTGATGCTGAAGCTGAAGGTCCACTACTCTGACCAGCTGATGTGAAAAGCCAACTCTTTGGAAAAGACCCTGATCCTGGGAAAAACTGAAGGCAGGAGGAGAAAAGGATGAGATGGTTAGATGGCATCACTGAAGCAATGGACAAGAAACTGAGCAAACTCTGGGAGATAGTTACGGACAGGGAAGCTTGGCATGCTGCAACTCATGGGATCACAAAGAGTCGGACACAACTTAGCAACTGAACAACAGGCATCAACATGATGAAATGTTAAACCTTACAATGAGGAAAAAAAGCAAATCACAGAGGAATGCACACAGTAAATTTCATTTATATATGCCTCAGCAGTATGCAAAACTTAAAAGTATTTACTGTTTATGGATACATTTAACATGTTATAAAATCATTATGAGAGACGGAAGAATGATCAATACAAACTTTAGGTTCCACCCACCTCCAGGAGGGAGGCAGAAGAAGGGCTCTAGAGGCTACATGAAGATTGTAAAGGCATTAGGAACATTCTGTTTCTTAAACTCATTGCCAGGAATGTGGCTATTTATTTTACTATTCTCTAAAGAGTGTATATGGGCTTCGTAGGTGGCTCAGTGGTGAAGAATCTGCCTGCCAATGCAAGGAGGCACAGGAGATATGGGTTTGATCCTTGGGTCAGGAAGATCCCATGGAGCAGGAAATGGCAACCCACTCCAGTAATCTTTGCCTGGGAAATCCCTGAACAGAGGAGCCTGGCAGGCTACAGTCCATGGGGTTGCAAAGAACTGGACACAACTGAGCAACTGAACATGTACATATGCAAATTGTGTATATATAGCTATTTATATTCTTTTATAGAGATGATGTATGTCATAATAAAAAATATGGGTTGTGATGTATATTTCTAGAATTTATCATCATGTTTTAGGATTCACATTGCTCATCTCAACAATGTCACAAATGAATTTCTTGATATAAATTAATACTTTTATCTATTAACTATGTAATTCAAGTATTACTTTCACCTGTAATATAATTTATGACTTGATAACTTGAGAAGATTTCATTGCTTTTAGAGCTAAATGAAATACAATATTCAGTGAGGTCACAACATTCCATATAGGAATCCATTCTTTGGCTTCAGTAGCTATGATAAACACACTGAACTACATCTATAACACATGAAGAAGTTACAAGTTTATTGTATGCTCCCTTCATTGGTATTGCTCCTAACCACCGATAAGCATGGGACAGGCAGACAGGTCCCCTTGAAAGTGAAAGTGGCTCAGTCGTGTCCGACTCTTTGCAACTCCCATGGACTATATAGTCCATGGAATTCTCCAGGCCAGGATACTGGAGTGGGTACCCTTTCCCTTCTCCAGAGGATCTTCCTAATCCAGGGATTGAACCCAGGTCTCCTGAGAGTGATGCAATTCCTACCAGCATAATCAAATTCATACTTTTAAAACTAAAATTTAAAAGGAGTTTTATTACTTACAACTCTGGCTGATATCATTTGCTTTTATTAAATGTAAATTATTTTCACTAATTATTCATAGTAGAACACTGAACATATTTCAGTGTCTACTCTTAATGACATAAAAACATAGAAGCATCACATATTGTGGAACAGTGCAACAGTTTTGCAACTGGATGAAACTCAGTATGTTTTAAGAAAAACTAAAAGAAAGAACAGTAATCATAAAAACAATCTGAGCTTCATCTTGTAAGTGAAGAACTGATACAGTTTATCAGATTGCAACCTCTTCCCCAGTCCTGACCATTTAGTTCCAGCACAATCGCCATCCCTTATTCAGTGCAGACAAGGATATAGTTACACCAATCTAAGATGATCACACTGTGTTAGAACAGGGTCTATGTTCTAGCTATTTAGAATAGGTAAATACATAAGTAGTAAAAATGCACAAAAGACATTCAGTGGTGATCTATTTGGATGAATGTAAAACCAAAATTCACCAAATAGCTGTTCAGTTTGGATTGTAATTTGTCCAAATGCTATTTGCTTTTTAAGACCTTACTCAAATTCTTTATCCTCTGAAAACTTTTCCTGATCTCTTCTTCTCACCTCCACTCAGGTAAATATAATAGTTCTCCCTCTGAACCTGCATGGGTTTTCTTTTACACTTAGTTCTATTCCACATTATGTAATACTTTTATGCTTTTATATTACTAAGAATGGACACTGAAATATATGTTAAATATTCTACTATGAAATGCTCAGTTGCTTCAGTCATGTCTGACTCTTTGTGACCCCATGGACCAAAGCCGGCCAGGCTCCTCTGTCCATGGGATTTTCCTGGCAAGAATACTAGAGTGTATTGCCATTTCCTTCTTCAGGGGATCTTCCCCACCTAGGGATTGAACCCCAGTCTCCTGTGTCTCCTGCACTGCAGATTCTTTACTGCTGAGCCACCAGGAATCCCCTACTATGAATAATTAGTGAAAATAATTTACATTAAAAAAAAAAAGAAAATGATATCAGCCAGCATTCTAAGTTGTAAGTAACAGATAACTGGCTAAATGAAGCAAAGGTTAATTTTGTGGGGGAAAAAAAAAAAAAAACCAACACACTGAAAGTCTCCTAGAAGGGTGTTTGAAGAAACAAGTTTGAGAATAGGTTGGGAATGGGTGCCAAAAAGGAGAAGCCACAGCAGGAAGAGTGGCCAGCTCCCCACCCTACAATAAAAGATCCCTTTTTTTCCCCTCCATGCACACAGCTTGGCCACATACAAGAGGCAGGAACACAAATATCCATGGAGTGAAGCAGGAACCCACCTGAAAATGCCCTCACGGTAAAAAATGGCACACAATGAGACAAGCATGATTCTCAGGAAGAAAAGAAGTTTGGGGGAAAGAGAGAGGGAGAGAAGGAAGGGGAAGAGAGAGAGAGAGAGAGAGAGAGAGAAAGAGAGAGAGAGAGAGGAAAGAGAGAGAGAGAGAGAGAAATATCAGAAAGGTCAAAATAAAAAATAAAGAAAATATAGAATGCTGACGGGGACTTAGAGAAATTGAACCACTCATGCACTATTGGTAGGAATACAAGATGGTACAACCACTCTGGAAAACAATTTGGGGGTTCTGTTGTTGTTCAGTCACCCACTCAGGTCTGATTCTGCGACCCCATGGACTGCAGCATGCCAAGCCTCCCTGTCCGTCACCACCTCCCAGAGTTTGCCCAAGTTCACATTCATTGCATCAGTGATGCCATCCAGCCATCACATCCTCTGATGCCCTCTTCTCCTACTGCCTTATCTTTCCCAGCATCAGGGACTTTTCCAATGAGTCATCTGTTCACATCATATGACCAAAATACTGGAGCTTCAGCTTCAGCATCAGTCCTTTCAGTGAATATTCAGGGTTAATCTCCCTTAAGATTGACTGGTTTGATCTCCTCGCTGTCTGAGGGACTTTTAGGAGCCTTCTCCAGCACCACAGTTCAAAAGCATCATTTCTTTGGCATTCTGCCTTCCTTATGGTCCAGCTTGTATGTGACCACTGGAAAGACCATAGCCTTTAGCCTTGAACATACAGACCTTTGTCAGCAGAGTAGTGTCTCTGCTTTTCAACATGCTGTCTAGGTTTGCCATTGCTTTCCTGCCAAGAAGCAACCATCTTCTGACTTCATGCCTGTAGTCACCATCCGCAGTGATTTTGGAGCCCAAGAAGAGAGTTTCTTATAAAACTTAACATGCAATTACCATATGATCCATCTAGCATTTGCACTCTTGATTATTTATTCTAGAGAAAGTGAAATTTATGGTCACCTAAAAATCTGAACAGAAATGTTCATAGTAGCGTGATTCATAATAGCCCCCAAATGGAATCAGCCCAGATGTCCTTCATCAGGTGAATGATTAAAGAAAGTGGAGTGTAGACATGCCAAGCAAGTGGAGTGTAGATATGCCATTGCGTGGAATACAACCAAGCAATAAAAGGAATGAACAATTAATATATGCAAAAACTTGGATGAATCTTCAGGGAGTAACACTGAGTTAAAACAGCCAATCCCAAAAGTTAATGTACTACATGATTCCATTTTTGTAACATTTTTGAAATGACAACATCTTAGAAATGAAAGACAGATAAATGGTTGTCAGAGGTTAAGGATGTGGTAAGAAGTGGGCAAGGGAGGGAATGACATGAACTTGCTTATAAAAGGGCTCAGAAGGGACCCATGTGGTATTGGAACTGTTCAGTATTTTGATTGTGGTGGTAGATCCACAAACCTACATGAGTGATAAATTTAAGGTAATCTTAATACACACAGAAATGAGTCCAAGTAAAACTGGAAAAATCTGAATAAAATCAGTGGACTGTATCAATGTCAATATCCTGGTTTTGATGTTATACTATAGCTTTACTAAAGGTTCCAGGTGGCGCTAGTAGTAAAGAGCCTGCCTACCAATGCAGGATACATAAGAGATGTGGGTTCAATGCCTGGGTTGGGAAGATCTCCTGGAGGAAAGCATGGCAACCCACTACAGTATTCTTGCCTGGAGAATCCCATGGACAGAGGAGCCTGGAGGGCTACAGCCCACAGAGTCGCAAAGAGTCAGACGTGACTGAAGCGACTTAGCATGCACACAAAACTAGAGGATAATGAGCACCATGGAAGGGATCTCTATTGTTTCTTCTAACCACATGCAGATTAAAATTATCTTAATAGAAATTCCAGCTTAATGCACACACACAATATACACCTTTATTAAACACCAAGTAGGTGGTAAAAATTCTTCTCCCTGTTAGAAGGGAGAAAGCTAGCAACTGAAGGATAGTAATAGTGCAATGAAAAGTGAAAGTGAAAGTCGCTCAGTCACGTCCAACTCTTCACAACCCCATGGACTATACGGTTCCTGGAATTTCCAGGCCAGAATACTGGAGTGGGTAGCCTTTCCCTTCTCCAGGGGATCTTCCCAACTCAGGGATCAAACCCAGGTCTCCTGCATTGCAGGCAGATTCTTTACCAGCTGAGCCACAAGGGAAGCCCAAGAATACTGGAGTGGGTAGCCTTTCCCTTCTCCAGGGGATCTTCCCGACCCAGGAATCAAACTGGGATCTCCTGCATTGCAGGTGGATTCTTGACCAACTGAGCTATCAGGAACACCAGTAATAGTGTAATAGTCTAGTATAAGTAATAGCAGAGGAAAAGGAACAGACGAATTACTAATTTCCAAAGAGTATGAAAAGTGACAGTTACAAGCTTGAGTCACAGACAACGGAAGTTGGAGGGCCTGCAACAAGCTACAAAGAATTCACGGAAAGTTTGACATCTTAGACAGACCGCAAAACTGAAGCTAACTGGATGGTTGGAAAAAGAACAGGGCGCTGCAGGGAGTAACATGTGAAAAAGCAGGAAGCACAAAAGACACGGAGTGTTTAAGGAACGGCTCTGAGCGTGGCTGAAGCTTCAGGTGGAGAAACATGAGTCCCAACCATGAAGAGAATTGTATTCTGTCCTGAAAAGCTATCAATGGGTCCTGGGGGCAACCTGGAGCCAGCCAAGATAGCGGACTGGCTATGTCACTGTAGCTAAGTGTCATGACCTGAGGGAGATCTCATCTAAGTCTCACTGCCTCATCTGTAAAATAGGGATGACACTGTCATGAAGATTAAGCAGTTGTTCCGTCGCTCAGTCGTGTCTGACTCTTTTGCAACCCCACAGACTGTAGCCCACCAGGATCCTCTGTCTATGGGACTTCCCAGGCAAGAATACTGGAGTGGGTAGCCATTCCCTCCTCCAGGGGATCTTCCTGACCCAGGGATCGAACCCGCTTCTCCTGCATTGGCAGGCAGATGCTTAACCACTGAGTCACCTGGGAAGCTTTAAGTAGATAAACGTAATTATGTTATTAAGTATTATGTTATTAATTAAGTAAGTAAGTGGACATACATCTAAAGAGTTTAACACTGTACTCAATAAATATTAACTTAGAGTAGGGAGAAGAAGAGGAGCAAGAATAGTCACCATGCTGAGACCTGCAGGAACTTGGAAGACCACAGGTGAGGTGGTGATGCTGGGTTGAAAGGAAGGCGACAGAACACACACAAAGGTTACAGTGCTGGATCCCCGAGAGCCAGAGGAGCAAGGGGAATGATCTTGTGGAGAGAAGCATGAGGTGTCATCAAGGAAGGGAAACTAGAACGCACTAAGTGCCTACCGTGTACTTTATGATATTAGCTCATTTGTTCTTCACAGCAGCTCTACAAGGACAGGTATTATAATTCCACCATGTAAAAGAGGAAACCGAGACTCAAAGCGATAAAATTCCCCAAAATTACATAGGTAGCAAGTGAAAATATTGAGACTCAAAACCTGGTCTTACCATACAACGTCCATGCTTTTCCTGCTACACCAGTTAAATCATTTCCAAGTCTTAGGGAATGGCCCATAAAAACCGTTCACCGTCAGTAATAAGTAATTCTATACAACAAATAATTCTCTATGACTAATAGGGTTTTTATGGCTCTCAGCTCCCCATTCCCCCAAATCACTCTATTAGAAAAAGAAAAGGAAAAAAAGTCAACAGGAAAGGAACACGTAATTGATTATTGTTATAGCTGGCATTCTCGATGCAGAGAAGATAAATGATTATCCAAGTTGAAGCTGAATTTTTGATAGCACCTTATACTGTCATCCAATAACAATTACCCCTCAGCTCTCACCTTTCTCCAGTTAAAATCCCTTAATGGTTTAAACATAATCTCCCAACCTACACACCAAATTAAAACACAAAGATTCAGGAATTTGAAGGAGGGAATTCATTGGTAGTGAGGGAATAATGGTGGTCAGCTCCTTGGCTTCTAC
Organism: Cervus elaphus; assembly: GCF_910594005.1. Lineage (NCBI taxonomy): Eukaryota > Metazoa > Chordata > Mammalia > Artiodactyla > Cervidae > Cervus > Cervus elaphus. The sequence continues at coordinate 38,658,933 of NC_057835.1, read as the reverse complement.
CCTAGCTGGGTTTAAACTTTTCATTCCATATGTTAATTCACTATTTAGAACACAGGTAACAAATCTACTCGATAGGCCAAAAACAAAAATTCCAACAGTGATTCTCTTTAACCACTTTCTACTACAACAAACAATAAAATCTGTGATTTGTGATTTATTGATTCTGCTTTTTTCTGAACTGCAGAGATGTATGTTCAAGATATCTTATTCTCCTTGATATAATATATGTATTATATGTACAGTCACACATAGATATACATATATACATACTGTCTAATCCAGCAAGACACAATTTTTTCATGAGTTATAATAGCCTAAATGACACAATATCTTTTTCCTAAAAGTACTATGTAGCACCTGTTTAAAATTATATGCATAAAACATAATTTTACTTTGCCATCTATTAGATAATGTAAGAAATCTTGGGCAGTGTAGAAAGGTAGGGAATCTAAATCCATTTTTTATAATTGTGTTATATATCCTTTCTTTACTGAAAACAGGATTTTTCAATCCTGGTTGTATTAGAATCACCTAACATCTTTTAAAATAAATACTTATATCTGGACATGTCTTCCCTTCTCTGGCTCCCCCAGTCCCTGCCTTAAAGTGACTGTCTGGGGTGGAGATCACAAATTAAAGCTCTCTCCATGTGATAGCTTAGTTGGTAAAGAATCCACCTGCAATGCAGGAAACCCTGGTTCAATTCCTGGGTTGGGAAGATCCCCTGGAGAAGGGATAGGCTACCCATTCCAGTATTCCTGGGCTTCTCTTGTGGCTCCGCTGGTAAAGAATCCTCCTGCAACGCTGGAGACCTGGGTTCGATCCCTGGGTGGGGAAGATCCCCTGGAGAAGGAAAGGCTACCCACTCCAAGTATTCTGGCCTGGTGAATTCTGGCCTGGGTTGCAAAGAATTGGACACAACTGAATGACTTTCACTTTTCAATGTGATTCTAATGTGCAGGCAGGTTGAAAATCACTAGAACAGATTCTCCAAAAAGTGACTATGTCAGCTTTATTTACCACACATCTCTGTTGATCACTGTTCAGACAAGTGATAAAAACTAAGACATATTGTTGCTCTCAAGGGACTTATCATATAGAGCTCTGTTGTCCAATATGAGAGTCTCCAGCCACATGTGGCTATTCAAATTTATGTTTAAGTTAAAGTTGAATTAATTAAAATTTACCCCCTCAATCATACTAACCACATTTCAAGTGCTCAACAGCCACATGTGACTAGTGGCTACCATACTGAATAGATTTATAACAGTTCCATCCCTATAAAAATGGGCTTCCCTTGTGGTTCAGCTGGTAAAGAATCCACCTGTAATACGGAAGACCTGGGTTCGATCCCTAGGTTGGGAAGATCCCCTGGAGAAGGGAAAGGCTACCCACTCCAGTCAGTACTCTGGCCTGGAGAATTCCATGGACTGTATAGTCCATGGGGTTGAAAAGAGTCAGACACAACTGAGCGACTTTCTTTTACTTTTAATTGGGTGGTACAAACCTAGATATTGTATCATTAGAAGAAACAAAAAAATAGACATTAATTAAACAATTGTGGGATGGACAGAACTACTTGTATATATAGCATGCTGTACACTGCACCAAAATTATCTTCACTATCTTTTATATTTTATATAAAGGTAGTATGTTAAACTCTTTTGCACCAGAATTATTTTGTCACTCTACTGTTTTTATATAAATGTCTATGGCTATGCTAGGGACTTCCCCAGTGGCTCAGCAGTAAAGAACCTGCCTGCAATTCAGGAGACACAGGAGATGGGGGTTCAATCCCTGGGTCAGGAAGATCCCCTGAAGGAGGAAACGGCAACTCACTCCAGTATTCTTGCTTGAAAAACCCCATGGACAGAAGAGTCTGGTGGGCTACAGGCCATGGGATTGAAAAGGGTTGGACATGACTGAAGCAGCAGAGCACATGGCTATGCTAATTTGTATGTTTCTTTGCCTAGATCAAAGCACTGTCAAATCGCCTCACATATACCAAAACCGATTACTACATGCCTTTAAAAAACATTTTAAATAACTTTAGATACACAGAAGAATTGCAAAGATAATACAGAAAGTTCCTGTATACTCTTTACCCAGCTTTCTCACAGGTTAGCTTACATAACTCTAGTTTATCAAAACTTTTCACCAGTTTTTCCACTAAAGACTCTTTCCTGTTCCAGGATCCAATCCAATGCACCAGGCTGCATTTATTCATTATTTCTCCTATCTGTGACTGTTTTAGTTTTTCCTTTTTATCTTTTGTTTTGTTTTTCCATGACCTTGACACTTTGGAAAAGTGCTGGTCAGATATTTTTGTAGACTGATTCTCTGTTTGATATTCTCTCATTAGATAGGGAATACAGATCTGAGGAAAGAACACCACAGAGTCAAGTACTCTTCTCATATAACAAATCACTATATCAGCCTGACTTACTTACTGGTTAATAAGGTTAGTGCAGTTAACTTGATTGTTGAGTTTTTGTTCACTGCATGTTTTTCCTCTGTAAAATTCATTTTCCCCCTTTCTATACTTCATTCATTAGAAAGCAAGTTACTAAATCTATATCTGACCCAAGAGGAGAGGGATTAAACTCCACCTCCTGGAAAGATATCAGGAAATCGTGGAAACATGTTAAGACCACAATAGTGATTAATAAATGTCATAGGAAAGATACACCAAGGCTATATAAATATCCTGTTTCTCTGTAAAGTTCTTCCCACTAACATTGACATTCATCTGTGGACCATGCCTGTTACCATTATTACTAACATGATCAGATGGCCATTTTCTATTTCCCTCATCCTTTCTACATTTATTATTTGGAATTATTCTCTAAGGAAGTAAGGAAAGTAAGTCTGTTTTCCTCTTCTTGTTTACTTATTCAATAATTATATCAGTACAAACTTAAGAGACACTGATTTTATTTCTTAGCTTATAATTCAATACCATTCATTTTGTTGTTCAAATTTGTTCCAGGTTTAGTCACTGGAAGCTCTTATAGATTAGCTTTGAGCTTCCCCAATGGCTCAGGGGTAAAGAAACCTCCTGCAATGCAGGAGCCACAGGAGATACAGCTTCGATCTTTGGGTAGGGAAGATCTCCTGGAGAAGCCCATGGCAGCCGACTCCAGTATTCTTGCCTGAAGAATAAACAGTGAGGGGAGAAGGCATATTTTCCTTATTCTTGGTCTTGGAAGAAAGATACAAACTCTTACCATTCAACGTAACATAGGCAGTAGGTCTAGTTTTGTTTTGGGCTTTTATTTTTTTTTTGGCAGGGGTTGTTGTCTTTTGCATTTTTTGGTAGATGCCCTTTACTAGGTTAGGAAATTCCTTTATATTCCTAGTTTACTAAGTGTTTTTATCAAGAAAGATGTAGAAATTTATTAAATTCTGTTTTTTATACCATCTATTGAAATGACCATTTGGTGTTCCTCATACAACCTATGAATGCATCAAATTATGTTAATTGGTTATAAAATGTGAAACTAGCCTTGTATTTCTGGGATGAATCTCACTCAGTCATGATAGATTATGTTTTTTATCCAATGATAAATGCAACTTGATCATAGTTTACTGAGGAATTTTGGTCTGTGGTCATATAAGATATTGTTCTTCTTTCTTTGGCTTTAAGACTGGAATAATGATGGTCTTTTAAATTCATGGCTGCAGTCATCATCTGCAGTGATTATCACTGCAGATGGTGACTGCAGCCATGACATTAAAAAGATGCTCACTCCTTAGAAGAAAAGCTATGACCAACCTACACAGCATGTTAAAAAGCAGAGACATGACTTTACCAACAAAGGTCCATCCAGTCAAAGCTATGGTTTTTCCAGTAGTCATGTATAGATGTGAGAGTTGGACCATAAAGAAAGCTGAGCACTGAAGAATTGATGCTTTTGAACTGTGGTGTTGGAGAAAACTCTTGAGAGTCCCTTGGACTGCAAGGAGATCCAACCAGCCCATCCTAAAGGAAATCAGTCCTGAATATTCATTGGAAGGTGATGCTTGAAACTGAAACTCCAATAATTTGGCCACCTGATGCAAAGAGCTGACTCACTGAAAAAGACCCTGATGTTGGGAAAGATTGAAGGCAGGAGGAGAAGGGGATGACAGAGGATGAGATGGTTGGATGGCATCACCAACTCAACGGACATGATCTTGAGTGGACTCAGGGAGTTGGTGATGGACAGGGAGGCCTGGAATGCTGTAGTCCATGGGGTAGAAGAGAGTCGGACATGACTGAGCAGCTGAACTGAACTGAATGCTGGCCTTGTAGAATGAATTATTAAGTGAGCCCCGTCTATTTTCTGGAAGAAAATTTGAGGAATTGTCATTATTTATTCATTATTATTAAAATACCTAGGAGCCTGATCTGTGGCTGTATAATAAGACTATGTTTAATTTGTAAGAAATTGCCAAACTGTCTCTTGAAGTAGCTGTATCATGTTATATTTCCACAAACAATGAGAATTCTTGTTGTTACTCACCCTTGCCAGCAATTATTATTATCAGGGTTTTTAAAACATTTTACCCATTGGAATACACATGTAATGGCATCTTGTTTTAATGTGAAATTCCCCAATGACAAATATGCTTATTTGCATTTGTGTATTTTCTTCAGTGATGTTTCTGTCAAAATAATTTGCCCTGTTTTAACTGGATTCTTTGTTTTTCTCTTGTTGAGAGTTCAAAATATTTTAAAATTTGCCTTGAGATTGCCTTTTGGGTTCATGGGTTATTTAGAAATGTATTAATTTCCAAATATTTGGAAAATTTCCAGCTTTCTCTTATTAATTTCTAATATAATTCTATAATGATCTGAGGACATAGTTGGTACCATGTCTGTTCTTTTAAATTTGTTAAAGTTCATTTGTGACCCAGCATATAGTTTATGTTAGTGAATATTCCATGGGCACTTAAGAAGAATGTGTATTCTGAAGTTCTCTGGTGGAGTGATAAATGTCAACCATGTCAAGTTGATTGATAGCATTGCTCAGATCATTTATATCCCTACTGATTTTTTTTTTTTTTGCCTAGTTGTTCTATCAGTAACTATAAAGGAGGGTTGGAGTCACCTGTGATAATTGCAGATGTGTCTGTCTGTCCTCTCAGCTTTTTGCCTCATGTATTCTGAAGCTCTCCTATTAGGTATGCATACCTTTAGACTGTTAGGTCCATTTGCAGAACTTACCACTTTATCATTATGTAATGTTCTACTTTATTTCTGACAATATTCTTTTTCTGAAGTCTACTTTGACTGAATTTAACGTAGCTTAGTCCAGCTTTGGCTTTTTTATGGAGGAGACAGGACATAATAATTGGTACAGGTATCTTCTGCTTTATACACTTCCCTTTCCTGAAAGACCTCCATCAGTACCTATTTTCGCTAACTGAAAAAAATTTGAAGAGGGTTTTCGCTCTTATGAAAACAGACAAAAATCAAAGTGGGAGAGGAAAGAGATGAGAGGCAAGATAGGGTAGCAGACTGTGTGTGTATGCTTTGTCGCTCAGTCATGTCCTCTTTGGGACCCTATGTACTGTAGCCCGCCAGGCTCCTCTACCCATAGGGATTCTTCAGGCAAGAATACTGGAATAGGTTGTCATGCCCTCTTCCAGGGGATCTTCCCAATCGAGGAACAGAACCCAGGTCTTCTGCATTGCAAATGGATTCTTTACCGTCTGAGCCCCCAGGGAGGGGCATGAATACTGGAGTGGGTAGCCTATCCCTTCTCCAAGGGATCTTCCCAACCTAGGAATCAAATTCGGGTCTCCTGCATTGCAGGTGAATTCTTTACCAGCTGAGCTATCAGGGAAGCCCTGGTAGGAAGCAAATTAGGAGATACAAACAACTATGCATAAAATAAACAAGCAACAAGACTATATAGCAGAGTACAGGGAAGTACAGCCATTATTTTGTAATAACTTACAAATGGAGTATTGTGTATAAAAAAATATTGAATCACTATGTTGTACATCCAAAACTAACATAATATTGCAAACCAACTACAATAAACAATACGTAGTGTTCAGTATTATTTTGCGGCAAGGAGGTAGGGCACCCCCAGCGGCCAGTGGCACCACGAAACTCCTTCCCTAGGAACCACATTCGGGATCCCAGCATGAAGCCACCATTGCTTTGCACTATATGAGCATCTGTGCTTTATCTTGATTTATTTTTTGCATCTGTTAGCAAGATGTGTCTTAAGATAAACGATTCTTTGCTTTAAGGCATTTTTGCTTAGGAAAGGTTTCATAGAATACTCTACTTTTGGATAGTGGGGGGACCTGTATATGCTTTTATTTTAACCTATGTCTTTATATTTGAAGTGAGTTTCCCATAGACAACATAAAACTGAGTCTTCTTTCTAAATCCAATCTAACAATCTGTCTTTTACTGATGCATTTAGACATTTAAAGTGATTATCATTATAGTTGGCTTAAAATCTACTATCTTGCTAGCCATTTTCTATTTGTTCAATTTGGCCCTTCCTGCTTTTTTGTTCACTTTCTGCATTTTCTGAATGACTAAGCATTTTAAGCATATTAAAAAAAAACAGAGACATCATCTTACTGACAAAGGTCTGTATAGTCAAAGCTATGGTTTTTCCAGTAGTCATATATGGATGTGAGAGTTGGACTATAAAGAAGGCTGAGTGCCAAAGAACTCATGCTCTTGAATTGTGGTGTTGGAGAAGACTCTAGAGTCCCTTGGACAACAAGGAGATCAAACCTGTCAAACCTAAAGAAAACCAACCTTGAATATTCATTGGATGGACTGATGCTAAAGCTGAAGCTCCAATACTTTGGCCACCTGATGCAAAGAGCTGACTCACTGGGAAAAAAAAAAATCCCCATGCTCGGAAAGACTGAAGGCAGGATGAAGGTGACGACAGAGATGGTTGGATGGCGTCGCCGACTCAACAGACATGAGTTTGAGCAAACTCCAGGAGATGGGGAACACAGGGAAGTTTGGTGTGCTGCAGTCCATAGAGTCGCAAAGTCAGACACAACTGAGTGACTGAACAACAAAGAGTTTCAATGATCTATTTTATCTCGTACAATTATTTACTATTTATGCCTCTTTTTTCAGTGACTAATAATCAATTTATTAAAATAGTTGATTTAAGCAACACAATGGTGATCTCCTCTACTCTTGGCTCAACAATAATAGAAGTAATTTGCTTAACTTTTTCAGAAGGATTGTCCAAGTGATTGAGTCACTTAAGAATCTTCTGGAAATGCTGTCAAGTCTTAGAACCTTCACCACAAAGAGCATTTCTCACAGTGATTGTCAGTCCTGGTAGACATCCGAACCAGCCTTTCCACTGTAAGGTTCTTTTCCTTTGAGCCTCTGATCAAGTTAGTACACATCTTCCCCAAGGATTTTATATGGTGGACGGTTAGGGTAAATCTTCAGTGAACCATCACTTCTGGGTCCACAAGTGTCATTCCATGGCATTCCAAATCCGTGCCATGTGGCAGCAGCATAACTTCCTGACTGACTTCCTTCCTCAGCAAGAAGAAACCATGGAGAGTCAGTGTCTTCCTCATAGAGGCTTGATACCTTTTTGAATATTTAACTTTGTAAGGGTTAATGAATTTTCCTTCAAATAATATTATACCACTTCATATACAACATAACAGTGCATTCCCAAGTCCTTCCACTCCTTGTGCCACAGTTCTCATACATTTCATTTTTATTTATGGAATACCTTGGTACAAGTTTTGCTTTAAATACTTAGCTTTTAGAACAAGTACAAATTAACAAAATATTCCATTTTAGCTTCATTCTTTATTCTCTGTATAAATTCAAGTTGCTGGTATCACATTTCTTCTACTTGAAAAACTTCAACACTTCTTGCACAGTAGATCTGTGGTAATGATTTACACCAATTTTTGTTTTTCTGAGAAAGGCTTTGCTTCTACTTCCAATTTTTTAAAATTATTATTTATTTATGACTGTGCTGGGTCTTCATTGCTGCGCCTGGGCCTTCTCTAGTTGCGGTAATCAGGGTCTACTCTTCACTTTGATGCACAGGCTTCTCACTGCAGTGGCTTCTCTTGTTGTGGGGCACAGCATCCAGAGCAGTTTCAGTAGCTGTGGCACGCGGGCTCAGTTGCTCTGCAGCATATGGGATCTTCCCGGACCAAGGATTGAATCCATGTCCCATACATAGGCAAGTGGATTCTTAACCACCGGACCACCAGGGAAGTCCCCTGCTTCATAATTGAAAGATATTTTTTATTAGATACATCAGACTTTTTTCCTTTTCAGAACTTTACAGACATCATTCTATTGCCTTCTTATTTACATGATTTCCAATGAGAAGTCTGTTGTAATTCTCTTCCTTGTTCATCAATGTAACATCATTTTTCCCTCAGTCTGCCTTCAAAGTTTTTTTCTATGTTTTCACCTTTCAGGATTTAGAGCATGATGTTCACAGGTGTTGGGTTTTTAAAAAATTCTTATTCATATTTCTTCAAATATTTTTTCTGCCCTCTACTCTTTTTGTTCTCCTGAACGTTAAAGTAAGTGAAAGTGTTAGTCACTCAACAGTATCAGACTATTTGCGACCCCATGAACTGTAGCCTGCCAGGCTCCTCTGTCCATGGGATTCTTCAGGCAAGAATACTGGAGTGGGCTGCCATTCCCTTCTCCAGGGGATCTTACTGACCCAGTGATTGAACCCAGGTCTCTCGCATTGTGGGCAGATTCTTTACCATCTGAGCTCCTGGAGTTTCAGTTATGCCTATGTTAGATCATTTGGTGTTGTCTTTTAGCCATTGGATGCTCTGTTCTCTTTTGTATCATTCTTTTTTTTTCTCTTTGTGTTTCACTTTGGGTAATTTCTATTGATCTAGCTCTATTTTCAAGTTCATTGGCTCTTTTCCCAGCTATCTTAAATCTACTGGCAAAATCACTGAAAGCATTCTTCATCTCTGCTACTGAATTATTCTTTTCTAGGATTTTCATTTTTATAGTTTCCATGTCTCTGCTCAAAGTATCTACTTAACCAGGTATGTTGTCTCCCTTTTCAATTATAGCCTTTACCATATTAACCACAACTATTTTAAATCCCTATTGGATAGGTCCAACATATGGGTCATATCTAAGTCTGGCTTTATTGACTCCATTGTCATTTTAAACTGTGTTTTTTCTTCCCTCTTTGTATGCCTAAATTTTTTTTTGTTTAAAGTTGGATGTATTGTACAAGACAAAATATCTGTTGAGATACATAGTTGTTATACTTGGAGATGGGCACACATTTCCCTCTGTTGGGCTGTTAGTATAGGGGTTCATGCCCATCAAGCCACGAATTGGGCTGGGTTTGAAGCTTGCCTCCTCCTTGGCTCTGGGTCTTCTACTTGGCTAAGGTTTTTTTTTTTTTTTTTTCCCCCTTTTTGCAAAAGACAGATTCTGTCTCCTACAGCTCTCCCAGTTGTATTCCACTCTTAATTTTATTTGAGAATAATAGGGGGAGTGGTGAAAGGAGATGTTCTTATTAAGCCTCAGATTTAGGCAAGCATTATGAATGTGGGTCTCAGGTCTGTGACATTCTTAAGTATTCCTGTTCCTTCTCCAGGGGTAATACTGGGTCTACATGGTCTCAGCTATCCCCCAGATGCCTTAGTCCATACTTTTGTTTCCTTTTCCCTGTATAGTAAGGCTTTTGTTCCTCTTAGATGATACAGAAGGTGAATCTGCAGTGTTGGCAGTGGCTTCTGATCCCTCTCCTGTTCCAGCCATATCACAGGGGAAGTTTTCCTAGGCCTCTCCTCAATCTGCCCTGGGAGCTCCTAGAGGAAAATTCTTCTGACTGTGACCCCATACACACACGAATGTCTGCAGCCCCAGTGGCTTCACCCTCCCACCCAGGCTTTAGAAATTCATTAAAAATTTCTAGCTGAATCTTCTCTTTGGCTTATATGAATCTGGCAACATCTTTCTTTGCAAGCACTTGTCTCTCCTCATATTTCAGGGTAGTTGTTCACCCTGAAATCTCAATTCTTTCATGCGTTCAAATGTCATTAACTTCCACTTGTCAGGTTTTTTTTTTTCCTTGTTGTTTGTGTAGAAGTGATAGTCTTTTCAACACTCTTCATTTCCAAATTGAAGAAATAAGTCTTTTCTATAAAGAGGCAATTTGACCCATCCCACATATTGCTCATAAGACAGTGAACAGACAAAGGGCCTACAAGTTTTTAAAAGAAAAAAACCTAGTTTCCAGTTACTGCTGTGTAATTAATTAGCCAGGAGTGTGACTTCAAACAAGAAAAATGGACTGATAAGACTTATTAGACTCATCACTCCAAAAAGATCAAGTGGTATAACTATGTGAAAGTGATCTGAAAAGGATTTTAAAAAGACATGGGATAAATGCAAAGTATGAGCTTATATTTTATTCTTTAGTTGAAGGCTGTATGATAAAAACAAAATAGGTGTTTTATATCTGGGCACATAAAGATTTAGATCAATTCAGTCACATTTAATGAGCACCTCAGTCAGTTCAGTTCAGACGCTCAGTTGTGTCCGACTCTTTGGGACCCCATGAATCACAGCATGCCAGGCCTCCCTGTCCATCACCAACTCTTGGAGTTTACTCAAACTCATGTCCATCAAGTTGGTGATGCCATCCAGGCATCTCATCCTCTGTCATCCCCTTCTCCTCCTGCCCCCAAGCCCTCCCAGCATCAGGTCTTTTCCAGTGAGTCAACTCTTCGAGTGACGTGGCCAAAGTATTAGAGTTTCAGCTTCAGCATCAGTCCCTCCAATGAACACCCAGGACTGATCTCCTTTAGGATGGACTGGCTGGATCTCCTTGCAGTCCAAGGGACACTCAAGAGTCTTCTCCAACACCACAGTTCAAAAGCATCAATTTTTCGGCGCTCAGCTTTTTTCATAGTCCAACTCTCACATCCATACATGACCACTGGAAAAAAAACAGGCTTGACTAGAAAACGGACCTTTGTTGGCAAAGTACTGTCTCTGCTTTTTAATATGCTATCTAGGTTGGTCATAATGTTCCTTCCAAGGAGTAAGTGTCTTTTAATTTCATGGCTGCAATCACCATCTGCAGTGATTTTGGAGCCCCCCAAAATAAAGTCTGACACTGTTTCCACTGTTTCCCCATCTATTTCTCATGAAGTGATGGGACCAGATGTCATGATCTTAGTTTTCTGAATGTTGAGCTTTAAGCCAACTTTTTCACTCTCCTCTTTCACTTTCATCAAGAGGCTTTTTAGTTCCTCTTCACTTTCTGCCATAAGGGTGGTATCATCTGCATATCTGAGGTTATTGATATTTCTCCCGGCAATCTTGATTCCAGCTTGTGCTTCTTCCAGCCCAGCATTTCTCATGATGTACTCTGCATATAAGTTAAATAAGCAGGGTGACAATATACAGCCTTGACGTACTCCTTTTCCTATTTGGAACCAGTCTGTTGTTCCATGTCCAGTTCTTAACTGTTGCTTCCTGACCTGCATACAGGTTTCTCAACAGGCAGGTCAGGTGGTCTGGTATTCCTATCCCTTTCAGAATTTTCCATAGTTTATTGTGATCCACACAGTCAAAGGCTGTGGCATAGTCAATAAAGCAGAAATATATGTAAGGTAAGAGAAACCCAAGTAAGATGGTAGGTGTTTCGAGAGGGCATCAGGGGCCAGAAACACTGAAACCATAATCACAGAAAACTAGTCAATCTGATCACATGGACCACAGTCTTGTCTAACTCAATGAAACTAAGACATGCCATGTGGGGCCACCCAAGACGGACAGGTCATGGTGGAGAGGTCTGACAGAATGTGGTCCACTGGAGAAGGGAATGGCAAACCACTTCAGTATTCTTGCCTTGAGAACCCTATGAACAGTATGAAAAGGCAAAATGATAGGATACTGAAAATGAGCACCTACTACATGCCAAATTCTGTCCTAGTCATTTCTCTATCTGGGGAATGAAAAAGACATAATCTGTGCCCTTAAGGAGTTTTTAGTCCAGTGAAGCAGACTAATTATGTTTAATTTGACTCAACCATTTAATTATAAATATCTGAAACTAACATCTGTCCATTCTTAGAAGAAAACTAAGTAACAATATACAAATGTGAAAATAATTTTTTTACAATTAAATTAGTCCAGAATGAGTATACTGTTTTAAATTAGGGAAAAAATGACAAGTTATTTTCTCTCAAAATATCACCCTGATTAAAACTTCATTAAGTATATGAGAATCCTTCTTAAAACTAAAGAAATATTTTACTCTTTAAACAATTAATTTGTAATTCAGATATTGCAGTAGCATGCTTTAAAGAGTTAAAATTTGTCATCACCAGGAAAATTACACTAATAATACTTTATTTTTAAACAGAAATAACATTCTTATGTATTGCTTAGGTAGTTTCTTAAATGATTTACTCTTTTTTTCCATTAGGTCATTTATAATTGAGGGGTTCCTAAGCTGAACAGTTAGATGTAAAAACATGTGTTCAAAGTTGAGACAGAAATGGCAAATGGCCACATTCTTAAGATCATGTAATTGAATGAATTAGGGAATTCAATATCTCAGCAGATGACAAGTTCAAGGATGACCCTGTTTTAGCAAAAGCTAAGTTGGAACACATGAAACCATCTGATTTTGAGTTTTCATGTGAATCATTTTGGAGCACAAGGATTAATGAATGTATGAGAATGTGTGCTTGGATTAGAATGCATTCCTACAGAATGAGAATAAGAAATATGAGAAATATTAAACAGAAACAAATACAGCATTGTTAATTTCTTACGATGTGACTTCAGAGGTGGGTTACTTTCCCACAATGCACCTGCATGCAAAAGACAACTGTAAACAGTGTATGATTCTGTTCAGAGCCTGTTCACAAGCCACCATCAATTTGGCTCAGTCCTCTTTACACACTACTAGGTTTGTCTTCTGGAACTAATAAGATTAAAAATTCAAATCTGCTTATGCTTTGGGCTAAACAGTAGAATTATCTAAAAACAGATATATATATCAGTATCTATACATATACTGATACATAAAATTATGAATTGGAGGGCACATTTTGAGAGCATTTTTGATAGTTAAAAATGTTTGAAAGTAAATCAACTGTATAATTTAAAACTCAGTTGGTATATGGAAAAGTTCTGTCTTCAATTCATGTGAATTATTTCATTAAACATAACAAAAAGGACTCCCCTGGTGGTCCAGTGGTTAAGACTCCTAGCTTCCAATGCAGGGGGTGCAGGTTCGATCCCTGGTTGGGGAACTAAGATCCCACATGCCACGTAGTGCAGCCAAAAAAGTTAAAATAAGATAAAATAACAGACAATGAGCTAAATAGTTAATATAATTCATTCAGACCTTGCTCTGTTTATAACAAAGGCAAGTCAAAGGCCCGTGAGAATTGTGAACTTCTCAACAGTTCAGGGTCAATATGAACAAGGGTACCAGCTGTTCCATTAGATAATGTCTTGGATAAAGTCACTCTTGAATGAAAATTTTCACACTTTGTAATAATAAGGCATCATTACCGAAATGAAAAAAAAAAAAAATGACGACAAATATCTGAGATAGTCCAGAAATGAATTCTTTTCCATGACCAAATTCATTTTCTAAGCCAAGAAAGAAATAATTAGCATTTTGCCAAACTCCATGCTTTCGTGGTGGTTTAGAAATTAATAATACAGTGAGTACAATGAGAATACGTATTCAAAGTGAGAAAGCAGTTTACTGTGATCTTACTTCTCACTTTCAAGAGAAATAAAAATGAATGAACAGCTACTTTTAACTTTCAGAACTACTGAACAGTAACTCGAAAAATTAGGACATACGATGCACAAATGACACTGGAATTGTTTCTTATTCCTTCTTCTAAAAGTGTCATTCTTTCATCTTCCAAATAACAGTTGGGGATCTTAGTTTCCCAACCAGGGATTGAACCCTAGCCTCAGCAGTGAAAGCACTGAGTCCTAACCATTGGACCACCAGAGAATTACTTTGATAAACTTATGATGGTAGCTGCTCTTGAGGTTGCAATGAAATTTAAAGAAAATACTTTATTTGTGCTGCCAAAATATGCTTACCAGTTGAAATGGTTAGCTATATAAATGAGAGGTTGCTTTTAGATTTCATTTTTATATTGAAGGTTTTCTTTTTAGATAGCACAAAATCACTGAACAGTTTGCTAAATTTTCTTCATCCAAGTCATAACGATTTCTGGGAATTGAGCAGCAGTGTTGAAGATTTGCTTAATAGTAAATCATGTTCTTTATTGCAACTGTGGCTTTACAATGATTTGAGTTATGCCGGGATTCTGTTCTAGACAATTTGAAATCAAACAGGAGAATGTTAATTTCTTACAACCAAGACATCTCATACCACAATATGATACGCATGGCTGCTATACAGTAATAGCCGAGCAACATTTTTTAAGCTGAGAGCAGTTAGTGTTCTTTTTCAAGGCAGATGTTTTCCAGATTTGCTATTGTCACTCATTAAGAAAGTAAGAAGTCTGTGAGTTATGATAATGTGAGGTATGATATTGTGCATAAAATCTCATCCATAAAACACCACAGATTTTTCTCAGCTAATTCTTTCCTCTACTTGCTTTAATTGGTTCAGTGTGACTGTTGGTTTCCATTAGGCTAGAAATACTTATTTTGTCTGTGTGATAAAATGTAACCAAACAGAAAATAGGTAGGCGGTGAATATGCTGATAAAATGGAAAGAGGGTAGATATTTTAGTTAGCAGGCCTTATATATTCAAAAATTGTGCTGTTTTAAAGTAATTGTGAAAAAAATGATTTTGGGTATTTTATGAGACCTATTTAGCACATACTGAATTTGGGGAACAATGTGCATACTTTGGAGGAATTCAAAGCAATGTACAAATATTATTCAATGAATGTTTCCATGTAAGATAACAGAGGAGCTCTTACCATGCCTGTGGTTTACTGGAGTAAACACATTTCAAATAGTGACAATGAAGCCCTAAATGAAACAGAACAATGAAAACAGCAAAGGCTGGGTCTTTTTTTTCAATCCTATAAATTGAGTTTAATGCCTAAATTATCAGAAAAATACTGTGGTGATAATACCAAAGAGAGACTATAATTTTCAATCTAATGTATATCTTCTTAAAGCTATCTCCTTACCTAGAGTGATCTTAAAATGTGAAATAGGGCAGATGAGATATGTAATATCTTGGTTAAATAGCTACTGTTGATCTGATTGATATTACCATCCATTTTAAAAGTGTATTTATCATCTTTCTTTCATTTCTTCTAAATGTTTGAATAGAAATATCTTTATTTAAAAGTTGAGATTTTTTAATAACTTCTATTAAAAATATATATCTTTTTAAAAAGTTGATTGTCTTTATAGGGGTCATTAGTGGTGAGAGAGGTTTCTGTTTTCCCACAGAAGTGGCTCATGGTATCTGTGCGGGGCTCCCAGCTGGCCTGCTCCTCAGAACTGAATTTGCAAACCCACATTCCAGATTGCCTCAGTACTGCAACATGAGATGCCTTAAAGAAGTAAAAACATAAATAACTTAAGAGACGATCAGTGGAAATACAATGATGGCTTTTTCACAAAACTTCAAACAAGAAGCCTTTAAAAGGGACTACTTTTCTCAAACAACTCAAAAATGATGGCCAGATCCTTATACTCCTCATAACATTTGAATAACTTTATGCAAAGCACTGAACAAAATATTAAGCCTTCTAGTACAGAAGATTCATAATTCAGTAATGACACCCCCTGCACACAACTTACAGCAATAGCACTTTGGAATTCATATACCAAATACAAGCTCACAGACTCGGCTATGAGTATAAACTATATTGGCTCCAAGTTTAGCAATTCCAAGTGTGAATGTTATGCATGTCTCTTCTCTTTTCCCATTATACTAGAACCCTAAAAGTTATTTCCATCCAGGCAGTCAGCATGCAGATCCAATTTATTATTATTATAATGACACAAGAGGAGGGAGGACAATGGATCAAGAGGAAGGGACTTCACAAATGCAGAACCACCTCTCTGCACTGATGTCAATACCAAGGGAATTCTGAGGCTGACTGGGTATCCCAGATGTCATGGATGAGATTTTTACACAGACGAACTGCTGAGCTCTCAACTAGATTTTCAATGCCCTTCAATGATACTGCTTGACTAAACTGTACTCAGCCCTGATCTGAATCAAGTTTGTGGCAAGGGCTTGAGAATCCCATGTTGAAAGGGAAGTGCAGTCCTGCAGAAAGATGCTGGACTTCCTACCTTTTGATGACACTGTTTCTCTATAAAACAAATGATTCTGGCCTCAGGTAGATTAACTTTGTTGGTGCTGTGCCAAGTCTCATCAGTCATGTCTAACTCTTTGTAACCCTATGGACTGAAGCCTTCCAAGGCTCTTCTGTCCATGGGATTCTCCAGGCAAGAATACTGCCATGGGTTGCCATTTCCTTCTCCAGGGGAATCTTTCCAACCCAGGGATCAAACCCACATCTCTCATGTCTCCTGCATTGGCAGGCAGATTCTTTACCATTAATGCCACCTGGGAAGCCCAATTTTATTGATAACAACCTGCAATTAGGAAGGCTCTGGAACCAAGAGGCAGCTGGAGTTCGTGAATTAGCTTTTGACCACCCAGAATGCTTCCACACAGTGAAAGGTAACAGATGGAGACAAAATCTCAGCACATTTAACAACCTGTCACAGCTGAGAGACTTCTAGCTGCTGTTTAGTCACTAAGTCATGTCTGACTCTTTGCGACCCCATGGACTGTAGCCAACCAGGCTCCTCTGTCCATGGGATTTTCCAGGCAAGAATAGCGGAGCAGGTTCCCGTTTCCTTCTCGAGGAGATCTTCCCAAACCAGGGATCGAACCTGCATCTCTTACATTGGCAGGCATTGACGGCGAATTCTTCATGGCTGAGCCACCAAGGGAGAGACTCTACTCTTAGACTAATGAGAACTTCTATCATCAAAAGGTAAATTTCTATAAAGCAATCCAACTACAACTCACTGAGTAACTACTATGAATCTGGCTTTGTCCTAGGGTGCATGCGTGCTCAGTTACTTCAGTCATGTTTGACTCTTTGGGACCCTTTGGACTGTAGCCCACCAGGCTCCTCTGTCCATGGGATTCTCCAGGCAAGAATACTGGAGAGGACTGGCATGCTCTCCTCCAGGAGATCTTCCCAACCCAGGGATCAAACCTGAGTCTCTTATGTCTCCTGCATTGGCAGGTAGGTTCTTTACCACTAGTGCCACTTGGAAGCCCATCCTAGAATACTTCACACAAATTTCACTTGATTGTCCAAAGTCTTTGAGAAAGAATATATTACAAATTGAGGCTAAGTAATTACAACTAGGTAGTGATGAAGCCTTCTTAGGGTTTGTCCAAGTCCAAGCCCAAACCACTTCTTCCCACTGCTATCCCACCCCGTGGTAGGTTAAAGATGGCCACAAATACCCTGAAACTCTTCTCTTTGAAGGATGGAGTCTAATGATCTTTACCCCTTGAATCTGGGTTAGCCTTAGTAACTTGCTTGACCATTAAAATGAAGTATGGCTTTAATAAGTCTTGGAGCTTACACCCAAGACCTCTTGGGTGATCATGCATGAAATCTTAAGCTGCCATGAGAGAACATGTAGAGAGGTCCCAAGACTAAATGTGAAGGGGCCCCAGTTGAACCCAGCCTTCCTGCCTTCCCCACCAAGATGCCAGGCATAAGCCATCCTGCCGGCCAGATCAGGCTGGGCATCAGTTTAACATTTCCAGGTGACCCCAGCTGATGCCAAGTGGAGAAGAAAAATCATCCACTGAGCCCCAGTCAACTTCTGACAGACATCATTATAAGATGTGATGATTGTTGCTATAAGCACAAAGTTTTGGGGTAGTTAGATATGCAGCAATAAACAAGTGCAAAAATTTTCTTCTAGGATATTACCATACTATGAATCTAAAGTCAGCCTAGGGCAGGAAAAAAAAAACAAACAAACATTAAGTGTTGCTGAAAAGTAGAATATTCTGCTGATGTTTGATAAATGGGATACTTTTTTTTTTTTTTTTTTTGGTTTATTATTCGAGTTAGGATATACTTAGTGAGGAGGCAGGAAGAAGAGAAGAAAAGAAAAATGCTACTCACAGATAACATGTTTGAAAGGTGCCAAATAAGAAGTGTATTAGTCAGAATTCTTTTGACTTTGTGATGGAACCATAATTAAACTACTTAAAAAAAAAAAAAGTATGGAGTGTATTTGTTCCATCCTGAAAACTGTATTGGGATGTTGACCTTGGACATGCCTGATTAAACCACTCAAAAACATTATTTAAAATATGTTTCTCTGTACTTGTTGGCTTCATTTGCCTCTGCGCTGGCTTTATTCTCAAGTGAATGCCCTCCTACTGGTGACAAGATACTTTATATTTAGGTTATAACATATTATCTTAGTGGCAAACTCTCCAGAAAAGGAAATTTTCATTTCCAAAAAGTCCAGGAAAGGATGTAATTCACCTGGATTGGGGCATACACCCTTCCCTGACCCAGTTCCTGTGGTCAGGAAAAATAAAATATTCTGACTGGCCAGGTCTTAGTCAGCAGACCACCCATTTACCTTGGCAGTAGGTCAGCCCCACCATGCCCATGTGAACTGGGAGTGGTGGTGCCTAAAGAAAACTTACAGATTTTTTCCATCATAAGGACTATAAGCTGTAGTACCAATACTTTGGCTACCTGGTGTGATAAGCTGACTCACTGAAAAAGACTGATGCTGGGAAGGACTGAGGACAGGAAGAGAGGTGGCAGCTGAGGATAAAATGGTTGGATAGCATCACCAACTCAATGGACATGAGCTTGAGCAAACTCCAGGAGATTGTGGAGGGCAGAGCAATCTGGTGTGTTGTAGTCCATAGGGCCACAAAGAGTTGGACATGAAGGGGAATGACAAGAAAATACCTATTTCTTCTTTACATAATTAAAATAATTTCATATTGACTATCTAAATCATAGCTATAATATTTGAAGAAACCTGCCTTAAACAAAATTATGGTCTTCGTCTCCTCCTTAATCATTTTGCTGTCCTCTCTTCTGTTTGACGGGGCTTCCCAGGTGGTGCTATCGGTGAAAGAACCCACCTGCAATGCAGGAGACATAATGAGACGCTAGAGCGATCCCTGGGTCAGGAAGATCCTCTGGAGGAGGGCCTGGCAACCCACTCCAGTATTCTTGCCTGGAGAATCCCATGGACAGAGGAGCCTGAAGGGCAACAGTCTGTGAGGTTGCCAAGAGTCAGACATGTCTTTTCACCTTGCTTACAGTTTCCTTCGTTGTACAAAAGCTTTTAAGTTTAATTAGGTCCCATTTATTTTTGCTTTTATTTCCATTACTCTGAAAGGTGGGTCATAGAGGATCCTGCCATGATTTATGTCAGAGAGTGTTTTGCCTATGTTTTCCTCTAGGAGTTTTATAGTTTCTGGTCTTACGTTTAGATCTTTAATCCATTTTGAGTTTATTTTGGGTATCGTGTTATAAAGTGTTAAAGTTTCATTCTTTTACAAGTGGTTGACCAGTTTTCCCAGCACCACTTGTTAAAGAGATTCTTTACTCCATTGTATATTTTTGCCTCCTTTGTCAAAGATAAGTGTACACAGATGCATGGATTTATCTCTGGGCTTTCTATTTTGTTCCATTGATCTATGTTTCTGTCTTTGTGCCAGTACCATACTGTATTGATGACTGTAGCTTTGTAGTTCAGTCTGAAGTCAGGCAGGTTGATCCCTCCAGTTCCATTCTTCTTTCCCAAGATTGTCTTGGCTATTTGAGGTTTTTTGTATTTCCATACAGATTGTGAAATTATTTGTTCTAGTTCTCTGAAAAATACCATTGGTAGCTTGATAGGGATTGCATTGAATCTATAGATTGCTTTGGGTAGTGTACTCATTTTCACTATATTGATTCTTCCAATCCATGAACATGGTATATTTCTCCATCTATTTGTGTCCTCTTTGATTTCTTTCATCAATATTTTATAGTTTTCTATATATAGGTCTTTTGTTTCTTTAGGTAGATTTCTTCCTAAGTATTTTATTCTTTTCATTGCAAAGGTGAATGGAATTATTTCCTTAATTTCTCTTTCTGTTTTATCATTGTTAGTGTATAGGAATGCAAGGAATTTCTGTGTGTTAATTTTATATCCTGCAACTTTACTATATTCACTGATTAGCTCTAGTAATTTTCTGGTGGTGTTTTTAGGGTTTTCTATGTAGAGGATCATGTCATCTGCAAACAGTGAGAGTTTTACTTCTTCTTTTCCAATCTGGATTCCTTTTATTCCTTTTTCTTCTCTGATTGCTGTGGCTAAGACTTCCAAAACTACGTTGAGTAGTAGTGGTGACAGTGGGCAGCCTTGTCTTGTTCCTGACTTTAGGGAAAATGCTTTCAATTTTTCACCGTTGAGGATAATGTTTGCTGTGGGTTTATCATATATGGCTTTTATTATGTTGAGGTATGTTCCTTCTACGCCTGCTTCTTGGAAGGTTTTTATCATAAAGGGATATTGAATTTTGTCAATGGCTTTCTCTACATCTATTGAGATAATCATATGGCTTTTATCTTTCAATTTGTTAATGTGGTATATCACATTGACTGATTTGCAAATACTGAAGAATCCTTGCATCCTTGGGATAAAGCCCACTTGGTCTTTCTAACATGTTGTTGGATTCTGTTTGCTAGAATTTTGTTGAGGATTTTTACATCTATTCTCATCAGTAATATTGGCCTGTAGTTTTCTTTTTTTGTGTGGCATCTTTGGTTTTGGTATTAGGGTGACGGTGGCCTCATAGAATGAGTTTGGCAGTTTACCTTCCTCTGCAATGTTCTGGAAGAGTTTGAGTAGGATAGGTGTTAGCTCTTCTCTAAATTTTTGGTAGAATTCACCTGTGAAGCCATCTGGTCCTGGGCTTTTGATTGTTGGAAGATTTTTGATTACAGTTTCGATTTCCATGCTTGTGATGGGTCTGTTAAGGTTTTCTATTTCTTCCTGGTTCAGTTTTGGAAGGTTATACTTTTCTAAGAATTTGTCCATTTCTTCCAAGTTGTCCATTTTATTAGCTGACAGTAGTCTTTTATGATCCTTTGTATTTCTGTGTTGTCTGTTGTGATTTCTCCATTTTCATTTCTAATTCTGTTGATTTAATTCTTCTCCCTTTTTTTCTTGATGAGTCTGGCTAATGGTTTGTCTATTTTACTTATCTTCTCAAATAATCAGCTTTTAGTTTTGTTGATTTTTGCTATAGTTGCCTTTATTTCTCTTTCATCTATTTCTGCCCTAATTTTTATGATTACTTTCCTTCTACTAACCCTGGGATTCTTCATTTCTTCTTTTTCTAGTTGCTTTAGGTGTAAAGTTAGGTTATTTATTTATTTTTCTCTTGTTTCTTGAGGTAAGCTTGTATTGATATGAAACTTCCCCTTAGCACTGCTTTTACTGAATCCCATAGGTTTTGGGTTGTTGTGTTTTCATTTTCATTCGTTTTTATGCATATTTTGATTTCTTTTTTTATTTCTTCTGTGATTTGTTGGCTATTCAAAAGTGTGTTGTTTAGCCTCCATATGTTTGTATTTTTAATAGTTTTTTTTTTCCTGTAGTTGACATCTAATCTTACTGCATTGTGATCAGAAAAGATGCTTGAAATGATTTCAAACTTTTTTTAATTTACCAAGGCTAGATTTATGGCCCAAGATGTGATCTATCCTGGAGAATGTTCCATGTGCACTTGAGAAAAAGGTGAAATTTATTGTTTTGGGGTGAACTGTCCTATAGATATCAATTAGGTCTAACTGTTCCTTTGCATTATTTAAAGTCTGTTTCCTTGCTAATTTTCTGTTTAGTTGATCTATCCATAGATGTTAGTGGGGTATTAAAGTCTCCCACTATTATTGTGTTACTGACAGCCTTCAGAATGGGAGAAAATAATAGCAAATGAAGCAACTGACAAAGAATTAATCTCAAAAATATACAAACAGCTCATGCAGCTCAATTCCAGAAAAATAAATGATCCAGTAAAAAAATGGGCCAAAGAACTAAACAGACATTTCTCGAAAAAAGACATACAGATGGCTAATAAACACATGAAAAGATGCTCAACATCACTCATTATCAGAGAAATGCTAATCAAAACCATAATGAGGTACTATCTCACGCTGGTCAGAATGGCTGCTATCAAAAAGCCTACATACAATCAATGCTGGATAGGGTGCAGAGAAAAGGAAACCCTCTTACACTGTTGGTGGGAATGCAAAGTAGTACAGCCACTGTGGAGAACAGCGTGGAGATTCCTTAAAAAGCTGGAAATAGAACTGCCACATGACCCAGCAATCCCACTGCTCGGCATACACACCAAGGAAACCAGAATTGAAAGAGACATGTGTACCCCAATGTTCATCGCAACCCTGTTTACAATAGCTAGGACATGGAAGCAACCTAGATGTCCACTGACAGATGAATGGATAAGAAAGCTGTGGTACATATACACAATGGAATACTACTCAGCTATTAAAAAGAACACATTTCAATCAGTTCTAATGAGGTGGATGAAACTGGAGCCTATCATACAGAGTGAAGTAAGTCAGAAAGAAAAACACCAATACAGTATATTAACACATATATATGGAATTTAGAAAGATGGTAACGATGACCCTATATGTGAGACAGCAAAAGAGACATAGATGTAAAGAACAGACTTTTGGATTCTGTCGGAGAAGGCGAGGATGGGGTGATTTGACAGAATAGCATTGAAACATGTATATTACCATATGTGAAATAGATTGCCAGTCCAGGTTCAATGCATGAGACAGGGCACTCAGGGCTGGTATACTGGGACAACCCTGAGGGATGGGATGGGGAGGGAGGTGGCAGGGGGTTCAGGATGGGGGACACATGTACACCCATGGCTGATTCATGTGAAAATATGGCAAAAACCACTACAATATTGTAAAGTAATTAGCCTCCAATTGAAATTTTTTTAAAAAAAAGAGTCAGACGTGACTGTAGTGACTTAGCATGCACACTCCTATTTGAAGGACTTCCTAGATGGTGCTAGTGGTAAAGAACCTGCCTGCCAATGCAGGAGACATAAAAGACATGGGTTCAATCCCTGGGTCAGGAAGATCCCCTAGAGGAGGAAATGGCAAACCACTCCAGTATTCCTTGCCTGGAGAATCCCCATGGACAGAGGAGCCTGGCAGGTTACAGTCCATGGGGCTGCAGAGTCAGACGCAGCTGAAGTGACTTGGAATGCAACACACACATACACTTCTGTTTGAGAACACACTCCCCTGCTCCCCTACTTGTCTCTCTGGCAGCCCCGGGCCGCCACCCAAGTCCTACCCTCCCTGATGAGTGTTCTGTTCTCTATACCTAATCTTCTTTTTGAAAACTAGAAAACCGACATCAACTAATTAAGCCAGTCACCCACCTGCCCTTGGCCCCTTCTCCCTATAAAATGAGGGGACTGTTTAATATCCTCTAACGTACCTTAATGAACAACTTCCTCAGACTTTTCACTTATAGACAAATCCTATAAAGGCAAACCCTGATCCCTCAGTATGCCTCGCCACCATGACTGGGCAACAGGAGGGACTCTTGCCCTCCTTCACAAATCCACAAACTTCCAGTCACTTCCTCCCTCTAGAGTGATGAAGTCAACACTCCCCCCTTTACTTGTTCTTCTCCTCAGGAAGGAGGGGTGCTCATCTGTTTGGCAGAGCCTGGCTTCTACCAGAGCCTGTTTCCCTGCTTGAGGAAGTGGCGGGTCACTACTCGTTGGTGGCAGGATGTCTAGTTCTCTTCGACCATGTGGGCTCAGGCAGTAGAAGCCCCTTCCTCCTCTGGGGTGAGCCAGAGCTTCCTATCTCTGAGCAGTGACCACTGTGGGAGGACCCGCACCACCACTGTGTGTGCGGGCTGCTTGCCATCTGTGTCCCAGCTTCTCTCATCCTCCAGAAGCATCCTTGAATTGGCAGTGAGTGGACTGGACTGCAGCCCAGTCGATTCGGCTCTCTTTGCCAATACGAAGATTTTTATTTGGGGTGGGAGGCAGGGGACACGATTTTGGCCTCAGGTCTAAGCCACATTCTCCAATTCCAACTTCCCAAACCCCGAATTTTGTTTATTACACCTCTAACAGGATGGCACTCTGAAGCCCCATTTGGCTGGTTCTTCTCTCTCTTGATTAGAACCTGGCAGGGAGAAGAGGTAATCTTGAGCTCTTATCTGCCTCGACAGTCATTTCCAAACTACTTTCACATGCATTATTATCATTTCATTCTCAAAACCACCTCGTAAGGCGGCCAGGCAGGGGTTATTCGTTTTAAGTTACAGCCAAGAAAATGGAGATTTAGAAAACTCAAGTGACTCATCCATGGTCTAGTTAGTTAGTGGTGGAAGGGGACTAAGTTCATTCACCAGACAATGAGACTAGACTCTCTAAACTAGAGGCAAATGAATATTCTACAGCTTCAAAATTCTACACCAACTTTCTACCAGGAGAATACTTCACCCAGCAGTTACTACCTGTCCCTTGAACTGCTCTGGCAAGGAATTGTTACATACCCTTAAAAGTTCTAATCTTCACAGAGCATACAGGGTGTAAGTGAAAAAAATATCATGCAGATACCGATGCATCATAATGTCAGGGGCATGATTTAATTTCTAAGCTGCTGGGACAGGGGACCATGCAAATCACACAAAAAACACATTGCAGATGTTTTATCCACGTAGATCTGAGTGAATATTATGAAACTGGATGCCCTGGTGAAGTTGCATTACTGGTTGCTTCTGTGGTTTTGAAGGACCGTATTGGCCAGGATATTGGATACCACTAGAGATAATGCGAGCCTTAAAGCCTGTCAAATCGAGGCAGGCTGTGCACCTGCATCCAGCCGTCCACCACCACAGCCGTCCTGGCAGCTGCCAGCGTTCCCACCCTCCCCACAGGACTGGGAGTATCCAGCCCCACGCAGACCTCGCAGGCTTATCTACAAGGAGGAAACAAGGTAACACACAGGAAACTGGAAAATCTTGGCAATCTCATTACCTCTGAGACTAAACCAGTAAATTCTGAACTCTAACCAGTAAATTCATGACATATTTTTGAAAATGATATGAGGCACCTACTGGATGTAAAGACTGAAACTTTTAAGAGGAGAATTGCCCCCACGAGCTCCAAATCTCAAATTAGGATCTGAGTGTACCTCTGGATGTTGAGCAAGACCAGGAAAAAACGGATGACCATGCCCTAGTATGCTTTGTCTTAGGAAGTGGTATGAGCTTAAAAAATTATTTGCACTTAACATTCCTTGATTATGTAGGTAGTTTTCTTGTTTCACTTTGTGTATATGATATGTTTGTGTGTCTGTGAGAAAGGGGAGGGAACACTGAATATTTTGTGTGGCATCTAGATCACTTTGTTCTGTGTTTCTGGATAAAGCAAGGAGAAGTAACAAAGTCAATTTAATAGTTTACACCCAAGATATGGAAGGAATAGGAAAATTCTGGAACTCTGGGAGAATGAGAGCAACAAAATCATATGCCTAGTCCATAGTAAGTTCTCACCACCTCCTTGCTGAGAGAGTGAACTTACTTAACTGGGTTCATTACAGAATTTACTGACTGAATATATGCTAAAATGACTACTGTTACTTATTAGCAACAGGTGACTTGCACTTAAATGTGAAAGTATTATTAGCGAGATAAGAAAGAAACTAAATACCTTTTGTTTCTTTTTATTCACCTAGGAACAGTCTTACAAAAGTACTGCATAATATTAACCTGTTGTCATCAATGATACAAATAGTTAAGGACACCCATTCTTTTAAGTAGCTTTCCCTGTTGAATGTGGAAGAAAAGTTTTTAGAACACAGTGGTTCTTATATCAGACTCTCTTGGTGGAATGATTCAGTCCTCGCCCTGGGAAGTCTAATCACAGGAAAGCTATTATGGAAAATGGAGAGGCAAAAACACAAATGCACAGGAGTGTGGTTTACAGAGGACGATGTAGGAGATGAGCAATGTGAAAACAGTCTTGCTGAATACAAGCTGCTCCTTGATTCCTCTGACTCTTGCACCAGGAGAAGTTCAAGAAAAAACAGAAAGCAAATCCCTCAACATATGTGAGACCTCTTGACATTCTCCTTCCTACACATGAACGGGATAACTGGCACTTCATGTATTGCCTTTCTAATTGGATTTCAAGATATATACAATATATTAATACATCACAATTCAGTGGGCAAGGGAAATGATGTCAGCAAAAATGGCAGATTAAGGAACTACAAAAATTCTCATTTTCTCCATTAAAGCAATTAGAAAACTCACAAAAAATTGTCAGGTTCAGTATTTTAAGAATGCTAGAAATTAATCAAAAGATCCCAGAAATCTGGGTAGTGGTTTTTCAAGGCAAACAGCTTAATCTTGGTAAGAACAGTGTGCTTTGAGGCATTTTCACTTGCCCTGAGTTCACTGCTCCTCTCTAGCTCCACAGTAGCCTTGAAAACTGACAGCTCACAATTACAGTAAAAATCAGCTGACTTGGATACATATACACTATCATATGTAAAATAGATAGCCAGTGGGAATTTGCTGTATGGTTCAGGGAACTCAAACTGGGGTTCTGTGACGACCAGAGGAGTGGGATGTTGTGGGAGGTGGGAGGGAGATTCAAGAAGGAGGGGATATATGTATACCTATGGCTGATTCATGTTGATATATGGCAGAAACCAACACAATATTGTAAAGCAATTATCCTTCAATTAAAAATAATTTTTTTTTTTTTAAATCAGCAGACTGGCAGCCACTGGAGGGAGAAGAATGAGGTGGGGCTCTGTTGAGGTTCATTCCAAGAGAACTGTCATTATCTGACCTTTTAGTTCCCTAGAAAACCCCACTTGAAGTGATGCCTTTATTTCACCTGACTCAGCTCACCTGGTGCAAAAAGTCTTCCTCCAGGTGCGTTCATCAAAAATTACAGGCAGCTGCTTAACTCTGAAGCTGCCTAATGTGGTGAATAAAGCTTGGGGAAAATAATAGGTTAACCAAAAGTGTTAAAGGGAAAAGCTTCGGAAGGAGAATTCTATGTGGGCTTTGAAAAGCTCTGCCATGCTTCTGGGAATTAAGAAAGCCACAAATACAAGTAGCTCTGTGCACATTCCCAGAGCTGTGTGCATGCTTAAGAAAGACCTGAAAGGCTCTAAATTCTGGATGATCTAGAGGCTCTGTGCAAACAGGAAGAGAAGGTTAAGGCAGAACCTGTCTGATTAAGGGTTGAAACTGTGCCCCAAAACACACAGAGAGCACCTCAGCAAAGACTGGGAGATGTTTTGGTTCCAGGCATGTAAGGAAATCCCTGTCTAATCAGCAGACCGCTAAGATAATCAAGTGGAAACCAAACAGAAATACAAAAAAGAACACTGGCTTCATGGGATTAGTGCAGAAGAGTCACTAAACAAACAAAACCAAAAATAAACAATAGAAAACCCTGGGGAGGAAGAAATTCTGATTTCTAGAGTTGCCACATTACATTATTTTAAATGTCTGGTTATCTACAAAAATCATGACGCATGGTCCATACATGAAAGGATATTTATATTAGGGTTCTCCAGAGAAACAAAACCCAACAGGATACATACAAGAGAAGATTTATTATAGGAACTGGCTCACAGGATTATGGAGGCTAAGAAGTCCCACACTTGCCACGTACAAGCTGGAGAATCAGGAAACTAGGTAGTGTAATTCAGTCTGTCTCAAGGTCCAAGAACCAGCATGGCTGATGTCCAAGGGCAAGGAGAAGATGGATATCTCAGCTCAAGCAGAAAGAGTGAACTTGTCCTTCCTCCACCTTTTTGTTCTAATCAGACCCTTCAAGGCATTGGATAATGCCCATCTACATTAGTGAGGACCTTCACATTTATGTAGTCTACTGATTTAAGTATCAGTCTCTTCTGGAGAGACCCAAACAGATGCATCCAGAAACAATGTTCTCCCAGCTATCTGGGCATCCCTTAGCCCAAGCTGACATGTAAAATTATTCATCACACCTGTAAATGCCTATACTAAAAAATAAAAAAAAAGACTTCAAATCAATAACCTAAACTTCCACATTAGGAAACCAGAAAAAAGAGTAAGGTAATCCAAATGCAAGCAGAAGGAAGAAAACAGTGCTTACTGTGGAAATACAGAATATGAAAATAAAGACTAATCAACAAAACCAAAATTTGGCTCTTTGAAAAGATCAGTGAAATCAAACCTTTAGTTAGGCTGAGTGAAAAGAAGAGACTGGACTCAAGTGACTAAAATCAAGAATTAAAGAGGGGACATTACTACTGACTTTACAAAAATAAATGGGTTTCCCAGGTGGTGCAGTAGAAAAGAATCTGCCTGCCAAGGCAGGAGATACAAGAGACATGGGTTCGATTCCTGGGTCAGGAATATCCCCTGGAGGAGGAAATGGCAACTCACTCCAGTATTCTTACCTAGAAAATTCCATGGACAGAGAAGCCTGGCAGGCTACAGTCCACAGGGTCGCAAAGAGTTGGTCAGACACGACTGTGCACATGCATGCGCACGCATACACACACACACACACATATACACACACAGAGTTACAAAAATAAAAAGGATTATAAGGAGATACTAAGAACAACTGTAAGTCAACAAATTAGATAACCTAGATTAGATGTACACGTTCAAAAACACAAACTACAAAAACAGATTCAAGAAGAAATAAAATTTCTGAATAGGCTTGTGACATGAAATTAAATTAGTAATCACAAAATTACCCACAAAAAAGCCTATAAGTTCTTCTAAACATTTAAAGAACATTCACACACTCTTTCAAAAAGCAGAAATGGAGGGAACACTTCCTAACTTGTTCTGTGATGCTAGTATTACCCTGATACCAAGAACAGAAAGATGTAACAAGAAAACAAAATCCATATCTCACTGATATAGACATAAATATCCTGTTACAAGACAAATATCTAGTCTCCTGAGAAACCAAGAGTTGGACCATAAAGAAGACTTAGTGCCAAAGAATTAATGCGTCTGAATTGTGGTGCTGAAGAAGACTCTTGAGAGTCCCTTGGACTTCAAGGAGATCAAACCAGTAAATCCTAAAGGAAATCAACCCTGAATATTCATTGGAATAGCTGATGCTAAAACTGAAGCTCCAATACTTTGGCCACCTGATGCTAGGAGCCAACTCATAGGAAAAAGACTCTGATGCTGGGAAAGACTGAAGGCAAAAGGAGAAGGGGGCAGCAGAGGACGAGATGGTTAGACAGCATCGCTGATTCAACAGACATGAATCTGAGCAAAGTTCAGGAGACAGTGAAGGACAAGAAAGACTGGCATGCTGCAGTCTATGGGGTCGTGAAGAGTCAGATAAGAGTTAGTGACTGAAAAACAGCAACAAATAAAATACTAGCAAACCGAACCCAGCAATATATAAAAGGAATTACACATCATGATCAATTGGGATTTAATCTAGGTATGCAAAGTTGGTAGTTCAACATCCAAAAGTCAATTATTTCACCATATACCTGAATAAAGTACAAAAAAGTCACTCACATGATTATCTCAATAGATGCATAAAAAGTGTTTTGCAAAATCCAAATCCCTTCATGGTAAAATATTAAACAAACTGGGGTTAGAATGATACATCCTCAATATGCAAAGTGCATCTATAAAAACTCCACAACTAAGATCATACTTCTTGATGAAAGAATGAATGCTTTTCCCCTAAAATCAGGAATAAGAGAAGGATTTACACTGTTACCTCTTCTTTTCAACATTTTAGCTAGGACAATTAGACCAAAAAGAAAATGCAAGAAAGCAAGAGACAGGAAAGGATGGAGGAAGGTGGGGTGAAAGGATAGAAGAAAAAAGAAAGAGGCATCCAAATTGGAAAAAAACAAGTAAAACTATCTCTACTTGAAAATGACAAACTACAGAAAATCCTCAACGATCTACTATAAAATCACTGGAACTAATAAAAGAGTACAGAAAGGTTGCAGGGTACAAGAATAATATGCAAAAATAAATTGTATTTATATACACTAGTAATGAACAGTCCAAAATGGAAATTAAGAAAACAATTCCAAAAAAAAAAAAAGAAAACAATTCCATTTACTGTATACAATGGAATATTATTTGGCCATAAAAAAGGAATGAAATTGGGTCATTTGTAGAGATGTGCATGGACCTAGGGACTGTCACACAGCATGAAGTGAGTCAGAAAGAGAAAAACAAATATTGTAAAGTAACACATATACGTGGAATCTAGAAAAATGGTAGAGATGACCTTATTTGCAAGGCAGAAATACAGACACAAAGGTAGAAAACAAATGGATGGATAACAAGAGGGAAAGGAGTTAGTAGGAGGAACTGGGAGATTGGGACTGACTCAGATACAACATACCACTGACAGTATCTATAAAATAGACAGCTGATGGGAAGTA
Source organism: Cervus elaphus (assembly GCF_910594005.1). NCBI lineage: Eukaryota > Metazoa > Chordata > Mammalia > Artiodactyla > Cervidae > Cervus > Cervus elaphus. The sequence continues at coordinate 38,628,398 of NC_057835.1, read as the reverse complement.
CAGAGAACTTCACTTAATGCTCTGTGGTGACCTGAATTGGAAGGAAGTCCAAAAAGGAAGGGGATATAGGTATATGTATGGCTGATTCATTTTGCTATGCAGTAGAAGCTAACACAACATTTTAAAGCAACTATACTCCAAGAAAAATTAATTAATAAAAAATTTAAAAAAATATTTAGGACTAAATTTAACAAATGAAGTATAAAAGCTATCCCCTGAAAACTACAAAGCACTGTTGAAAGATAGTAACAAATATCTAACTGAATGAATATCCCATGTTAATGGGTCAGAAGCTTTAATATTAAGATGGCAATCCTCTTCCCCAGTTAGTCTACAGGTTCAGTGCCATTCCTATCAAAATTCCAGCTGGCTGTTTGAAAAGCTGACAAACTGATCATAAAATTCAGGTGGAAATTCAAGGGAGGCAGAATAACCAGAACAATCTTGAAATAGATCCCCAATTTCAAAACTTATTAAAAAGATAGCCTGGTGTGCTGCAGTCCATGGAGTCGCAGAGTCTGACACGACTGAGTGACTGAACTGATTAGAAAGATACAGTAATCAAGACTTTATGGCACTGGAATAAGAGTAGACACATAGATTAGTGGAACAGAACTGAGGGTCCATAAATATTCCCTTATTTGGGGAATAAATATTATTCTCATATTCCTCAATTCATTTTGGTCAAGGAGACCAAGACAATCTAGGTAGGAAAGAACAATCTTTTCAACAAACGGTGCTGGGAAAAGTAGATATTCACACGCAAAGAAAAAAAGAGAAAAGAATTTGGATCTCTACCTCATACCATACACAAAAAGTAACTACAAATCAACCACAGAGACAGATATAAACGCTGAAACTATAAAACTCTTGTAAGAAAACAGAGGTAAATCTCTGTGACCATAGATTATACAATGGTTTCTTAGACCTGACACCCAAAGCCTAAGCGATCAAAGAAAAAAAATAGACTTTGTCAAAATAAAAATTCTGTGCTTTAAAGGATACTACCAAGTGAAAAGACAAACCCAAAGAATGGGAGAGCATATTTGCAAATCATATTATTTGATTAGGTTCTAGTAATCCTAATCTTTATTATAAATAAATAAAGAATAGTTACAATTCAACCACAAAAAGACAGATAATCCAATTTAAAAATGGACAAAAGGCCTGAATGGATATTTCTTCACAAAAGATATACAGATGTTGCAGTCAATTAAGCCGACTGTGCTCTTTTCCCCATGGGGGCCCAGTGTGCAATGGCTGCAGACAGCAGCCTCCTTGGTAGTGTATGCAACCTGTTGCCTGTACAGGTAGCCCTAAGGGACCTTGGAGACAACTCTTGCTAGTGGCCATTCATGACTGGCCTGCTGTTTCTCAATCTAGACTCCAGACAGGTATGCGCGGTGCCTTTGGAAAGCCCCAGGGCACAGTGGCCAGGGTCCACATTGGCCAGGTCATAATGTCCATCCACACCAAGCTGCAGAACAAGGAGCATGTGATTGAAGCCCTCCTCCAGGCCAAGTTCAAGTTCCCTGGATGTCAGAAGATCCACATCTCCAAGAAGTGGGGATTTACCAAGTTCAGTGCGGATGAATTTGAGAACATGGTGGCAGAAAAGCGACTCATCCCGGACGGCTGTGGGGTCAAATACATCCCTAATCGTGGTCCCCTGGACAAATGGCGGGCCCTGCACTCATGAGCATCAGCCCTGTTCCCTCCTTAATCACGCTCACCAATAAATGCTATTTCCTGTCCAAAAAAAAAAAAAAAAAAGATATACAGATGGCCAACAAGCACATAAAGAGATTCTGAACATCGTTAGTCATCAGGGAAATGCAAATCAAAACCACAATGACACATCACTTTACACCCACTGGAATGACTATAATCAGAACAAAGTACAATAAAGAGTGTTGGTGAAGATGTAAAGAAATTGGAAGCTTTCTACTTTGCTTCTGGAAATGTAAAATGGTACAGCCACTTTGGAAAACAACCTGATAGATTCTCAAAAAGTTAAACAAAATTACCATACAACTCGGCATTTCCACCACTAGATGTATACTAAAGAGGCTTGGAAATGTATGTTCACACAAACCTTGTACACAAATATTCAAGGCATCATTATTCATAATAGCCAAAAAATGGATACAACTCAAATGCCATCAATTAATGAATGGATAAACAAAATTTGGTATATACACACAATGGAATATTATCCATCCATGTAAAAATGAAGAACTAATATACGTTAAAATATGGATCAACCTTGAAAAATATTATACTTAGTGAAATAAACTAAGGTAGAAAGGTCTGTAGTTTACTATACAGATGGCTTATAGATGGAATTAGATGATTCTATTTATGTAATAATGTCCAGAATAGACAAATACACAGAGACGGAGAGATCAGTGGTTTCCAGGAATTGTGGAAGGGAAGTTTCCAGGAGGTGAAGAGTGACTGCTAAACATTCTGGGGTTTCAGTTTGGGATGATAAAAATGTTCAGGAAATACATAATGGAAATGATCATACAATGTTGTGAATATACTAAAAACCACTGAACTACATATTTGCAAAGGGTGAATTTTTATGGTACGAGAATTATATTTCTATTAGAGAAAGAGACTCAGTGGTTATATCCAACCAAACAATGTAAAGAAAAATTTGTAATTAAATTCACCATCTTTCATCCAAGTAGCATAATACTATTAAAAAAAAACAAAAACAACAACATGAAAAGTAAGTGCATTGATACTTACAGTTACTTGGGGTATTTTCCTTCCTGGCTAGATTCATTTTTCCACAACTTCTAAATAAGGACTAAATTTCAAGGACTATGAGATTCACTATCCCTTTATAATTATAACACTCCCAATTTAGAACTGCCTGATAGTACACATTATCTTGCTTACTAAATTCTTTAAGATTCAACAGTTTTTGGTTAAGAACAATATCCGCAGGGGAGGCCAGCAGACTGGACACAGAAGGAAGAGATGAAGTCCAAGTCTGAAGGCAGTCTCCTGGCAGAATCTCTTCTTCTTCTAGGGAGGTCAGTCTTTTTCTATTAAGACAGTCAACTGATGGGATAAGGCCCACTCACATGATGGAGGATGATCTGTTTCACTTAGAGTCTATCTGTTTCAAAGTGAAGCTCATCCAAAAGAGAGAGAGAGAGAGAGGGATACCTTCATGAAAACATCTAGAACAACATTTGACCAAATAACTGGGAACTGTGGCCTAGCCAAACTGACACATGAAATTAACCATCATGGGCATGAAATGGTAAATGCAGAGCTAGACTCCTAGTCTAGAAGTCTGAGTTCACCTTCAACTATTTCTCAGCAAGGGACTTTGCCTCTCTTAACCTTGATATCTTTATTACAAAATGTAGAGAAATATTGAAATTTTGTGTGCAGAGTGAGAAAATAAGGGCAATTGGGGACCAATCCGATCCACCCTACCTTTTTCCCCCATTAAACTATCTATCATATGCCAGTGAGTGCCCTCTAACTGATATCAAGACATCAGGGGGCTTATCACTGATTTAAAATACCCAATATTTGCTGTGTTCTAAACTGCTGTGGCTTCCTTGGTGGCTCAGAGGTTAAAGCGTCTGCCTGTAATGCGGGAGACCTGGGTTCGATCCCTGGGTCAGGAAGATCCCCTGGAGAAGGAAATGGCAACCCACTCCAGTATTCTTGCCTGGAGAATCCCATGGACAGAGGATCCTGGTGGGCTACAGTCCACGGGGTCACGAAGAGTCGGACACAACTGAGCGACTTCACTTCTTCAAACTGCTGTGGGATATGTTGAAAAAAATCTCCTAATGCCTCCAGGTAGCCTAAATTTCGAAGAATAGTTTACGTGTATGAAGGCATGTGTACCTGTATTTCTGAATTCTGGTTGCAAGGCCAAGAAACAACTAAAAAAATATAAGAAACAGATATTCAATTAAAAAATCAATAATAGATAAATAATAAATGATAATTGGAATACACAGATTCTTTCACATTGGATTCTATGTCAATGACACCTTCAAAACTTGTACAACATAGTGGTACTGTGTCTTTGCAAATCCTTTCCTCTTCACTAACCCCAAAAGAAAAAGAAATTAAAATGCACTTTCATTTTTGCCTCCCTCCTGTGTACCTTGGGTCTCCCAACTATAGAAGCTTCATCTAAATCCCTAACAATATCTCCCCTAAACTCCATATTCCTAACTTGCCTCTCTACCTCATCAAAACCTACTGAATCCATTAGTGCCTTATTCTTGCAATTTCTTGTTACCAGAGATGTAAACTGGGGATCTTATTATCAAAATTCAACTATTTCTAATAACTATATATCAACCCCTATGCTAGAAAACTTCATATTTGTTAATGAGAATAAATGCTCAAATTCATCAGGTCCCTTTTTTCTTTTATTTTAGGTGGGCTACTTTAAATATCTTTATTGAATTTGTTACAATATTGCTTCTGCTTTATGTTTCAGGGGTTTGGATTTTTTTTTTTTTTTTGGCCCCAAGGCACAGTGGGATCCTAGCTCCCTAATCAGAGATCGAACCCCACGCCCCCTGCTTTGGAAGGAAGTCTCAACCACAGGACCACCAGGGGAGTCCCTCATCAGGGCCCTTAACACTGCTTTGAAACACTTTGTCTTATACCTACTCAGTCCTTTCTTCTATTCTCCAAAAGAGTTACTCCTCACATTCTCCACTTCTGTTAACCTCAGTACCTCATTCCTACTCACAGAGGCTAACCTCTTAACTTCCCATGAGAAACCATTCCTGATTTACAGTGGCATCCTACATTATTTATTTTCAACTCATTTCAGGCAAAGGGGTATATTTTATGCTCATCAAAGCTACCTTCCCATCTCCTTCTACCTCCTCTAGGGAACTCCTGTTTCTTATATTTTTAACATCTTTAATTTTTCCTCAAAACATAAGCATGCTTAAGCAATTCTAACCTTTAAAAGCAAACCAAAAAGAAACCAGTCTCCTACCAAGGAGTAATTTCAAAGACTTCCACTTAGGGCCAAAATTGAGTTCCAGTGATAGACTCACCCTTCCATCTGGAGCAACCACAAAACAGGCAAAATAGATGAAACAATGGTTCTCCAAACATTGGACAGGGGGCAGTAAAGGACAGTGGACCCTAAGAGATGGGAAACAAGGAAAGGCCTATAATCATTGCCGTTGCCCCAGACCTTGCCATCACAGATGTTTCCAAAGTGAGAAGCAAAAAGGGAGAACCCAGGCAGACCCCTGAGTGGAGAAGCCAGAGCTGAAAGAGTGGGGAAAACAAGGCAGCTAGAATTCACCAAACAGAAGACCAGAGAGAAGGAAGCGGCACAGAGAGCGAACTCTGGAGATCTGCGGGAGGTCCCCTTGGAGTTTTCAGCAGATCAGGAGGAAGCACAGGAGGAAACTTCCTTCAAACAAAAGTTGAAGGAACTCTCATCAAAAAAGATTAAAGGGAACAGAGTCAGGTATGGACACAGGGCCAGGAATAACACATGCTCCAGCTAGACTGGAAAACCTCATGATGCACGGGGCTTCAGGCTGAGTGCTGAGAAGAGTCTTCCCTCAGTATGGGGAAGAATTAACTTTAGAATGAGCACCAATGATTTCTTCTACTGATCCATCTTAAAAGCAAGACTGAAAAGGATTACACTATTTCCAAGTAACTGCATCCCAGAACGAATATTGATAGTATTTATTAGAATACACAGATATCCAGCACCAACAGGCAAAATTCACAATGTCTGGCCTCTAAACAAAAGGCACCAAAGCATGCAAAGAAGCAGGAAAAAGTGATCCACGATTAAGAGAAAAAAAAAACTAATTCAGTTACAGAACCAATAGGCTAGCTAGGTTTGCTTTTTTTGTTTCCTTAGTGGTTGCACTCACTATGGTGGACTTCCATCATAATTTAGGTAGTGACCCACACCAGTCTTCCTCCTCACATGGGACAATGATGTTCCCCCTTTCTGCAAAGGAACTCAACTCCTGGAGGCTCTTGCCTGGAGGAGTCCCTGAAGATCTTCCAGGAGCTCCAACTGCACTCAACATTCGGTTTCTGTTGTACTCCTGGTCCATGGAAATATTTTTCTTGCTTTTGAACCCGACTGTGCCTTTCTAGTTTCCTATTTTTACACTTTAACTCATCGCCATGTGCTTGGAGCACAAGGGCAGCTTCAAAACGTGACTTTACCATATCACCTCAACTGGAAGTCCCCACCCATTATTTCCTGAAACCCCTCCCTTGCTTTCAAAAACAGTAATCTTGGTTTTCCTCTCACCTCTCTGATGACGGCCTTACTTTCTCTGAATCCCCTGCTCTGCTCACCCGTTAAATGTGTGGGCCTTTCAGGGCTCCACTCCCCACTTACACTATAATAAAGGTTTAATGTGAGGCTCTATATATCTGTGACCTTCTGAAATTTTATAAAAATTCTGATTTTTTTCAATCAGGGAAAAAATATACTGACAGTATTTAAAGCCAGATTTCATTTTTAAAAGGAGAAATCTCGTTGCTGGGATGTTTATAATAAACACAATTCTTCAGTTATTTAGAATTAACACTGGGATTGTGGCAACTACAGTATGAGTAAACTGACATATAAGCTACATTTGAAAACAGAAAATAGTTTTCCTAAGTCCATTCAGGTAATGAGAAATGTAATTGGATCTCTGTAAGTACTGACAGTGGGGCAGAGCACACAGGAGTAAACTGAGTTGGTTAAGTGAAGGGCAAATAATGGTTTGAGTATGTCTTCCAGTAATTATGGGTGAAGATTAGATTGGGTTCCTGTGTTTTTCAATGTTTTCAATGATCAAATACTTAGGTAGTGTCTGTCACAGACAGGGGGAATACCCAGCTGAACAAGGCAGAGTCTCTGTCATCACTGAGTTGACAGTTTAGTCTTTTTGTTTTCTTATTAATTTTAATTCTGCTACTCTCCTCCCTAAGGGAAGTTGCCTAAATGTGGCAATTTAAGAAGAGATAGGGACAGGGTGATGAAACAGGCATGAAGATTCCTTATCTACTTCTGTTTCCAACATCCTCAAGGAGTTTGCCTTTGAAACTTACAGAGGGTAGCGTTTTCCCCTGCACGCTAACTGGCTCATTATCCTTGCTAATTGGGCAGAGCAGCACAAATAATCCAAAGGACAAAACATTCAGAAAAAGTGCACACATTGCGCAAAACACCTCCCTTTTCTCTGATCCCTATGGGAGCTCATTTTAGAACTGGAGGTTAGAGGGGCTTAGGGCCAGGGAAACAAAGTCTGTATGTAAATAAGCCAGGCCTGCTTTTACAGAAGAGTTTAAGGGGCTGGTTGACCAAGTGTACAGGGTCCCTGCTCTCTGACACTACGAAGTATCTATTACAGGACAACTTCCTCTGGCGCCAGGCGGCATTTAGTTTTCACTTGATGTTCAATAGGGGATGAGGCACTGCTGGGAAGGGGGTAGAGGGTAGAGGGCTGCTAACATGAGGGTGACTCCGAGCAGGGTTCACAATTGTGAGAGGGGGGTAGGACAAAGATGAGTCCCTAGGAGAGAAAGAAGACAACAATGTAATAACTGACCTTGTACAATGTGCTGCACTTTTCAGGGAAGCTTACACATGGGTTTGCAGTTTCCCTCACCGGCACCTGGTTGGTGGGCTATACACAGAGAAAGAGCTCCAAGGCAGCCAGCAAGTGTCCCAACATCACTAAGTTGATAGGCAGAGATCTCCTAATGTCCAAAGAAGAGGGACCTCTTTCCAGTACGTGTCACATGGCAGGATGTCATCTTCTCCTAGGTTAACTCCACAGTTAAATCGAAGGCTTGGGACAATATAACGTAGACCAGAGCTGTGTGCTATGTTTCAAGGGATGTTTTGGAAATGTAGTATTTTCACACTTTCAAAGTACTGCCAATAAAAATCAACAGTAAAAAAAAAAAAATTCTTAGTCAGAGACTCTTAGCTTCTGCCTAAGAATGGAAGGCTGTCCCAAAGAGTTTTTAAAAAATAAGACTGCTGTCAGACCCATGAACCACAGTTCAGACCAACTTGTCCTTCAGGATCCTCCAAATAAGTGAAGTCCAGAGATTCTGCAGACAAACCTCCAGAGGCCAAGCCATCACCATGTGTTTCCTCCTGAGAGCTGGACTGGCTGCTTAACTCTGCTAATGGAGAATTCAAAGTCGTCTGCAGGAATTTGTTGTTGTTGTTCAGTAGCTAAGTCCTGTCCTACTCTGTGACCCAATGGACTGTAGCCCGCCAGGCTCCCCTGTCCATGGGATTATCTAGGCAAGAATACTGGAGTGGGTTGCCATTCTCTCCTCCAGGGGAAATCTTCCCAACCCAGGGATGGAACCTGCCTTTCCTGCTTGGCAGGTGGATTCTTTACATCGGAACCATCTGGGAAGTCCATCTGTAGGAGACCCGCACCTTTCTAGTCCTAACCTGGAGTTTGTAAAAACCTTGGTTAGCACCCACACCTATCCCATTTAAAAAAATCTATTCCAAAATCACCTGCATTTTAGCTGTCAAGACAAATTACCGAGGACTTTATTTTTTCCTTCTGTTCTAAATGGCAGAGAAAATCAGGTCTCTGGGTCTGATCACATTCCCTATTTCCTTTTTTCATTCTCAACTCCAGTTTTTCCACTTTCAGACTCGGCAAACCTGACTTGCCCAGGCCCAGCCTCTCTAAAGGCTAAGGTCTCACGGGACTCCACAGAGGCAAAAATCTAGCAGCAAATCTTGGATAAATAACCGGTGGAGGACCGACTGCCTTCGGGACAACAGAAGACTTCTCTCGCAGGCCCCACAGTTCCCACAGGCACCTGACCATGTGGCCGCCAGGGTCAAAGTGATGAATGTTCCTTTCCTTCCGGGTCAGGGAGCGTGGGGACACCCCGGATGCACCCAATCAGCTCCCCAGCTTCATGAGACAAAGAAACATGGCAACACTATGCTCCCCACGTGACTGTCCCGCCCCACCCTGTAACCGTATACCACATGACCTGTGCTCCACGTGACTCGCACACCGCCAGACCCGGAACCTCCCATGCGTGGATGTCATAATTTGTATCCAGGGATGTTTTGAAAAGACTGAGGAACTGGGCATCCAGAGCCCTGGCATCCACTGTCTGTGGGGTGGCCCAAACTACCTGGGAAACGTACGCCTCCGTGTAACTTTTCCCCGTGAGAAGCGCTGCGGAAATCCAAACCCACCGGAAGCGTTTCTCCCCGTGTTCTGGGGTTGGACCTATTAGATGGAGTCGGGTACACGTGGAGCGGTGCAGGCGAGATGACAGGAATTAGTGAGAGCAGACGTGCTGTAATGTGTGCTTCCCGCATTTCGGTGCTTTTTCCCACGAGAATGTGCCTTCCGAGTGGGCGGGAGTCGGGCTCACCAACACCTGCCACAGCAAACACTAGACACTCAATGCACAATTGCATCGTTAATCCCCGAATTATCCAACAGAAATATAATGCGAGCCACATCTGTAATTCCCAATGTCGAGTGGCCACATTATAAAAATAGAAAGTCATGGAAAATTGTTTTTTAATAATATACTTCCTTTAACGCAATTTATCAAAACATTCTCATTGTTTGACATATATTTTTAAAATATTATTTTACATCTTTTCTTCACATTGTCTTCAATATTTGGTGTGTATTTTACAATACTGGACATGACTAGCCACATTCCAAGTGCTCAGTAGCCTCATGCGGCTGGTAACATCAGTAATATTTAGCCAGTGCTGGTCTAGACTCTTGTTTTGCTAGATCAAAGGAACAGGCAATTTGTTCAGCCAACTGGACAAACCCAGAACATCAAGAGAATCTGGGGAGACGCCACCAGGAAAGTCATATGGGAAATGCATTCCCACAACAACCATTTCTTAAGCACCTACTTTGTACATGCTTTGACTTGGTGTCCAAGAGTATAGCACAGTCCCTACTCTCCCTAAACTCTAAACCATTTGATCTGCCCAGCCTCAAACTTCTTCCCCCAGCACTTACTTTGGAGTGATGTGGCATTAAATGGGCTTGGTATGTACTCGGGGGTGGAAGGGGTGGGTGTGTGGCATTAAATGGCCTTTTCTGTGGTCTGTGACCTCATTCTCTCTTTTTAGAAAATCAGAGTCTGCATTTTTTATATTTCAGCAAATTAAGCACCTTTAGTGTGTTACACTGTGCTGCTCCTCCACAATTTCATTTAACCCTTTCAGTAACTGATTTAGGAGTTTTATTTATATTTATTTATTTAGCAGTTTTCAAATAGGGGAAGGGAGGCTGGGAGAATTGTTGTGGCTTTATGGGGAGAAAACTTGGGGAAAGAAAGTTTCTAATGTAGTCCCATCAGTTTCCCTCAGTGAGGTCTTTTCTGAGGCCTGGGGGAGATGTCAGGTAATAGGACCATGCACTTGAACCACAGAAGCCTGCAGTTAAAGAAAAGAAACCTCTGGTGCTGCCTGAAACAGCAGGCAGAACAAGCCCTTGCTTACAAACCCTGGGTCAGTTCTGGACACTGATATTTATTAGATGTGTGATGTTGGGCATCACACAATTCATAGTAATACAAATAACTAGCATTTATTGATTTTTTTTCTCATGCATCAGGCTGTGGCCCAGGCAATTACTCACAGACTCTCACTTTCTTCAAGATGGATATTTCATATTATATATCAGTAATCTGGGCCTCAAAAAAAAATTGCCAAAGGTCATGCAGTTAATAAGCAGGAGAGCTGGGATTATTAATGTCTTATCCATTATTAAATGTATTTAATGTTTGTTTGATAATGTAACTTTAACCCACCTCCCACTGCATACTTAAAAAGAACATCTTAAAAGAATTTCAAAATCATCAATATATACCATAGAAACCTGTATATTTGTGTTACAAATCTCAAAGGTTATTAGCATGGGCAAATAGGAATTGTTTTCAGTGTGCTTGTTTTTAAAATATAAAACTAAAGTTTTCATTTTTTATTTGCAGTGTATGGGGACTTGCCAAAACAATTAAAACAATTGATTTTTCAAAAGAGATATTATATTAGCACTGTTCAGCTCATGGGGTTTTTCTAATCACTGAGACAGAAGGAAAACTAAAAGCATTTTGAAAGTGTAGTATCAGATGTCATTACAAACCTGTTAAAGCAAACTGCAGTTATATACTAACATGCAATGTATGTGAAGATACATCTCTTAATCTTCATTAGGAGTCTGCAACTTGAAAAAAAGAGTGAAAGAATAAAAATAGAAAGAAATGGAGGGAAAGGGAAGATGAAAACAAAATAAAGGGAAAATAGAGGAAATGGCTATATTTCTTGAAAGAGATCAGAGGGAGGAAGGAAAAAGAAGGATGAAAAGGAAGGAAGAAAAGAAAGTAGGAAGGAAGGGGAAAGAAAAAAACAGGAAGAAGGAAAGAGCTAGTTTAAAGGAAAAAAAAACAAACAAACAAACATGAATCGTTGGGGTCAGGCAGTTCCTTCTGGAAAAAGAAACTGGCCATGACCCGCTTGGCGTTGAAGCTGGGTACAGTTTTTGTGACTGTTTAGAGAAAATCTAGCGGTCTCCCTGCCATTAATCTTTTCCAAAGAAAGACTTTGTTCTGCACCTGTATAAACAATCCCGATTTTTTAAACCTATATGCCTGCCTCTAATGTATGAGGCTCTGTATTTATACTGATAGCTTCAGGTCATCAATAGGCGATGCAAAAAGCTGCCCGAGATCTTCCCTTTCCATCTTTCTGCTCCCCTTTCCCTGCCACCCTCCCTTCTCTCTCCTCTCCCCAACCGCCCCTCCCTTCCCTCCTCCTCCCGGCACCGGCACCTAGAGTCAAGTTCAAGTGCAAGCAGCGGTCCAGGAAAGATTTCAAGCTCTGTCAAGTACTCCCTGAGTTTTCCCAGCACCGAGAACTGAGATCGAGAGTTTTACTCAACTGACCTCAGAGGAGACCCTCCCCCAGCTCTCGCCCCCCCCACCCCCCGCCACCACCACCCCCTCCCCAGAATGGCAAAATATATCGGGAGAAAACCTCTGCAAATGGGGGCGAGCGGGAGGGGTTTGGCAAAACATCCCCACAGGGAGGCCTGGCCTGGGAGACGAAGGTGGAACGATGATGCCTGAATGATGAAGTCAGCCCTGGCCAGCCACCTGTTGCGGCACTTCAGGCACCAAGCCCGGCGCATTTGTTCTGCTGGAGGAGTCGTCGGGGCGAGGCTGGCCTGCGGCTTCTGCCCGCACCGTCCCGGGTCGACTGCCCATCTGTCTCCTTCAGCTTCTCTCAGCTTGGCTGTAGGCCTGGAGAGAAACGACAGGTAAACATCTAATTCGGGTGTGAAGACTCAGTTTCTCAGTGCAGAATGGCGTGGCCAACCCAAACCCACTCACAGAATTTTAATTATTTTGCTGTTGTTTTAGTTTTAATTACTCGGGGTGGGGGGCACCGGACGCCTAATCCAGTGCTTGGCACACAGCAGGCATTCAACAGCTGGCCATTGATGTCCACTCCCAAAATGAAGCACCCATCCCCAGACCACGTATTGCCAAGGCTCTTCCAGTTAGGAAACAAGGAGACCGCAGTTATGCTTTGTCTCCTTTGAGGGGCATACTTCTGGGTGCTGTTTTATCGTGGTTTCTTGTTTGTTTTGTTTTACTTTGGATGGTTGTGCTGACTTTGCATGCTGAATCCAGGAGCGTGCTCTTCAACACACCATCGAAAATAGTCATCGATTCCCTAGACTGTAGCTCAGAGCGCTGGGGCAGGACCTTCTATCTTACCGCACTCTGGTGTTGAAAACAGAATTAACGCGTGGAACTACCTAGACAGCAGAAAACAGCAGACAGAGAGCATCCTGTGCTGCGCGACTGAAATACCGACGGGCCTGGGATTCTACACACGGAGTTTGAGTCCATATTCTGCTTACCAGCCTGTCGATATGGGGTCCTTTACTTAACATCCATCTCTGCGGCTTAGCTTCAAGTTCTGCAAAGTGGAGATAATAACATTTAAGTCACAGATGTTGGAAAATGAAACGAACCCCTGTAGATGAAAGTGCTTTGTAAATCAAACGGCGACGTTAAAGGAAAAGAGGGGAGGAAAATGAGAGGTAATTCGCCCATTGTTCGCTGTTGCTTGTTTAGCTTTTACGCTTTTGTCGGGCCGGGCTTGAATAGGCAGTCATACATTATGAGTGATGAACCTGGAAAATACATTTCGGCTGAAAAGATGGGAAGGACGCAGAGGTCGCGATCCTGGGGTTTCCAAGTGTCCGGCAATCTTCGCCTCCGTTAAGATCAGTCGGGGGTGGAAGTGGGTACCTGGGTACGAACAAGATACCCTCCTTCACTCACCCCACGAGCACTCATCTCGCAGTGATGGGTCCCTCGGGCCCAGGGGTCCAGATCCCAGTTCAAGAGACTTCCCCTTCCCCGCCCCCACCGGCAGATTCTCGGCACTCTGAACAGCGGTCCCCACCCCTTCCACGCCCCCGCCCCACCTCTTGCCCCTCTTTTCCCACCCCCTCTTCTTTACCCGGGGTGGTTTGTTCCGAGGAGTACAGAATAAATAGTCCGGTCAAAAGGCGCGGCGCGCGGTAGTGAGCGCCGAGCCTGGGCCCAGGCGCCGACTTCTCGGCCACGCTCTCCGGGATCAGTCTCAGGGCTCCGCGGTTCCCGACTCTGGTCACTCGTCGTCTGCGGAGTTCAGCCTGGCCCCCGCCTCCGCGAGGGAGCGGAAGGCGGAGGCCGCGAGACTGGCCTGGGGGAGGAAAGCTGAGGCGCGGGGGACGCAACGATGTCCACCGGCTCGGTGAGCGACCCGGAGGAGATGGAGCTGCGGGGACTGCAGCGAGGGTACCCGGTTCCCGTCTCCAAGAGGCCGTGCCTCCGCGGCGCCGAGCGCAGCTACGTGTCGCCCAGCGACAACTCTTCTGCGGAGGAGGATGACCCCGACGGCGAGGAGGAGCGCTGTGCGCTGGGCGCGGCGGGCGGCGCGGGAGGCTGCAAGAGGAAGCGGCCCCGGGTGGCTGGGGGCGGCGGCGGCAAGAAGCCCCTCCCGCCCAAGGGTTCGGCGGCCGAGTGCAAGCAGTCGCAGAGGAACGCGGCCAACGCCCGAGAGCGCGCCCGGATGCGCGTGCTGAGCAAAGCCTTCTCCAGACTCAAGACCAGCCTGCCCTGGGTGCCCCCCGACACCAAGCTTTCCAAGCTGGACACGCTCCGGCTGGCTTCCAGTTACATCGCGCACCTGCGGCAGCTGCTGCAGGAGGACCGCTACGAGAACGGCTACGTGCACCCGGTGAACCTGGTAGGGGCGCCGCGCGCGAGGCCCGGGTCGGGGCGGTCGAGTGATGCCCCGAGCGCTTCCCGTCGCCCGGCAGAGTCTGGCCTCTGGGAAGAACCCGAAGTGGGGCGGGGGGAGGTCTGGTAGGGGTGGTGAGGAGGCCAGTTTGGTTTCTCCCAAATCACGGGAGGAGCCAGTCGTTTTCCTAGAAGAGGACCATCCACCCCTCTGTGTTTGCATCAGTCTGATCATTGTACGTGACGCTTTTGCCGGGTGATACTATCACTATGGCTAATATCCTGCTTCCGGGGTAAATCTAGGTTCCATTGGAGTCCGCTGTCCCTTTGCAGATAGAAAGAAAAATCTCCCTTCCTTTTTGCAGATAAGAGTCTGACAGGTTTAAATCAACCAGCCCTACTTTCTGAAAGGAGGGAGGGAAGACCGAGACCTTTTTAAAAGCCTTTGGGTTTTTTCAATTCTTGAATAGCAGAGGTTTCCCCAAACGGGATTTGTCTGGAAAGTCCCTCTCCGACCTGCCAACTCTCCGGGCTTGAGAAAGATCCTATCCCAGTTCCTTCTTGGAGCGAATGGCTGATGGGTGTGTGTGTGTTTGGGGGAAGGGAACTAAGCCACAAAATCCCAAATTCATGCAAATTTCGCGGAATCACCATGAGGACAGCGGGAACGGAAAACTCCCGTCTTACGTGATCAAAATCCAGTAAAATTAAAATCTTGGTTTAGAGAGAAGACGCGAAAAATTCCCAGAATACTGATAAAATCGGAGCTATGCAAAGCCAGGGGTATCCCGGGGCTCCGTCTGGAGAGCGGTTTCGTTTTGAAACGATCGTTTCTTCGGTATCTGATGCTCTTTCTGGTTTTACAGACGTGGCCATTTGTGGTCTCGGGACGACCCGACTCTGACACCAAAGAAGTCTCCGCGGCCAACAGATTATGTGGGACCACCGCTTAGAGCGAACTCGAACTCTCTTGGGATTATTGGTTGAGCACACGGGTTTGGGGACTAGGGAGGCAGCGTGAGAAGCCCTGAGAATGGGAAGAACGTTCCATTGGATTCTCCTAGACTCCCCCAGCCCGGGACCATGAACTCGACAGGTGGCGGGCGTTAGGGGGCGGGGGGGGTGGGGTGGGTAAAGCCTGGGTGTCGGCAGCGCGCCTGGCATCGCCGGGTGCAGACGGCTCTGCTGCCGCGGGTCTGGGCAACGACACTACACGCGGACCCAGATCAGGCCTCGGGCTTTAGCTGTATAGAATACCCCCGCGGCGCAGTCTGAGCCCAGCGCGCAGCCGCCTAGGGGTTAGTTTCCACACTGAGCCAGATCTACCGTGTGATGGCCTGTACTGTCCAGGCCTCTCACGGTTAGACCATGGTCAGAACGCGCTCTGGACAACCGGCTGCAGAGACCGAAGTCTTCACGCCAGACCCTACATCGGGGTGTGTTTTTAAGTTACAAAGAGAGGAGCGCTGCACACCTGGGCCAGAATTGAATCCCACAGGGCCGGGCCCGACGCACGATGTCCTGCCGGTTCGGGGAGAGGTGGAAGCGCGCTCGCAGAGACCCACCTGGCCGGGTCTGCCCGGAGCGCTCCCTACGGTCGCGCTTCCGGGGGGCTAGTGACGCCCCTCCGTCCCCCGAGGCGAGCATCTCCCCTTAACCAGGCTTAGGTCTGCCCACTCCCCTTCTAAGGCTTGAGCCTCCCATCCGCCTCTCCCCACCGACCTGGCTCGCGTCTGCTTCGGCATCTCCCTCTGCTCCCTCCGCCCACACCTACTTGCAGGCCCCCTCCCCCGAGTGTCCCCACCTAGCCTCCCCCTCGGGTGGCACCCGCCTCCGACTCCAACTCCCGGCGCCCCCGTTCTTCCTCCGGGCCGGGTGGGGCGCGGAGGCTGTTCGGTACTAGTGACCCTGTTCCGGCGGAACGCGCTCCTGCCCCAGGCTGCACTACCACAGTGATTAGCAAATGTAAATAAATTTATTTTTTTATGAATAAAACGCATTGTGAAAACCGAGTGCTCTGAGGCGTCAAAAAGTGGTCTTTTTGCCGGCGGCTAAGTTTGGTCTGGGGATTAACTTGAAGCTGCCCTTTTGGCTCTGGGTGGGAATTGGGTCATTGTTGGAGGCGGAGGGGTTGATCAGGTTTGGATCGCTGCAATTTTAAGTGTAACTCTTATTTTCTCTGATTCTGATTCCTCTTCGTAAGGCAAGGGTTCTTGGAAGCCAGGGACTAGAGGTTTGTAAGGCCCTTAATAGTCTTTTGGGGTCAGGGCCACGTAGAAAGAAAGGTATACTCTCTTCAAAGCAATATAGGTGCACTTCTTTGTTGCGTGCGCGCGCGCGCGCGCACACACACACACACAGACACACACGCACACACACACAAAGAATTTCTCCAGACTAAAAGACACTACAGTGCTAACAATTGCAAGTAGTTCAAGAACTCCCTACAGCCAGCACATCCAGAGTGGGGGTGCGTCTTGGGTCTAACTGGCACTGATTTGTATTTCAGGAGAGTTTTGGGGTTTTTTTGGATAATGTTTATATAGACTTTAGATCCAGCCACCTGCAATTTTCACAGGAAGTAATAACTGGGGAAACCCATCACAGGGTTTTTAAATGCAGGTCTTTTTACAGAGGAGCATTCTCTTTGTAGAACCTTTAAAAATTTAGAAAAGTGTGAAGGATGAAACTAAACAAATGCCCAATTTGGGGTGTGTCCATTATTTTATGAACTCGAAACGCAGTTCACTTACCAGAGAGAAAATAAAGCTGGAGTTTAGGTGGTGAGAGGGAAGTGAGGAGCATGGTTTCCTGTGTTGCACTAAACCAAACCCAAACTCTGGAGAACTGCTTTCTGGCAGGATTTTCTTGGGCTTTTGTTCATACACTGGTGGGGATCCAGCCCTCAGAATCCAGTCTTCAGGGGCAGAAGTTGGCAGGAGCTTTCAGTGGCATCAAGGATCTCTGATTAAAGGAGTACTTGGGAGTGACTAGTGACAGGAAACCTTATCTTGGTGGTTAAAGGCACTTAGTGTGTGTGGTAGTTGCTCAGTTGTGTCTGACTCTTTGTGACCCCGTGGACTGTAGCCTGCCATGCTCCTCTAACTGTGCGATTCGCCAGGCAAGAATACTGAAGTGAGCTGCCATTCCCTTCTCCAGGGAACCTTCCCGACCCAGGAATTGAACCCAGGTCTCCTGCATTGGAAGCCGATTCTTTACCGTCTGAGCCACCAGGGAAGCCCACTTAGGCCAGTTTTGGGAACCCAGCTTCTAGGGAGTCAGGGGTCTGCTGGAAGCCAGCCCTGAGTCAAGGTCTTTTACAAAGCTGCCAGCAAATGAGGTCCCTTTAAAGGAAAGGAGGCAGTGTCGTATCTTATAATGTGAACCTGAAGATGTGCAGAAGCTAGCTTGGGATCCAAGCTCTGCCACACCCCCCACAGACTGGTGACTGTGCAACTCCACTCAGCCTCACTATCCCCATCTACAAAATGGGGTAGTAACGGTGACTGCCTCAGAAGATGGCCATCAGGAATAAAAGTGACAGCAATATTTAAGCATCCTCTCTAAGGCAGTGAGCCATGTCCTAAAGGCTGATTGATGACTGAAGGAAACAGAAGGGGAAGCTTTGGCAAAGGGGAACATTTGGTGGGGAGGGGGGGCACTTTAAACAGGTGGTACCACTTTAAACAGGTGCGATATTTCAGGAATCCAGTCTTTAAGACTGGGTCCTGTTTTGAGATGCCTGGATTAAAACAGTGAGAGAAAAATGCCCCCCACCAGAGTAGAAACACAAACAAAAAAGAAAAGAAAAAAACTATACTTGCAGTGAATATAAGCAGGAAAAAGCAATTGAATAAATAAGGAAATACATTAGGGCACATTTTCATAAATAAAATATTTTAAGTGTGTGTTACCATGATTATATCCTTTCAGGACACTTTAGGGGCAAACCCACAGATTTTCTGCTCTTCCTCTGCCCCCCACCCCCAATAAGGGGGTGCTTTCAACTGATTCACATATCCAGAGTGTTGTTCTCTGCAAACTCATTTTTTATTGTACTTGATTATCTAATAATTTATAGAGAAGAGAAAAAACTTTCTCGAGAATTTTCTGCTCCATGGTTTTTGTAAGAAGTTGAATGTCAAGAATTATGTAGTTAAAAAAAGAAGAAAGAGGCCAATTTCTAGTAAGTCCAAATGAATCAGTATAAATTGCTCAAACTTCTGGGCAAGGGCTGCTGCTGGGAGAGGCCTGGAGTACCTTGAAATGTCATTTCTTGATCTCCTGTGACTATGGTGATTACTTTGTGCTGTAAGGGGTAGAAAGACATCCCAAAGCCTTCCTTATTTTTTTCCCTTCATCAGTTTCTTTTAGGGATTTGAGCTGGAGAAACAGGAATTGGGACTGGGGAAATCAACAAATTAAAAAAAGAGAAGTAAGTTTGTCCTTAGGGTTATTTCAATTTGATTATACTGCTGTGAGAGAAAAGTTGAAGGAAAAAAGGTTAAGAAATGTAAAAAGTACTGAATAACAAATCAAATGAGTAAATTGAAAAATACTTTTCAGGGGGCTTTTTGAGGGACCAAAGCATTATTATTAGTGAGACTGACTCAATCAAAGAGAACAAAAATCCCCTTTCACAGGCTCTTCCTAAGATGAATATTCTACACGAAATACTTTCAGCACTGTAATTTTGAAACATTTAGGCGTTTCTTTTGGTTGTGGATGAAGAATTGATTTGGGGCATTTTCTTTTGCACTGAGCTTCAAGTTACAACTTTATTTCAGTCTGACGGCTCCTTCAACAGACAGTGACAATGATCATTACAATTTACAGTGGAGATTTTCTTTTACAGGCACAGCGTTTTTCCCTCTGGCAATAAAAGCTTCATAAGTCAAAAATAAATAAGAAACACACCTCCCCTCTATAAAAAGAACTAAATGGAACACACCCTGTTTTATAGGTAGCAGGTAAATAGCTTGGCTAATACTTTTGGAAAAAATAACCAAGAAAGTTGTTTTTCCTAATGTCTGGAAAGACAAAAACCAGGAAAATTCATAATTGACTTCTCATTGCCAAGCATCTAACTTACGGGCACCACCTTTGTACCTGGGCACCTGGATATTCTCTTTTCATCAGGCCCTTCTGTTTATCTACCTGAGGATGATCAGAGTGCTTGCATCTTTGTACTAACTACCCACCACTCAGGCTTCTCAGGTGACTCAGTGGTAAAGAGTCCACCTGCCAGTGCAGGAAACCCGGATTCTGTCTCTGGGTTGGGAAGATCCCCTGGAGAAGAGAATGGCAACCCACTCCAATATTCTTGCCTGGGAAATTTCATGGACAGAGGAGCCAGATGGGCTGCAGTCCATGGGGTCGTGAAAGAGTCGGACACAACTTAGTGACTAAACAACAACAACCCACCGTTCATCTCTTTTTCTACACTAGTTTGTCATTTTTATTATCTTTTTTCCTCTCTCCCACAATGGTGAAAAATGGTCCAGAAAATTTCTTGAAATCCAATGACTCTAAGAAGGTCTAGGAAGTAGTCAGAACTTGAAATCTATATATAATGGTGTAAATAAACCTAATCAGCACTAAAGTACCAGTGCCTTGAATTTTCTCAGCCCTTGTGGTTCTTCTATCACCAAGATGGGTCACAGATCAACTTTGGGGTCCTTCATTGCTTATGGAGCAGCTTTCAGTTTGGTGAAAATATGGTATTTATATTGATTATTACTCTTATCAGTAAACATGTAGAGGAGAGGGGAATAAGGAGCAAGAAGCTTGTATTTTTTACTTTGTTTATTAAGAAAGTTTATATATTGAGTTGGCCAAAAAGTTCATTTGGTTTTTTCCATAAGCTCTTACATAGAAAAATCCAAACAAACTTTTTGGATAACCCAATGTAATATATTGATTTTGGGAATTATTAAAAACTCAATTTTTTAAAAAGCCTGAAAGTTGCCATGTCAAATGTAGTTGCTTCCAGTCTAGTCCCACCGTTTCACAGCTCAGCATCCTCATGCACTTTCTTCCCTGTGAGATGAGAATCAGTTCAGTTCAGTTCAGTCACTCAGTCATGTCCATCTCCTTGCGACCCCATGGACTGCAGAATGCCAGGCCTTCCTGTCCATCACCAACTCCTGGAGCTTTCTCAAACTCATGTCCATAGAGTTGGGGATGCCATCCAACCATCTCATCCTCTGTTGTCCCCTTTCCTCCCGCATTCAATCTTTGCCAACATCAGGGTCTTTTCCAGTGACTCAGTTCTTCGCATCAGGTGGCTAAAATATTGGAGTTTCAGCTTCAGCATCATTCCTTCCAATGAATATTCAGGACTGATTTCCTTTCGGATTGTGAGATGAGAATAATACATCCTACATCCCCAAAAGTATTAAAAGTGGATTAAATACAAAAATTCTATTAAATACCTAGGCAATGTTCCATAAGTGCTAATTAAAAAAAAAAAAAAATTGAAGTTTTGATTTCTTTTCTTTCCTCTAACAGTAGTTCAGATGTCTTTCACTCTCCTGAAAATTTGTTCTGTCATTCCCCCCTGCCATTATTATCACCTTGTACTTTTATGCCACACCAGTTTTCCTATATTGACCTTTCTTTTTGTTGTCACTAAGGAGAAATTTTCATTTGGTTTTCTCTTAAAAAATAAATATCAAACCACTCACCATCAAAACTTATCCATGGGATTAAAAAAAATTCATTTAGGAGTGCAAGATAGTCTAATGGATTTTGATGTAATAGAGTATAAAACTCTCATTGATATGATTCTGTATTGCAGCCAACCTTTCAGAAGCTAGATTCGAGGAGCCTTGGTGTTATATCAAAGAATATCCACAATGACCTAAAATGGCCATTAAAATACTTCTTCCTTTTACAACTACATATCTGTGTAAAGCTGTGTTTTTCTTCATATACATCAATCAAAATAACATATCACAACAAATTGATGTAGAAAGTAGAAATGAGAATTCAGTTATCTTCTATTGTCAGATATTGAAGAGACCTGCATAAATATAAAACTTTTTGCCACTTTGCCCATTCAAACGTTTTGGAAAATATAGTCATTTTAATTGAAAATATGTTATTTACATTCACATGTAATTACTTCCTTATTATTTTTAAATGAATTAACAAATGTTTTCTCTCAGTTTTGACTTCTAATCCAGTAAATATCAACAGATAGAAGCCACATAAACAAAAGCTTTTCAGGGTTTTTAAATTTTTTTTAGTGTAAAAAAAGACAGAAGCAAAAAAAAAAAAGTTTGAGAACCCCTGGCCTAGATAATTTCTTAGGCTTGCCTGGAAAATCCCATGGACAGAGGAGCCTGATAGGCTGCAGTCCGAGGGGTCGCTAAGAGTCGGACATGACTGAGCGACTTCACTTTCACTTTTCACTTTCATGCACTGGAGAAGGAAATGGCAACCCACTCCAGTGTTCTTGTCTGGAGAATCCCAGGGACTGGGGAGCCTGGTGGGCTGCCGTCTATGGGGTCGCACAGAGTCAGACACGACTGAAGCGACTTAGCAGCAACAGCAGCAGCAATTGATAAGATTAATGTTTTCTTGATTTTGTGATCATCTCAGTAGGACAAGAGCCTGTAGATCAAGTCTACATTGGATATAGAAGCAAACACTTGATCAGAAAGATTCTCTAGAGAGGTTAAGTGAAAGTGTTAGTTGCTCGGTCTTGTCCAACTCTTTGTGACCCCATAGACTATAGCCTGCCAGGCTCCTCTGTCCATGGAACTCTCCAGGCAAGAATACTGAAGTTCGTAGCCATTCCCTTCTCCAGGGGATCTTCCTAACCCAAGGATCAAACACAGGTCTTCTGCATTGCAGGCAGATTCTTTGCCATCTGAGCCATCAGGGAATGGCTTAGGATGAGAGGTTAGCTTAGATGTGAAGGACTTCCTCCATGCAACACTTTCTCCGTACATTCCTCCTGTATCCAGCAGGGAAAGCAGCTGGACTACCATGTCCGTGGTTCCATAGAGGCAGAAGGATCTTTGTATCACTTCCTACTCTTTCTTCCTCATTCCCATCTCTCCTGTCTCCTCCAGGCTCTTAATTTTGTAGCCTCAGGGCTGGCCCCCTTTTTCAGATGAAAGGGAAAGTGATGGCCAAAGTTCAAGACCTCAAAATCCCTTTTTCTTTTGTCCACATATTAATATTCTCTTATGGGTATATTAGAATCACAGCCATTATATCATACTAATAAAGAAATTTATTTAAGGAAATATGGGCATCACTTTTAGTGGTCCTCAATAAAGAATTTATTTTTATCTGTAGGTTTGCCACTTTTAGTGGTCCTCAATAAGGAATTTATTTTTATCTGTAGGTTTGCCAAGTAGGGAAAGATACATTTATTCACGATAATATTGGTTAACTTATACTGGGCACATCGCTAAAGCAACTAAATGCCTGTATGTGCATAATTAGAGTAGAAAAGAAACAAAAAGAAACAACAACAAAACCCCAGAGAATCCTCAAATGCTTTGGTTGTTGATGTTTAGTTGCTAAGTCGTGTCCAACTCTTTGTGACCCATGGGCTGTAGCCCACCAGGCTCCTCTGTCCATGGAATTTTCCAAACAAGAATACTGAAGTGGGTTGCCATTTCACCCAGGGATCTAACCCACATCTCTTGCATTGGTAGGCAGATTCTTTACCACTGAGCCATCAAATGCTTTGGAAGCAAGCATCTTCAAATGCAAAGAAAGGATCCCATAAAATAAAAAACTCAGTGACATGAGGTCTAAGGCACTTGGCTGATCCTTAAAGAAACTGTTTTAAGAGCCAGGTAGTTGGATACCATATCATCTGTGCAAAAGTAATAGCAGAAACACCTCAGGCTAAATCCAGTTATGGAGAATCAAAATTGCAACGGGCAGTGCTTGAGGGGCTTCAAACCAAGGCCTCAGGAGCCTGAAGGGTCAAGATGAGTAAACCAAATATACACAGAGAAAAGGAAGAAGCTGTCAGGAGAGGAAAGATCACAGTCCTAATGCTGTCTCAGACCTCTGCCTTGATGGACATGGGCTGTGTGTTATGTTCCAAACAGAACACCTGAGGTGTTTCTGACCAGGCCCTGTATGACTGGCTGTTAACATAGAAAGAACTCTCTGGAAATCCCTAATTTTCATGGGCTTTAATTACAGGTTTTCCCTCAAATAGTGGTGGTGGAATAGGCTAAGCTATCTACCTTCTCTGCCTAGGCCCTCTTCAGACCAACACCATTTCTTTGGAGGCTTGGGTTGGGATGGTTTAGGTTCCACTAGATGATGGGGTATCTAATCACCAAAGATGGTCCCTGATGAACCAGGCCCCTTGTGTAGGGCTGGTCCAGTGACCTGCTGTAATCAGTAGAAGGTGGCGGAAGTGACTCTCTGATAGTTCCGGGCCTGAGCCTTAAGGACCAGCCACTTCTGCTTGTATTTATTTGGGATCCTTGAGCTTTCACTGAGAATTCCAACCACCTTCCTGAAGGGACCACATGGAGAGGCCACAGGAAAAAGAGAGAAATCTTGAGTCTACGCCTGAGAATGGAGGAGCCCTGCTGAGAGCAAGGTCAGTGAGACCGATGATCCCAGCAGAGGCAACTCTGGAGCATATTGTAGAAAATGAAGGAGCCACAGAGAACGGACAGCAGAAATGAGCCAGTCCCACTGGGCCCTGCCCTAATTCCCTAGCACAGAATTGTGAGAGATAATAATAACAGGGGCTTCCCCACTGGCTCAGCAGGTAAAGAATCCACCTGCAATGCAGAAGACACAGGAGACGTGGGTTCGATCCCTGGGTCAGGAAGATCCCCTGGAGAAGAAAATGGCAATTCACTCTAGTATTCTTGCCTGAAAAATCCCAAGGACAGAGGAGCCTGGCAGGCTACAGTCCATAGGGTCACACAGAGTCAAACATGACAGAAGCGACTCAGCACGCATACATTAATAATAGAGTTGTTTTAAGCTACTAAACTGGGGGTGGTTTATGACTCAGCGATAGATAACTGAAACTAATTGTCAGTTTCTACATCATCCACTTATTCAAGAAACACTTATGGGTCATCTGTGATGAGCCAGGACAACACTGGGTAGAGTGAAATGAATGACAGTTGCCTGCCTCGAAGAACCATAAAGGAAAAGAGAAACAGCCGGGTGGACTGATCTGTGAAGCATGGGATGCTGCGCGCTATGAAGGGATGTGACCTTCCAGGAAGCAGGGTACAACACACAGCCTTGGATCATCGTGGAAGGCTTCCCAGAGAGCTGACAGGTGAGGCTGGAAGACAAGGTAGGGGAAGGATTTCCCAGAAAAAACTATAAGTTATGAAGAGCTTCCAGTACTGGTCAAGAGACTGAAGTTCACACCTAGTCTGGCAGTGGAGAGCATGGACTCTTACCAGCGACTTAAAATCACTGAATCTCAATTTCCTCACTTATAGAATGAAGATATAATAGAACCTACCTTAGAGGGTTGTTTATGAAGGTTCAAAGCCACAGTGAATGTCAAGCACTTAGTGCCTGGAATTGTAGGTCATCAACAAATGTTCATCTATTAGTATCAGTATTCCTATCACCATTATCATCACACTGAGATAACCATCTGAAAAAAGTCATTTTCTCAGCATGTAGGAGAAAGTGCTAAGTCCCTGACCATTGAGAGCCCCTTATTTTTCCATAAATCTGAAAAATCTCAGCCTTTAACTCTGACTCTGATTCAATTATCCTCTAAAGGGATTGGCCTTTTCAGAATTTTGAAATCTTCAGGGTATTGATTTGCACAACAAGCAACTCATCTAGCTCATTTGGAGAATAGGTCTCTAAAATATATCTGTAGGGTCACAACAGCTGGATAGAACAATGGGTAGATTGACTCTACAGCCATTGTAACATACTGAGGTTATAAACAGCACCAACCATCTGCATGGATTCAGATGCACCCACTAGTACTTTTCAAGTCTCCTCTGATCTGTCCCAGGACCTCAGCTCTGGAGGGAAATTTAAGACCCTATGACCAGAACTGTCCAGGATTAGAATTCACAGACTCTGAGTTTCCCGTTGGCATTCAGCCCACCCGATCTGAAGGACACCAGCAGATAAGAATTTGGCACAAGGACAGCTATTTTCTGCAGCTGCTTTCGATGTGCACTGGCCAAGCTCTGGGAGTCTGCCGAGGGTGACAAGAGGGCTATCTGAGAAACTGACTAGTTGGGTGGCCCGGGGCAATCGCTCGCTGTTCCAACTTTGGTTTCTCATCAAAAACGAGGGGCCTGAGCTAGATGAAACCTCTGGTCACTTTCAGTTCTAAAATGCTTCTTATGGGTCTTCCGTAGACATCAGTGATCCAGTTCATTAGTACATAACAAAAGGGAGGCTGAACCCCTGAGCAGAAGGACAAAATTCACTTAAAGGTTTTAGGTGAAATCAAACTCCTCAGGTGTCTTTTGACTTGTACAGAAGAATTGTGCTATTTCCACACAATTTAACTGTCAGTTATAAACTTCAATACAGACTCTTCATTTTCATTATACTTAGTCTGACTAAGGTGCTAAAGGCTTCTTCAGTGTGATGTAGAAATCAAAGAAGTGTGGAAATTGTGGTATTTAAAGCTATTCTTGGGACTTCCCTGGTGGTTAAGACTTTGCCCTCCAGTGTAGGGGGTAAGGGTCCAATCCAAGGGGAGCTAAGATCCACATGCCACATGCCTTGAGGCCAAACAAACAAACAAACAAACAAACCCCAGAACACAAAGACAATAGAAGCAATATCGTAACAAATTCAATAAAGACTTTAAAAATGGCTCACATTTTAAAAACATTTTTTAAAAATAAAGCTATTCCCTTCTAAAAACAGATTTTCATTAGTTTTTCTTTTTCTTTTTTTTTAATGAGACAAGGAGACTGGTCAGACCTTTGAAAAAGTGTTCAATGATTGTAGTTAATTTGCCTCAGACTAAAAATTATAGTGGATGCTGGGCATACACACCGAGGAAACCAGAATTGAAAGAGACACATGTACCCCAATGTTCATCGCAGCACTGTTTATAATAGCCAGGACATGGAAGCAACCTAGACGCCCATCAGCAGATGAATGAATAAGAAAGCTGTGGTACATATACACAATGGAATATTACTCAGCCATTAAAAAGAATACATTTGAATCAGTTCTAATGAGGTGGATGAAACTGGAGCCTATTATACATAGTGAAGTAAGCCAGAAAGAAAAACACTAATACAGTATACTAATGCATATATATGGAATTTAGAAAGATGGTAACAATAATAACCCTGTATGCGAGACAGCAAAAGAGACACAGATGTATAGAACAGTCTTTTGGACTCTTGGAGAAGGCGAGGATGGGATGATTTGGGAGAACGGCATTGAAACATGTATATTATCATATGTGTAATGAATCACCTGTCCAGGTTTGATGCATGAGACAGGGTGCTTGGGGCTGGTGCACTGGGATGACCCAGAGGGATGGGAATGGAGAGGGAGGTGGGAGGGGGGTTCAGGATGGGGAACACAAGTACACCCATGGTGGATTCAAGTCAATCTATGGCAAAACCAATATAATATTGTAAAGTAATTAGCCTCCAATTAAAATAAATAAATTTTTAAAAAATAAAAATAAATTAAAAAATAAAAATTATAGTGGAAAAATCTGATCCAAATCAAAGACACTTCAGCAAAAAAAAAAAAAAGAATGGCTTTCTTTCAACTTCTAGAAGCCTAGGAAATGTTGAAACCTTGTCTGTTGTTCTGAGAACCTGGTAAGCTTTTTCTCTCTTTAGGTATGATGTTTTCCCATTGCTTTCCTTTAGTAAGTTTCACCTTGGTGATTTCTCAAAATCTCTGTTGGTGCTTTAGCATCACGCCTGTGAGTTGTTTCACATCTAGAGATGAGATGTGTTCACCTGAGCCTGGACGCCTGGAACACTCCCTGGCTTGCAGTGTACAGGATGACAGACCAGGCAAGAGAAGCTGAGCTCTCAGGCTGAGGGCCATGGTGAATCCTCCAGGGGAGGATTCAAGAGGCATTTTGTTGCTAGAACTGAGTTGACTGGGTTGTGAACTGGATGTGGGTGACGAAAGACAGGAAGAAATTAACGATGACTACAAGGTTTCTAACTTGGGCTAGACAGTGAACATCATGAGTCATCATTTATCACTGAAGTTTAAAAGGGCAAGTTTGAAAGAGTACAGACTTTAGAAACTCTTCCATTCATTTAGGAACTCTACTGTCCATTGACCTAACAAGGTTCTTACCACATTTGGTCTTGGTCTTGGGGTTCAGATTCGAAGCCGGTGTACTAGCAACTAAAAGCAGAGAGAGAGAGAGATAAGGACTCCTCGGTTCAAAGACACACATCTTGGAAACAATGTCCCTGCCACTCTTCTGCATGAGCTTGACTTTCTCTTGTCCCTGAATTGTAAATGTATTCAGATCAGGGATCATGGTTTTTCATTTTGAGTTTTTACGAAATCATAAGCCCCATCTTTCTAGTAAAAAGGAGGCGCTCAATAAATATTTAATGAATTAATCCTAATAGAGAATAGTTACTGCTACTGTTGGTTTGAGCTTTCCTGGTGGCTCACTGGTAAAGAACCCGCCCACCAATGCAGGAGACGCAGACTATGTAATTCTGTGAACTAAAAACCCCAATTCAGGAGCCATAAGAGATACGGGTTGAATCCCTGGGTCAGGAAGATCTTCTGGAGAAGGAAATGGCAACCCACTCCAGTATTCTTGTCTGGAGAATCCCATGACAGAGAAGACTGGGGGGCTATATAGCCCATGGGGTCAAAAAAGAGTCAGACACAATTTAGTGACTAAACAACAACTCTTGGGGTAAATTATTTTTTTGTTGTGAAATGATGATGATTTGGGAAAGTCCATTCTTTAGAGCCCCCTTGAGATACTTAATCATCACAGGCACCCAGGACACGGCTTGACAATAACACTAATTCTTGCCAAACAGAAGGTGCCTCAGATCTGCCCAGAATCTGATAGTTCCTGGGAGCCCTCAGACAGAAAGAAAACTCATTGCGTGACTATAATAAAGGACAAAAGCTTTAAAATGGGAAGAGACACACTAACACTGTATTCACGCTAAGTCTTATGCTATGCACTTTGTAGACAGAATCTCATTTAAGTCTCTCCTCAGAACATTATGAAGTCTCCGATTCTCTTCATTTATAGGTAGGAAAACAGGGCCACAGAGCTTCAGGAGCTTGCTGAGAGCCACACAGGTGTTAGTGATAGGCTCAGAGTTTAAACCTGGTTCTCTTTAGCTCAGAATCTGAACCCTTAATCAACCCCATCCCGTTACTTCCCTCAATATGTCTCCCAGGTATAAAGGAAGCTGGTGGGAAAATGGTGCCCATCAACCAGGCCACCTTAGCCTTGGATGTGAACTTGGAACAGTGGATGAGTCTACAGAGTTATACCTGGTTCTGAGCGCTTAAAACAGTGTGAAGCTTGGGAAAGGAGCCAGGGTCTGTCTGCATAGCTGGCAGTATCAACTGAAGCAGACAGCGGAAGGCATTTGTCATCTATAAAGACATCTGTTTCTTTTTGGTTATGCTTTCCTCTTTATCTCCTAATGAAGATGATTTGAAAAATGCCTGCTCTCTATGGGCTGAACTAAAAGAGGTAAATCTATCGTCATGCATGCATGCTAAGTCGCTTCGGTCGTGTCCAACTCTGTGTGACCCTGTGGACTGTAGCCTGCCAGGCTCCTCTGTCCATGGGATTCTCCAGGCAAGAATACTGGAGTGAGTTGCCAAGCCCTTCTCTAGCGGATCTTCCTGACCCAGGGATTGAACCCGCATCTCTTACGTCTCTCCCGCACTGGAGTTTTTAGCTCACAGAATTGCAGTCTTGGAGAATACGGCACTGGAGGCACTCCCACTCTACCTAGAATAGCCAATCAGATCAGAGGTGTTTAATAGAGAATTGTTGAAGTGAATTTCGGAAGAGACAACTTTCCACCAGCAATGGGTGATCCACCCTTATCCATTTTCACAAGGACAGGACAAGGAATAATATGTCTGAATTGAGACGTGAAAATCAGGGTAGACCTAAGGAAGTTATCTGATAGAGAGCTTTTCTAACCATTACTATTAGGGATTAGTAATCGTGAAATTAAGTAGGATCTGTGGTATCTATTTCATAGAATCATGAAGCCACAACACTTTGGAGCTAGAAGGTGTCTCATAGATATCTACTTTAGCTTCATCACAGTATGCTAAAGATAATTAAAAATAAAGACTAATCTAAATGCCTACTGTGATTACCTAACCATAGACTCCTATGCAACAATTAAAAACTATGGTCTCCAAATTGTGTAACTACATGGGAAAGGCTTATGCTATGAGCAGATAAGAAATTATAATTTTAATAATGATAATTGAAACCAAAATAATCTATTCATTTTACAGAGAAGGAAAATGAATTTGGATTTTGGAAATTGGATGTGGCTTCTCAACTATCTGGGATTAGAGAAAGACTCTGCTTGAAGATTCAGCTTTCATTCCCCTATCATTTGAGATAATTTCTTAGCTATTTTTTACTGGCTGGTTTGTCTTCCTCTGTCCATGGGGTTGCAAAAGAGTCAGACACTACTTAGCAACTAAACAATAACAGCAAATGGTACTGGGACAACAGGGCATCCACAGGCCAGAGAATGAACTTGGACTTCTACTTCACACCAAAAATCAACTCAAAATGCATGTGACTTATGCATTAAATATAATAACCAGGACCATGACAATATTAGAAGTAAACATAGGGGTGAATCTTTAAGACTCTGGACTCGGCAGTGGATATAATACCAAAACCCTGGAAAAGGAAATGGCAATCCACTCCAGTATTCTTGCCTGGAGAATTCCATGGACAAAGAAGCCTGGCAGGCTACAGTCCATGCGGTCACAAAGAGTCGGACATGACTGAGCACCTAAGACACACATAAATTAGATTCTGATAAGGATCTAGTAACTAGAGTATATAAAAGATTCTTTAAAAAAAAAAAACAACATGATTATATTTTAATACACAACCAAAGTATAAAACATCATAGTAACTTGATGGCAATAAAATATGGTATTTCATTTGCACTGCATGACATCCTTAGTCATAAATGAGTTCTTAGAAATCAGTAACAAGACATTGATATACCAAGGGAAATGGGAAAAAAACAAAAATAGAACAAAATGAAATAACACAAGTGAATGGTCAGGATTAAGCATATATGAAGTTGACTGAGCTGAAAAATAACAGAAGAAAAGAAATTTCTTTTTAATATCATATTGCCAAAGATTAAAAATAACAAAAAGGCAAACAATTCCAAATTGTTTTTAATGGTCAAAGGATTTGAATAGATATTTTTCCAGAGATATATATTAGTGGCCAACAAATACATTAAAAGATGCTTACCATCATTAGTCATTAGTGAAATTTAAATCAAAACCACAATGAAGGACTACTTCACACCCACTAGGATGGCTATTCTAGTAACAAAAAAGGACTATCACAAGCATTGGTGAGGATGTGAAAAAACTGTAATCCTCCGACAAAATTGGTGGTAGAAATATTAGCTAGTGTGAAAAACAATTTAAGAGTCCTTCAAAAAGTTAAGCATAGAATTACCATATAACCCACGAATTCCACTCCTAGGATTGAAAATAGTTACTCAAACAAATATATGCACATGAATGTTTAAAGAGCACAGCTCACAACAGTGGTTGGAAATAGCCCAAATATCCTAAATAAATAAATTGTGGCATCCTCATACAATAGAGTATTATTCAGTCATAAAAATGAATAAATACCACAAGGTGGATGAACTTTGAAAACATTATGCAAAGTGAAAGAAATCCGGCACTAAAGATCACATATTGTATGATTTAATTTGTATAAAATTTGTATGAAACAGATAAATCAATCCATCAGGCTAAACTGCAGATTGGTTGGTTGCCAGGGGCTGGAGGGAGGGGGCATGGGGAGAGCCTGCCTAAAAGAGTTTTAGTTTGTAATGATGGAAATGTTTTAGAACTAGATGTACATTGTAGTTGCACAAATTGTCAGTGTACTAAATGTCACTACATTATTCACTTTAAAATGTCATGTGAATTTCATCTCAAAAAGGATTTTTCTTTTAAAAAAAGTAGTATTTTTTATCAAGTATAAGAAAATGAATCGTTTTAGACTCATCTTCAAGGGCAGTAAATACATCTGTCAATAGACGTTTCCATGCTATATTATTTTCTTATATAATCACTGTTTCTGCTATTCTGGGAACTCTCTGCAGCTCAAACTCTTATTACAGGATTCAATCAGAAAAAATAACTGAATTTAGAAAGTAAAATATGTGATCAGTGCAAGTTCGATGCTTGAAACAGGGCACCCGAAGCCAGTGTTCTGGGACAACCCAGATGAAAGGGTGGGGAGGGAGGTGGGAGGGGGGTTCAGGATGGGGGGGACACATGTATACCCGTGACTGGTTCATGTCGACGTATGGCAAAAACCATCACAATAATGTAAACTAATTATCCCCCAATTAAAATAGATTAAATATATATATTTTTAAAGTCAAGTTTTTGAGCGCCATACAACTGGCCCAGTCATGAAAGGATGTGTTCAGCGCGCCATCTAGTGACCAATTTGTAAGTTGCAGCAAACCTTTAACCTGCATATATTAACCCTGAGGTTACTTTCTGCCTTTTCATGCTCAAGCGATTTAGGTCTCTGGTGGTGAATACAAAGACTGAGGTTACGCGCCTTCTGGAAGACTTAACATTTTAAAACAACAAAAGCATCCTGTCTTATCCTGGATTCCCTAGAGGACAGAGCCAGAAGCAAAAGCTTTGGAGCTAACACCTTATGCGGGGAATCTGGGATCACAGGAGTAAGTGGAAGGAAACGGGAGCGAGGCAAGGAAGGAGGAAGATGAAACCTCATGTAGTGCAAAGCTAAGCCGGTTACAGTTTGGGGACGAGCAGGACGTCCTCAGAGAGGACGCGGGGAGCCACCGGGTCCCCTAAGGGTGGTGGTGCTGGGGCTGCTGAGGGAGGGTTGGGGGAAGGGATTTCCCGCCAGCTCCATCTCCCTTTCCCGGAGGTGGGCCCCACCTGGGGTCTCCTCCCTTACTCCCGCCTGGGCGCCACGTGGGATCAGGCTCCTCTCCTTTCACACAGCCCCGCCTTGATGACCCGCCCCCGTCCTCAGTTCCAGCGGGAAGTGGTCCGTTTCTGAGAGAGTCAATTCCTAGGCAGATTGATAAGAAGTCCCGGGTCCCTGAGGAGGAGAAAGGTGTCTGGGCCTCTGGAAGTGGAGATAGGGGTCTGGAATTCTCAAGGAGGAGGAAAGGACAAACATCTTTTTTTCCCTCTCTCTTTCTACATTCCTTAGTCTTAGTCACATAAATTTTTTTTTCCCTTTCAGCCCGGAACTGATGATTACATAACAAACAACTCAGTTTAAACTCTGTACTAAGGATTACATAACAACAATGTATCCTGCTTGAGGACAGTTTCTCCTTCCTGAAAACCTTCTGATTAATCCTTTTATCTTAAAATATAAATTATGGGAGTGGGTCTAGTAAGATCTTTACAGCATTGAGACATTCTTTTGATTTACTATAATAACTAGTTTTAAAAGTTACATTCAGAAAACTAAGATCATGGCATCTGGTCCCATCACTTCATGTCAAATAGACGGGGAAGCAGTGGAAACAGTGACAGACTTTATTTTTGGGGGCTCCAAAACCAGTGCAGATGGTGACTGCAGCCATGAAATTAAAAGACGCTTGCTCCTTGGAAGAAAAGTTATGACCAACCTAGACAGCATACTAAAAAGCAGAGACATTACTTTGCCCACAAAGTTCTGTCTAGTCAAGGTTATGGTTATTCCAGTAGCCATGTACGGATGTGAGAGTTGGACTATAAAGAAAGCTGAGTGCCGAAGAACTGATGCTTTTGAACTTTGGTGTTGGAGAAGACTCTTGAGAGTCCCTTGGACTGCAAGGAGACCCAACCAGTCCATCCTAAAGGAGATCAGTCCTGAATATTCATTGGAAGGACTGATGCTGAAGCTGAAACTCCAATACTTTGGCCACCTGATGCAAAGAACTGACTCATTTGGAAAGACCCTGATGCTGGAAAAGATTGAAGGCGGGAGAAGAAGAGGATGGCAGAGGATGAGATGGTTGCATGGCATCACCTACTCAATGGACATAAGTTTGAGTAAACTCCAGGAGTTGGTGATGGGCAGGGAGGCCTGGCCTGCTGCAGTCCAGGGGGTTGCAAGGAGCTGGACACGACTGAGCGGCTGAACTGAACTGAATTAAAAAAGTACATAACTCCCTTGCTAACACTAGCTAACGCTAGTGAGGGGGGCACGCCCCACCCCCTTCTGATATCTATGTAAGAAGCTTTCTCTGTCCCCTTGCACTGTAGTAAAGCTTCTGCCGCACAAGAGCCCTGAGTGGTCAAGTCTGGTCTCTGGTCCTGAAGCTAAATCTTCGGAGATCACGATCCGACATTGTTCACCGTCAGCCGTCACTCATTTCCTAGAGGCAGCCACGGAGCGTAACAAAATTTACTTTCCTGGAAGTGTATCTTCTTCCTCTGCAACCATCAAGAAAGCAGCTGGTGGCAGGGGTCTTTCTGGAGACCTAGTCATGCTGGAGGGGATCCAAAGAGGCTTACAAACTAGGCTACGCACACGTGTCAGCCTGTTAGGGGCACCCACAACACAGTCACTATTTCTTTTGCCTATGGGCCATCTGGGGATTCTCAGATCCCCTGTAGTAAATTTTTCAAGGACATTCTTGCTAGCAGAGCCCTTCTAGAAAACCGCTTTAGGAAGTTACCCACAACTACTTAGTTTATGTGAAGTGAAGTGAAAGTGGTTCAGTCGTGTCTGGCTCTTTACGACCCCATGGGCTATACAGCGCATGGAATTCTCCAAGTCAGAATACTGGAGTGGGTAGCCTTTCCCCTCTCCAGGGGATCTTCCCAACCTAGGGATCAAACCCAGGTCTCCGGCATTGCAGGAGGATTTTTTACCAGTGGAGCCACAAGGGAAGCCCAAGAATACTGGAGTGGGTAGCCTATCCCTTCTTCAGCAGATCTTCCAGACCCAGGAATCCAACTGGGGTCTCCTGCATTGCAGGCGGATTCTTTACTTCCTTTATGAATGAGACACAAATGTATAACTTGCCTCATTGTTTGGTCATATTTGTTAACAGTGTTATAATTCTTAGAGGATTTTAGGAGCAGGAGTTATTCAAGGAAGGACCAGTGATGATCATTTCATTTGAACTTCCAACAATCCTGTGAGAAGTACATGAGGATGATTATGGCCACTTTATACCTGTTAGACCTGGGCCTTGTCTTTAAGAATAAACAGCAAGTGGTAGGTTCATTTGGTACATTTTTATGAAAATACTAGAATCATTCTGCTCCTTCTCATGGAAAACCTGCACCCACAGGTATGAATTCTGTGTGTTTTAAGATGAAAACACACACCCTAGTGCAGTACAGAGTTCTCTTCACTCTGTCCATTTTGGTTGTTGTGCTGTGCTTAGTCGCTCGGTCGTGTCTGACTCTTTGTGACCCCATGGCCTGTAGCCTGCCAGGCTCCTCTGTCTGTGTGGATTCTCCAGGCAAGAATACTGGAGTGGGTTGTCATGGCCTCCTCCAGGGGATCTTCCCAACCCAGGGATCAAACCCAGGTTTCCGCATTGCAGGTGGATTCTTTACCATCTGAGCCACTAGGGAAGTCCACTGTGGTTCTTCACTCCAGCCAAATAATATTGTGGATGAAAACAGAAGCATTAAAAAATGGTAATAGAGATTTTTGCACTTTGTTTTGATTAAAAATAGGTAAAACTTAGAATAGGTAAAACTGGTCATGTAAAATGAACACATTAAAATGAGTCTATGATGAGATGGCTGGATGGCATCACCGACTCGATGGGCATGAGTTTGAGTGAACTCTGGGAGTTTGTGATGGACAGGGAGGCCTGGCGTGCTGTGATTCATGGGGTCGTAAAGAGTCAGACATGACTGAGCGACTGAACTGACTGACTGACTGACTGATACTTCCCCCTTGTGGTCAAGAGTGGTATCATAGGAAGGAGGGTGTGAAAGTGAGAAAGAAATATGGTTACTTTGGGAAACTCCTTCCTTGTACTGTGGTGGAGATTACTCTGCAACAACCAAATTCTTTCATTGCTGGTTAAGTGCTCCAAACTCTCAGATGCCTCATCTGTAAAATGAAGTGAATATCTGAGAGAATGGCTGGGAGAGTGACCCGTGAACCGATGTTGCTCTGCACCTGGCCTAGGTGAGCCCAAGAGGGATGATGCCTTTCTCCGTTAAACTAGAATGACCTTGGGCTTCCCTGGAGACTCAGTGGCAAAGAATATGCCTGCCAATGCAGGAGACACGGGTTTGATCTCTAGTCTAGGAAGATCCTATGTGCCATGGGGCAATTAAGCCGGTGCACCACAACTATTGAACCTGTGTTGTAGAGCCCAGGAGCCCCAACTACTGAAGCCTTCATTCCCTAGAGTCCACGCTCCGTAACAAGAGAAGCCTCCATAGTGAGAAGCCCACACACAATGGGAGTGCTCCCCACTTGCCACAACCAACGAAGACCCACCAAAGCCAAAAATAAATAAACAAATAAAATTATGTTTAAAAACATTAAAAAAAAAAAAAAACTAGAACTTTCCTCACAGGCGGTTGGCAACAGTGGACAACCATTAAGACCCACAGTAAATGTACAGGGTAGATGAGTTGTTGTTTTTGTTATCATGTTTTTACAGATTAGCCAAAATCCAGGATGAATAGGTACGTGCTAAGACACAGAATGTAAATGTGAGTGTCTTCTAAGATTTCTCCCTTTCTAGAGAAGTCCTCTGTCTCCCTCAATTTGCATGGTCCTGATGACTGGCTCTCTTTCCACACAAATACCACCTGGCCAGGAGCTCTCCCTTTGGCTTCTATGATACAACACACTCTTGGTCCCCCTCACCCACCCCTTTCCTGACGAATTCTTGTTAGCCTCTTGAAGGTCCACCCACTTCTACCTGTTTCTGCCCACTGGTACCCAGGGTTCAATCGAATTCCTGTGATGGTCCTTTGAAGGCAAGAAAACAGCATCACATTCACCCTAAAGATTCTCTCCAAGCTGGAAATCATGAACTGTTTCATCTGCTGTTCACTGGTCATGACACCAACACTCTATAAAGGCCTAGTTGCTTTCCACTGGGTAAGTTAAGTTTGCAGATGTTGCTCTTAGCATAGGGTGGATTCCAGGAAAGGACAGAGTAGACCCAGTCTACTGTCTGCTTTATCCATTTCTACATTCTTATTAATGCAGCCCAGAATTGTTGCTATTGATCAGCATGTCCATGTCATTTTCATTTTTTTTTTTTTTTTTACTTCAACAATAGGAATTTATTTCCTCTAGTGCTGGAAGCTGGAAGTTCAAGCTCAAAGTGTCGGCAGGGCTGGTTTCTTTGGGGGGGCCTCTTTTCTTGGCTTGTAGCTACCTGGCAGTCTTCTCCCTGTGTTCTCATATAGTCTTCTCTGTGTCTCAATCCCTGTTGATTTAGTTTGTTTTTCACACACTCTACCGCTACCCTATTTAATCTCTATTTGAACAGTTGTATCCTTTTATCCCCAATTTATAACTTTGCATGTATGCCCATTTAAGCTTAAACTGGTAAAATTAAAACTAGCCTGTAATTTTTTTTTAAGTTGCAGGCCCCAATTAAATTAATGATGGAGTCTGTAGCCATCTGGTATGAGGTTTTATTAATTTTCTCAATTTTTTTTTTTCCTATTTGGGTCACTGAAAGAGACTATGCTTGTGGAAGATGTAGATAGTTCAGCAGGTCTGGAGGTTAGCAGAGAACACAGGAAGCCAACTGTCTTTAAATATTGGACATCTTAGAGAAAAAAAAAAATCCTAGACAATGAAAATACAGTTGGCTTTCTGATAGAATTCAGAAAGGTGTTTCAACAAGGCAGCACTTCCTCCAAAGGCACTAGCAAACTTGTCTCCTCCAGTTTCTCATGGCTCCAGGCGTTCCTAGGCTTGTGGACACATCACTTCAGTCCCTGGCTCTGTTTTCATATGTCTTCTCCCCTTCTATGTCTTCTCTTTTGTCTCTTGTAAAATACTTGCTATTGGATTTAGGCTCTACCTGGGGCTGCCCTGGTGGCTTAGACAGTAAAAAAAAATTGCCTGCAGTGCAGGAGACCCAGGTTTGATCCCTGGGTGGAAAAATCCCCTGGAGAAGGAAATGGCAACCCACTCCAGTATTCTTGCCTAGAGAATCCCATGGACAGAGGAGCCTGTCCATGGGGTTGCAAAGAGTTAGACAGGACTGAGTGACTAACACTTATTTACATACTTACTTAGGGCTTCCCTGGTGGCTCAGATGATAAAGAATCTGCCTGCAACGCAGGAGACTTGGGTTCGATCCCTGGGTTGGGAAGATCCCACAGAGAAGGGAATGGCAACCCACTCCAGTATTCTTGCCTGGAGAATCCCATGAACAGAGGAGCCTGGCGGGTTACAGTCCATGGGGTTGCAAAGAATCGGCTACAATCCATGGAGGTCACAAAGAGTTAAGAGACAAGTGAGTGACTAACACTTTCACTTTCTGGATTATCCAGAATGATTCTGTCTTGAGTTCTTTAATTTAATCATATCTGCAAAGACTGTTTCCTAGTAAGGTCATATTTACAGGTTCCGGAGAGCAGAAGTTGGATCTATCTCCTGGGGGGACATATTCAATGACTTCAGTAGATCATCCTGTGACCTCATGTTCCACGATACCAAAGACTCTGATTGTCACTTCAGCTGACCTTTTAGTTTGATTTTTAAGATTTCCTTTACAAGCTCATCAGTCATTACCAATTACTCCCCCTATCCCTGGTTTCTTTTTCTTTCCTTTGGTATCATCTAGCTTGTCTAATTTAGCTGGGGTTGGAGAAGTTGGGGTTCTTGGCACAGACAACGTCTTATCTGGGTGGTCTCCAAACAAACGGTCTGAACTTGATCTCGATTCCTGATCTGTTCTCATCACTGAGCAGCTGTAATATGACAGGAAGGCTTTGTGGGTCTAGTGCTAATGACATTATCATTTGAAGCACTGTAAGCCACATTTGTCCAGAGACCTGGAAAGGGAATGCTAGAGACTTAAGTTTCAACCTGACATAAGTCATGAGCTTGGTGTCTGGGTGGTGATCATTACTCATGAGTGTTACAACTATCATCTCCCCATCTAAGGCTTATTCCTTTTGCCTCTGGTCTTTTGATGATCAGGAGTTTTGAAAATGAATATAAGCAAGCTTATAAATCTTTTTCTTGATATGCAGCAAAAAAAACCCAAAAAACCACAAACCCTGCAGAAACACAGAGCAGGAGTCTACTTATATAAAGTTGAAACAGGCAAAGTAATGCTCTGTGTTGTTTGGAGATACCCACCTAGGTAGTAGAAGTAAAAGAAATGCATAGAAATGATAAACACTCAATTGACAATGGTCGTTACCCCTTGGAGAAAGGATTGGGTGGGATTCTGAAAAGAAATTGAAAAGGCATTAATTTTATTAGTAATATAATTATCTTTTCAAACTGAGTGGCAGTCACAAAACCAAAGTGTTCTGGAACACACCCTTTCTCCTCCTGGCAGACTTTTTCTACCTGGGAAGAATGCCTTAACCTACAGAGTCGTTAATGTCATGTTTAGGCTTAACGTGGATTTCACCATTAACACTCAGCAAGAGCTCTCTCTGTCTGTAAATTCTGGTTGGGTATGAGAACTGCGCTGATGTCATCACTGTTCACCTCTTCTCTGTTACTAGGGAAGGTTGTGGGGTATATCAAAAAGTTTCTCCCTTTCAATATATATTTTCTAAGAATTTTCTATTTATGAATATCATATACCATATTTCTAGAAGTTAAGAGTGATCAGAGTCTAGAGGATTTTATAAATATACACAGTACCAATGATTTGTCTTTTTAAAACTTAACTTGTTTTTATTCATTTCCAGCAAACACATTATTTATGATTTGGACATTCTCATTAGGATGGGCTTTTAGCCAATTTGGGGCTTCTCAGATGGCACTAGTGGTGAAGAACCTGCCTGCCAATGCAGGAGATGTAAGAGATGTGGGTTCAGTCTCTGGATTGGGAAGATCCCCTGGAGGAGGGCAGGGCTACCCACTCTAGTATTCTTGTCTGGAGAATCCCACGGGCAGAGGAGCCTGGCGGGCTACAGTCCATGGGGTCGAAAAGAGTTGGATACCACTGAAGCGACTTAGCAGCAGCAGCTGCAGTTAGCCACTTTAATACTCACATGCCTTTTCCCCAGCTACTGTCGGGGAAAGTAGAAGTGGACAAATATAATCCCTTGAGAAGACCGAGCAGAAATAGGCACTCCCACACCCGGGAGAGGTTGTGTTTTAATGTCACAGTAAATTCAACTCAACAATTCCATAAACTTTTATTGAGCACTTGTTGCCTGGGGCACTTAGCAGGAGATCTGCTCCCCAACCTCAGGAGCTTTCACTCTAGTTGAGGAAGAAGGAGGAGAGAAAGGTAATAGGTACAGCAATTCCTATAAGGTGGAAATGCTGAATGTGAATTGTTCCATTTTATTCTAGTTTTCTCAATA
Source organism: Cervus elaphus (assembly GCF_910594005.1). Taxonomy (NCBI): domain Eukaryota; kingdom Metazoa; phylum Chordata; class Mammalia; order Artiodactyla; family Cervidae; genus Cervus; species Cervus elaphus. The sequence goes on along the minus strand of NC_057835.1, from coordinate 38,588,372 downwards.
CCTTCTCTCCTTACCTAAGATTAGTACTGAGACGCCAATGCCGACTCTTCTAGCAGGACAGGTGGATCATTCTCAAGCACAGTCAGATGCTTGCTAGTGAGGGACCTGCAGTGTTTTCACTTCTAGGGTGGGAGCCCAAAAGATCTATGTCTGGCACTCTCCGGCAATTTCTACACAGTAACTTTCTTGAGATGAGGCTTGAATTGCTCACAAAGAAAATCAGACTCAGCTTAATTTGGTCAAGTTTCTTGTTCCCTGGGAATAATGAGGTGGATTTTCCATTGGTTATAACCAAAACTGGAATTTCCTTTAAGATGAAAACTGTTCCATGATCTGATACATCCAGGCACCTGTGATAATCCCTAGAGTAGCAAGATGAGTTGGGGAATGGATGGACTATGGATAGGTTTTCTCATTCTATTTAGTATTTAAAACAGACATAGAAAACAAATTTATGGTTACTAAAAAGGAAAGGGGAGGGATAAATTAGGAGTATGGGATTAACAGATACAGCACTGTATGAAAAATAGATAACAAGGATTTACTGTATAGCACAGGGAATTAGATTCAATATCTTACAATAACATATAATGGAAAAGATTGAAAATAATATGTATGCATACACACATATATATGAATCACTTCGCTGTATATCAGAAATTGACATGATATTGTCAATCAACTATACTTCAATTAAAAAACAAAAAACAGATAATATAAATTAGAGGTATTATAATAGGGCATTGAGACTCTAACACGAATATAATTTAGGTTACTTACAAAATTCCTTTCTTCCTTCTCTACTTCCCTTCTTTTTTCTTTCCATCCTTTTTACTTCCTCTTTCCTTCTTTCCTTCCTTTCTTCCTTCTAGAAATAGCTAGCAGACGTTGAGTGTTAGCATCATGCTAAGGATGGTTCATAGATATTTGCATTGAATCCCTGCGATTACTGTCTGAAGTGGAAATAACTTGCTATCTTACTTCAAGCTCCTGCTTTGACTACCACACTATAATGTTTCCAACAAAGCGTTTTTTGGTTTTATTTTTTTTCCCCCAAGGAACCACTGTTTGGGGGCATAGCCTCTAGTTCAGAGGGATACTTAGAAACGGAAAATGTCTCCTTTACTTGTCAAAGAAGTTGTTGGGCAATCTATAGGCCAAGGTAAAGGAAGTACATGGCTCATTAGCAGCAGAAGGAATACAGATTAACCCAGTTGGTCTTACTACCTTTCTATAATACTGGTGGAGCAGGCCACACAGTCATTAGCATTAGCATTGTTCTCGCGAGACCCTGAGCACTGTTCTCGCGAGACCCTGAGCTCTGAGGTTCGAGGATCGGCTCTACCAACAGTCAGCGGCACTGTGGTCCTCATGGAAGAGAGTGCGGTGTGAGGTGGATTGCAGCCTTCTCCTGAAGCCCTCCAGGCCTGGAGGCTAGCAGGTAAGCTGGGGGGCCTGGGAACAGGCTGGGGTGTGTCTGGCAGAGCTCCAGAGCCCTCGGCCTGGCTGCCTGCTAGCCAGGCCTAAGCCTTGACGTAATGGCTGGCAGTTTCTGTGGGTCAGGGCCCATGGAGGCCTCAGCAACTGAAGTATACCGGACAGTGCTATTAAGGTAACAGATTCCACCAGCTTCAGTCTCTCCGTTCAGATTTCAAATATTGGTCCAGCTGAAGTTGCAAGGATATTGCATATCATTACTTCTGGTCCCACTCCAAGCTTCGGGCTGTTTTTGTTTATATATTTTCAGTTTTATTTATTTATTTATTTTCTTTACAATATTGTATTGGTTTTGCCATACATTGACATGAATCCGCCATGGGGGCTATTTTTAAAGAGGGGCAATTGTGAGCTAATTGTGAGCTAAAGGGGGTAATTAACCGGTATTTGCTACAACTGTGTGTTAGTTCCTATTAATCCTATACAAATGATTCTCCCCAGTTTAAGTGAAAAGCCTGAGGGCCTACTAGGCCCTGGGCGCCTGCCTCCCCTGCTGATCCTGGCTGAGCAGAGTCTGGGGAGCCGGCCTTGAAGGTGCCTTCAGCTTAGATCTGCCTCTTGAGTTGGCCTGGTCTGTGCGGAAGGACCTTGACTCCGTGCTGAACAATCACTCCCAGGCAGCCTATCCAGGTCTTAGCCAAGCCCTGGACCTGGGAGAGGGAAGTTGGGCCTTGGGACCCTGCCCTTTCTTCTCAGAACAGAGAATAACATTTTTTGGTGGAGTTTTACCGGACTATTCTGACCCAACCATGACCTGACTTCAAGAACAAAAGATCTGACACCAAGAGGTTTTCAACAACTAACCACACCCCTCCCTCACCTTTCCTAGAAAGGGGCTTTACTGAAAGGTTTTGGGGAGTTTGGGATTTTTTTTTTTTTTTTAAGACATGAGCCACCCGTCTCCTTGCAGGGCCCTGCAGTAAGCTTTTCTCTGCTCCAAACTCTTGACGTTTTGCTATTCTTTGGCCTCACTGTGAGTTGGGCACATGAATTTGCTTGCCTCCCTAACAGTCCCACAAGTCTCTCCATGGATCCCTGCTCCTTGTTGTATGCTGTTTCCTCTTCCCCACCCCTACCATGTTCCCTCTTTGTACCTCTAAAGAAATCGTCATTAATTTTCCATGAAAACTCAACACTTGTTAGGTGTCTTTGCCTCACAATTAAGAACTTCTGTGAACATGAGTCACTGGAGGCCTGACGTACTTGAGTTCAAAGAGTATAGCCCATGTGTTTATGAGCCATTTCCATAAAACAGGAAATAGCCTGTTTTTCCTGAACTGTTGCCCTTGAATCAGTCTCTTTGCCAAAAATCACAGGGTGTGGAGTTGTTACCTGTTTTACTAGATGGAGGACTATAGCCTTTGCTTTCTGATCCCAAATTTCAATGTGCTTTCTAGGAAAGACTCATAAACAATGAGTCTTATGGGGAATACGTGTAACTCTATGGCTGATTCATATCAATGTATGACAAAACCCACTGAAATATTGTGAAGTGATTAGCCTCCAACGAATAAATAAACAAACAAACAAACAAACAAAACAAAACAAAACAATGAGTCTTTGCCTGAGTATGCCAGACAATGAGTCTTGCATCCATGTACATAGCCCAGGAGCTACTTTTTTCCATCAGGTCACTGAAAGTTGGGCCTTGAAATCTGGAGAGAGGTTTCCTTTCCTTTCTGTAAGACCACACTCGTGCTCCCTCAGTCATGTCCAGCTCTTTGTGACCTCATGGACTGTAGCTTGCCTGGGTCTTCTGTCCATGGAATTTCCCAGAATACTGGAGTGGGTTGCCATTTCCTTCTCCAGGGGATCTTCCTGACTCAGGAATCGAACCTGGGCCTTCTGCACTGGCAGGCAGGTTCTTTGCTGCTGAGCCACCAGAGAAGCCCTTGGCAAGACCACTCATCTAAGAAAGGTTACAGTTTTCTGTTTTATTAATAAAATTAGCTAATATTCCTTGAGTGTTTATATTGTACAAAATCCTAAGCTTTAGAGGCATGAATTCTCAGAATTACCCTAGCAGATGGGTAGTTTTAAAAAATTGTCCTATATGTGGCTGGAAGACGGAACCCTTCCAGGGCCCAAGAGTGGGTTCTTATCTAACACTTGGAAATGAGTTGTGAGGAGACACACGTACTGACAAAGCAGAAGACTTGATTGGAAAGGAGTAGCAGAGTAAGGGAACCCAGGAGACCTGCTTTGCTAGGTGACTTGCAGTCTCGGGGTTTATGGTAGTAGGGTTAGCTTTCCAGATTGTCTCTGTCCAGTCATCTTGCTTGCACCCATATTTGATCTGACTCAGGATCCTTCCTGGTGGTGCATTCATCTCTCTGCCATGATAGATTCTAGTGTGAGAGTTACTGGGCAGGACTATTATGGGCTGGAGTCTCCTTCTTTTTGGCCCCTCCCAAATTCTCCCAGTTAGTTTTTGGTGTCAGCAACATGTTCCTAATTGGGACCTCTTGTTGTGAGACAACTCATGCATTCGGTTATTATTGTGCCTGGACAAGGCAGGCGGTTTTGATCAATGGTTCCATAACATGTAGAGACCTTTAGCTACTTTTCCAAAATGATGCAACAAAAAAGTGGCAGCAACATTGAATGAACTCAAGTGTGTCTGACTCTAGAGCCTTCACCTCTGACCACTCCTCACTGGTGCCCCATGGGTTGATCTTTTACAGCTCTTAGTATTCTTACTTACTCCTTGTCTGATTAGTCCAGAGAAGTGTTATTGGCAGGGAGTTTAGATTTCACAGGTTAAATGTGTGAAAATGAGAAGGGGCTTGGTGAGGAAGGTGAAAGAGGAGTGGGAATAGTAAGTATAACTTGGGAAGCTGCACTGGCAGTTATGAGAAAGTAGGCATGAATCAGCTCTGCTAGACTGAAGTGCTGAGTGCTGAAGAGTTGATGCTTTTGAACTGCGGTGTTGGGAGAAGACTCTTGAGAGCCCCTTGGACTGCAAGGAGATCAAACCAGTCAATCCTAAAGGAAATCAATCCTGAATATTCATTGGAAGGACTGATGCTGAAATTGGAGTTCCAATCTTTTGGTCACCTGATACAAAGAGCTGACTTATTAGAAAAGACTCGGATGCTGGGAGAGATTGAAGTCAGGAGGAGAAGGGGATGACAGAAGATGAGATGGTTGGATGGCATCACCAACTTAATGGACATGAGTTTGAGCAAGCTCTGGGAGTTGGTGATGGACAGGGAGGCCTGGCGTGCTGCAGTCCGTGGGGTCGCATAGGGTCAAACACACCTGAGCGACTGGACAACAACAAAGACTGAAGTGCAGCGAACAGGGTATAGTCAGGGAAGAGGATGGGAGGAGAGGATATGGGGTTGGAACAGGTTCTTGTAGACCACCTTGGAGAACCTCCTTTCTCAATCTTAGAAAGTAGAGTTCTTACTGTATAATGCTTATTTCAAAAAGCTTTTGCAGTGCTTCATTAATTTCCACTTATTCAGTCAGCCTACATTCTAACACAACACTTAGATAAAATGTACTGTGCTTTACATTAAGTCTACCAAAAGGGTTTCAGTGTGACCCTGACATAAAGGAATTGATCATCTTGGGAGTCAATAGAATACAGTGTAAGGTAGTGACAGATCACGTGGCTTGTGAATTGAAAGGAAATAGGTTCGCATCTGAGCTCCACACACCCATGTCATCTCAGACAAATCACTTATTGCCTCTAAGCCTCAGTTTCTGCATCTGTTCAATTTATTAAGAGAAGTAGAAATAATACACATAAAACATACAACCGAGTTCTTACCATATTGTATACTAAAAAAATTCTAGCTGTTACTATGTAAAGAAATCATTGTCGTTCATTATTAGAAGTGCTGTCCCAGAAATATGTTCTATGAAAATGAATTCTGTAGTGAAGGATGAACATGAAGCTGTTCCAAAGGATCAGATGATTTAATCTTAAATGTAAAATTACTACAAGTTTGATAGGCAAACAAGAGGGAGGTTGAAGTGTTTTAGACAAAAGCAACAACTTATGCAGAGGCATGGAGATTGAACAGAGTGATGACAACAGCATGTTTAGGGACCAGGGGGTTGGTTGGTGGGAGGGAGGAGAAGGTGAGGAGGACAGGGGTGTCTGAAAAGGGAGTCTGAGGCTGGATCCTCAAGAGTCTGGCTTCCTGGCTGAGAAGTCTCATTACTAGCGAGTCCCTCCAGATTGCTGAAAAAACGAAGTTACTGAAGTCTGTGTGTAAGTCGCTTTAGTCATGTCCGACTCTTTGCAACTCTATGGACTGTAGCCCGCCAGGCTCCTCTGTCCATGGGATTCTCCAGGCAAGAATACTGTTGTGGGTAGCCATTTCCTTCTCCAGAGGATCTTCCTGACCCAGGAATTCGAACCCATGTCTTACAGCTCCTGCGTTGGCAGGCAGGTTCTTTACCACTAGTGCCACCTGGGAAGCCCGCTAAAGTGTCTGCTATCCCTCAAAAACCATGAAAAAACAGCCTTCAGAATGGGAGAAAATAATAGCAAATGAAGCAACTGACAAAGAATTAATCTTCAAAATATACAAGCAGCTCATGCAGCTCAATATCAGGAAAATAAAGGACCCAATTAAAAAATGGGCCAAAGAACTAAACAGACATTTCTCCAAAGAAGACATACAGATGGCTAACAAACACATGAAAAGATGCTCAGCATCAGTCATTATCACAGAAATGTAAATCAAAACCACAATGAGGTACCATCTCATGCTGGTCAGAATGGCTGCCATCAAAAAGTCTACAAGCAATAAATGTTGGAGAGGGTGTAGAGAAAAGGGAACCCTCTTACACTGTTGGTGGGAATGCAAACTAGTACAGCCACTATGGAGAACAGTGTGGAAGTTCCTTAAAAAACTGAAAATAGAACTGCCACATGACCCAGCAATCCCACTGCTGGGCATACACACCAAGGAAACCAGATCTGAAAGAGACACGTGTACCTCAATGTTCACTGTAGCACTGTTTACAATAGCTAGGTCATGGAAGCAGCCTAGATGTACATTGGCAGACAAACGGATAAGAAAGCTGTGGTACATAGACACAATGAAATATTACTCAGCTATTAAAAAGAACACATTTGAGTCAGTTCTAATGAGGTGGATGAAACTGGAGCCTATTATACAGATGAAGTAAGTCAGAAAAACACCAGTACAGTATATTAACACATATATGTGGAATTTAGGAAGATGGTAACAATGACCCTATATGCAAGACAGTAAAAGAGACACAGACATAAAGAACAGACTTTTGGATTCTGGGAGAAGGAGAGGGTTGGATGATTTGAGAGAATGTCATTGAAACATGTATATTGCCATATGTGAAATAGATGACCAGTCCAAGTTCAATGCACGAAACAGGGCATTCAAAGCCAGTGCACTGGGACAACCCTGAGGGATGGGGAGGGAGGTGTGAGGGGGGTTTTGGGACAGGGGGACACATGTTCACCTGTGGCTGATTCATGTCATTGTATGGCAGAAACCATCACAATATTGTAAAGTAACTAGCCTCCAATTATAATAAATAAATTAATTTTTTAAAAAAACGATGGGAATAATTTTGGGACAAAGAAGATTTTTATAACCACAAGGATTTTTATTTTCCAAAAGGAAAGCACTCTATGTCAATAAGCTTTGACTACTTACTTGTCAAAGGATGAAATATTTTCCATGGTAAGGGAAGGAGGAGGCCAGATAGCCCACTGTTCCAAACAAAGAGCTTCACTGTCTTCTTTGTATTAATTTGTTCTTTTTTCCTAATCGATTTCTTACCTCCAAAGCACAGAAAAAATTAAAATCTCCGCAAGCAAAATAGAAATGATGTTGATGTTTTGTTCCATTTTCCTGAGTTATTCTTTGAAAAGAAATGTGGTGGTGGGCCCAGTGAAAGTTGATGTTCTGGCCCAAGCACTCTGGCCCAAGTTTAAAATTTTTTAAAACTAAATCCACAAAGATCTTAGCATGTTCAGTGTTTCTGCTGTAGTTAACTACCTTTTGCCAAAGAGTGCCTTGGATCTTAAAGGACTTGCGAATGAAATAGCAACTTGGGAGGTCAAAAAATTCTTCTGTAGGCACAAGGTAACATTTATTTCCAGTACAAAGCAAAGCAAGTCCCTCTAAGGACAAAGAGTTGCTTCAGTTCTATTGGAGTGTTGGTGTCAACAAGGTCGGGCTGACTGCTCTGTAGTTGGTCAGCACTAGAATCCATTCTGGCTTTAAGATGTGAGATGAAACCACAGAAAAATAAAAAACTTCCATTAGATGGGTTTGAGGACTGGGTTTTTCTTATTGAATCTTCAGCTTAAATTAAGATTTATTCAATTCCTTTTTGTGTTAAATATAAGTTGTTTTAGCCCTCATTGAAAATCTTCCTGAAATGTGGGAGGATAGCCTGTGAATTCCATGCTAGAAGATCCAGGGAACTGGGCAAGGGAATTTTGGGGTTATTTTATCATGCCTGAGTGCTCATTCTACCTAGTTGTAGACCTAAATGACGAATGTCAGAAGGGCAGGCAACCAGCCTGTCTGTGCATTCCAAGATGTACCCAAGTAATGTTTTTATTATCCTCCTTGCTATGGACTGAATTGTGTTCTCCTAAAATTCATCACTTTGTCAACAAAGGTCCATGTAATCAAAGCTGTGGTTTTTTCCAGTAATCATGTGTGGATGTGAGAGTTGGACCGTAAAGAAGGCTGAGTACCAAAGAATTGATGTTTTTGAACTGTGGTGCTGGAGAAGACTCTTGAGAGTCCCTTGGGCATCAAGGAAATCCAACCAGTCCATCCTAACGGAAACCTGAATATTCATTGGAAAGACTGATGCTGAAGCTGAAGTTCCAATCCTTTGGCCACCTGATGGGAAGAGCTGACTCACTGGAAAAGACCCTGATGCTGGGAGGGATTCAGGGCAGGAGGAGAAGTGGGTGACAGAGGATGAGATGGTTGGATGGCATCACTGACTCAATGGACATGAGTCTGAGCAAACTCGGAGAGATGGTAAAGGACAGGGAAGCCTGGTGTGATGCAGTCCACATGGTCACAAAGAGTCAGACATGACTTAGCAACTAAATAACAAAGTTCATATGTTGAAGCCCCAAACTTCAACGTGACTATCTGGAGGTAGGCAGTTTACAGAGGTAATTAAGGTTAAGTGAGGTTCTAAGAGTGGAACTTAACCCAATGGGACTGCCTTACACAAGAGATACCAAAGCTTACTTACCTCACACATGCACAGAGGAAAGGCCACGTGAAGACACAGTGAGAAGGTGGCCATCTGCAAGTCACATAGAGATGTTTCTCTAGAAACCAACCCCAGTGGCACCTTGATTTTGGGCTCGTAGCCTCCAAAACTGTGTCTGCTGTTTAAGTGACCCAGTCTGCGTATTTTGTTATGGCACGCTAGCAAACTAATACACTGCCCTTGATATGACTGTGATGGAGTTAAAGGTAATAAGGAAAACTTGTATTTGCTGAACAATTACTATGTGCCTGGCTTTGTGTTTGGGTGCTTTGTTTTATGTAATTTAATCTGAACCATTATCCTGTGATGGGAATTTGGCACTTCCTTCCAATAGGAGAGTAAAAGAAGTGCTTTGGCTAGTGGCTCTGGCATTCCATTAAATAAGATTTGGTTATTGTAAAGTAAAAATGTGATTTTTAAGATGTATATGAAAATCACCTCATTGACTAAATCCACCAATCTGAAGCTCATATTCTGCCTTTCAGATCCACAGCAATAAAGTTTTCTCGTGATGAGTATAAACATTACACCTAGTATCTTACAACTTTTTGTGCAGCACATCTGATAGCAAGAGTTCTGCACTTGAATCAGATAAGGGAGTGTAAAGGCTTATTTCTTCCAGCAGAGGGCAGCCTCTGCCTGTGAAGGGAATAAGATAGTATCAACCCACTCCCTCCATCTCAAATACATGCTGATCTTTCCTCATCTTCTGTTACACTTTTCTCCCAGTTCATTATCTAAATTTAAAATTCTGTTCCTTGATGAGCCTTGGTATAAAATTATCTTAAAAAGGATTATTTCTGATAAAGCCTACCAAGGAGCTTTTGATACAGTCCTTCCCTAAAGAATGGTTCTCTAGTGTTAAAGAATAATAAATCCTACTTTATTTTGTTTTATTTTTGGACATAAGCTTTTTCATTAAATTTTTTTCTTTCTTTTTTAATTGAAGTATGGGTGATGTACAATATTATATGTTACAGGTGTACAATGTAATGATTCACAAAATTTAAAGGTTATACTCCATTTATATTTATTATAAAATATCAACTTTTAAATTTATGCCTTTAAAAAATTTTTATTATAGTATAGTTGATTTACAATGCTGTGTTAATTTCAGGTGTTCGGCGAAGAGGATCAATTATATACATGCATATATCCAGTCTTCTTTTTTTTTTTTTTTAAAGACTTTTCTTTCCATATAGGCCACTACAGAGTATTGAGTAGAGTTTCCTGTACTATATAGCAGATTCTTATTAGTTACCTATTTTATATATAGTATTGTGTATATTGGGCTCAGTGGTACAGAATCTGCCTGCCAATCCAGGAGATGCAAGTTTGATCACTGGGTTGGGAAGATCCCACAGAGGAGGAAAACGCAACCCATTTCAGTGTTCTTGCCTGAAAAATCCCAAGGACAGAGGAGCCTGGCGGGCTACAACCCGTGGGGTCGTAAAGAGTTGGACTCCACTGAGAGAATGAGCACGACAGTGTGTATATGTCAATTCCAGTTATAGGAAATTTCAAACAGAGAAAAGCACAGAAGACAAAAGGTTACAAAAGGCAAAGAATATCCCCTACCACTCAGGGGCATGAAATAAGTTTATTCGATTTGAATTTGCATTTCCTAAGCACTTAAAACCTGTGAAATTTACTGGGCAAATCCCAATGAAAGTGATAAATGAAGGAGACAGGAAACAGATGTCGGGAGTTTGGACCTGTCATCTCGTACCTACCTGTACCTCATGGAAAGATCTTGGAAGCATTGAATTACCCACATAATAAAGAATATGTGTAAGTTAGACAATGTATATTACAACCTTGATTCTGCCTGCTCCTTGCTTTATGTAACTTGGGCAAGTTATTAACCTCTGCAAACCTCATTCCAACCTATGGTAAGGATTCAAGTTAAATTGCATATAAAGCATTTAGCACAGCATCTGGCATAAAATAAACATACAAGGACATTATCAACCTCCTTGGACTTCCTTCAGCATCTTCATGTTTGATATGAGGGATTTAGAAAAGATCTTTAAGTCCACTAGCAATTGAAAATGCTCAATAATCTGTGTGTTTCACTTTTTGCTGCTAGTACCGTGATTGGGATGGAGGTATTAGACTACGGAGGATCCTATATTCTCTGTGTCAGGCATATTGATAGTACATGGCATAAATCTGCATTTTCTTGTTAGTAGGAAAATATCTCCAGGGCCCAAAGTTGATGGCTTTCACTATACTGTGTTCTTTCATGTATATTCTACCTTATTCTATCAAGAGTAAGAAGTACATTGCATTTCTGTGTTCAACTCAGTGAGAATTGTTTATTGGGTACCTAAAATGTATAAGGCATTTTCTGGACACTGTGGGGAAAGCATAAATGAGACACACATTCTCACCGTCATGAGATTATGATCTAGTAGTGGAAGATAAAATATGGTCTCAAATATCTGAAAGATAAGAAAGAATGTGATGAATGCTATAAGTAAAATTTACCTCGAGGGGACAGAGTAAACTACTAATTAATAAGACTGTATAAATAAGCCTTCAAAGTGGGTTGGATGAGATGGAGTGGCCATGGGTGCACAGGCAGAAATATTCTAGAGATAGAGATTCAGACATTGGCAAAGTCATTTTTGTCATCTGGACTGGATAAAGCAGGAGTTTAATGGGATGTAGCAGGACGTGGGGCTGAAAAGATAAATTGGAGCCAAACGGAGTTGGCTCTGAAGGCACCATAAGGACTTCAGGCTTCATGAGACATAATGAGTTGAGAAACATTGGCTTGAAGGGGTGCCAGGAATGGATGGTCATGGAGAGGAAATAGAAATGGAGACCCTGTCCGTTAGGTGACTTCAGTGGTCTGCTTGAAGAGATTACATACCTGAATTATGATCCCAGGGATAGAAAGAAAATGTGAATATGAGAGACATTAGAGGATGAACCATTCATTCATTCTTTCTTTCATTCATCTCTTCCATTTTTATTAAACACCTACTCTGACCATGTATCTTCCTTGCATGAGGGATTCAAAGAAAAATCAGAGAATCCCTGATTGAGGGATCAGCAGTTTAACCAGTACTTAGATTTTCAAGGATGCTTGTCATGGTGTTGGGAAGGGGTGCTTAGAGAGGAAAGGAGAGAGTGATGGACAAGGTTGCCATTTCAGAGATGGTCAACATCAGAGGAGAGGATGATTTAAGGAGGAGGGTGAGATTATTTTGGAGTGGAATTCAGCTTCTAAATCTCAACAGGTACTTGAAAACCTGCATAAGAATTTAAGAGTGCATTATTGCATGAAGGAATGGGTGGAGGAATGGGTTTATTGCCACCCAGCACGGATCAGGTACCTCAATATTATGATTAAATCTCTCTGAGCAAAACAGTCTCTAATGAAGGGCAAATAATGAAGAAAAAAAAATTGGTAGCTTAGTTTTTAATTCTACAGACGTATACAGCAAAGTTCAGAATGATAGGATTGGCAGCCAAAATGTCAAAATTTGTGAACAGAAACACTGACTCTGTGTTTCTATAACATCTTCTAATAATTTTTCAACTTCTACATCACAATTGAGTTATTCTAGACTTGTCCTTTTTCTAGTCTTTTGGCTTTTGAAAAAAAAATTTCTGGTGTTATGCCAGTTCTTTGTACATTTGCCTGTATGTGTGTTGAGAGAGACTTCAAATCTCCCTCTGCTACTTGATTTAACTGCTTGATTTATTGTTACAAGTTTCTCCCTACTAAATATTTGAAAAATCTCATTTGTTTTATTTTGCCACTTTCTGATTTTTGTGATCATCAACATGGGTCTTCCCTCAAGAGAGCCCTAGAAGTGAAGAATGAAGCTTCCCACCATGTCCTGTCACTCTGATCTTGTCAGTCAGAGCTAAGGATTTGAGGATTAAAAGGATTGAGCTGATGTCCAGAGACACAGGATATCATTCACATTCAGGAGTTAAAGATCCCAAGGCTCTACCGGTTGCCCCATTGTACCCTCAGAAGCCCTCTCCATCAAAGAAC